>NC_056527.1:53016736-53060841 GCF_019175285.1 Sceloporus undulatus
ACAAAAGAGCAGCACTTATACAGTTATTTTATTACTATATTGCCAAGGAAGGATTTCTGTCTTATGTACCAAAATACTCCAATATCATTCTGGATACTATGCTCCTTGACTAGAATAGGTGAGATGGGATGCATCCTTTGGTTCTCTGCCTCAGATAGAAACACCTCTTGGACTATCCCTGAGCATGCATCATTTTAATCTAGGAAAATATCAGAACAGTTGAAAACAGCCACATAACAGCCCAAATCTAGTGTTACTTGTTGAGTCTTTTTCTTATTTGCAGTGGGGTGGTGGTGAATAAGAAGGGAGAGAAATATTCAGCTACCTCTTATTTAAAAACAAGACAGAAATTCATCAAAGTCACCTGCCTGCTCTAAGTTGCTGGATATTCCTCCCTCCCACTTTTGCAGGAGGAGAAAGGCTTAGAATGCAGTATTAAAAATACAATCAAGACCAGTGTGTGTATATAAATGAAAGATCATGTGCAAAAACTGCAAGGGAAATGATTTATGTTTGTAAGGTGTACATTTACAGAAGGAAGCCATTCTGAATCTCACTTTGAAACTGTACCCCTGCTGGATGAAAAATGCTGCTATTAAAGAAAGCTATTTTCTTTCAGCTGGGGGTGACTTAATTAAACAATACGATATGACAGATGTATATTCACTGTGTCCACATCAGCACATCTAGGCAGAGATTAACACACCCAAATGTGTGCATTAGCATCTCATTTCAGTGACTGACAGCACGATCCTATACATCTTGACTCAGAGTCAAAAATAGGTATCACTGAATTCAATGGGACCTACTCCTGTGTGACTGTGTATCAGATTGCAATCTAACTATTGCATGGTATGGGAGGTCTGACAGTGTATGTGAAAGAAAAAACATAATAAGCCTATTTTAGTTTCCAGATGAATATCCTGAAAAATTACCATCGCTCCACATGGTCCTAATTTTCCATGATCCTTTATTTCAGCTTTCATGATGATGAATCTAAAATATTTTGAACACAGAGAGAAGTTTGTATGTCTGGTGTTCCAAGAATAATTTCCTTGCGGTATTGAAAGAGATAGATGGAACTGAAAATAAAAACACAGGATGAGATGACATTTGGACCCAAAATTCTCACGTTATAATGAAAAATAAAGGATTTGTTTCTAATCTATCTCAGTTATATAAATACATGTACAATTGTAGTTGTATTTTGCATGATCTGAAAATTCCTTGGTAACAAATCTAGGGTGTTTTTGAAAGGCAATTTTTCACTGGGCTCCAGATGCTAAGAACAGACTCTGCCCTGTCCTGTTCGGAAATGTAAATCCGTGAAAATCTGTGCACCATAAGGATGAGTAATTTATATGGATTTGAGGAACGTCTGCCTGGTTGTTTGAACAGTTGTTATTATTACCAATATATCTATCTTAATGAACATTTATTATAGTGCTTCTTGTTTTGCTGTGTGGTGGCAGAGGGATGACCTCTAGAAACCTGATTTTGTGAGTAAGGAGCTTATGATTTATCAGCATAGGGTTGCAAACCAATCCTTGAGCAATCTGAAGCCATGTGTGTTCCGTTGTGTGAGTTTCAGGCTCTTGCCTGAGTGAAACTACTTACTGGAACAAGCCTTTGCAGAAGGAAGACATTCTTGTCTGCTTGTAAAGGTCCTAATAAACTGTTAGATGTCCTTATGGATCCATCGGGTGTCTCAGCTCTTTACAATTCATTTGGATTTGTTCAGCATTTAAGTAGCTTGCCTTCTTGGCAGCCTATTAATCAGAGGATGAGCTCCTGTAAAAAGAAAGCAGGCAAGAGCCACTGTTTAACTGCTTTCAGTCCATAGATGCACTACAAATTGACATGGTTGCAGATTATTTCTTGAGTATAGTAATGCTGATTTTGGCATAATGCTTTACACCAGAGGTGAGCAATTTTTGTAGGACTAGAGGCCATTTCCTTTTCCTCCTAGAAATCTCTAAGGATTGCACAAATGATTAAAAATGCCCAAAAGGTAGTGTGAGGAAGGAAACCAGCAATGGCCAGGGGTCAGCTTCTGGTTTTGAAAAAGGGTTATCTTTGTTTAAGGACTTTATCTCATGAGGCTATAAAAGTGGAATTTTAACAGAATTAAAGCTTTTTGGCCATCACTTACCACATGATGTCACCTCTGTCTTGCTGCTGCTTTGCATTCCATTAGTTACTGTAGTGCACCTTTTCATTGAGGGGCAAACCCTGTCAATAGGCTCTTAATCTTGTTGCTATTTCATTACTGCCTTCATGTAATAGGTCCCTTCCACTGCAATTTCACTTCTCAAGCAGTCATGTAGTGTGTGTGAATGTGATTCTGTTCCTCCTCCCTCCCCGTCACTGCAATCATGATGGCCAACACCTTTCCAAAGCCAGCTATTATGTGCACATTCATACAGCAGCCAGCTTAGGGAGGTGATTGGCTCAGCAGCAATTGCACTTCAGGAAGGGGTGGAGCAGCAATTGTGGTGGCCAGCACCTTTCCAAAGCCAGTTGGTGTGTGCACTTTCACACAACAGCTTGCTTTGGAAGGTACTTGGTAGCCATGATCACTCATACCCTTCATCCTGGAATACAGTGTTTGGGAGTTTGGCAAGTGTTTGACGGGACAGCAGACTGGTGTGATAAAGTCCTAAATGTTAAAAAGTACAAGGGAAAGGAATCTGTGACTAATCTGAAAGATGAATTGCTGCTTCTGCAACCCTTTCACATTGCACAATTGTAGCACTATGATTTCACTAACTATTGTGACAGCATACTATCGGATTCTGGGATTTGTAGTTTGAGACGGCACTACTCCTTTCTGGATGAATTCTAAATACCCCTCCCAACCTACAAACCTGAGGATTCTGTACAATGGGAACATAGCAGTTAAAATGGAATTACAGTGCTATAATAGTGTCATGTGAAAGGGCTCTGGAGGCTTCCTGGATCCCTTTCACACTACACACTACACTACGCACTATGATTACACTTTAAACATTTCTTTCCGCTTTAATTATTTTAAAATAAAAGCATGAAGTTATGTTTCCACTGACACATCCAGAACAGATAAGCCAATGAATCAGAAGTGTTTGTCCAATCCTTTAATTTAATTTTCAAGGGGGGTGGGATTTAAAGGTCAAGAGGGAATGGAAGTCCAGACAATACAGGCAGGAAAAAATAATACTGAAATAGCAGTCATAAAAACAAACATAAATTGGGTGGTAATGCTGATCAACATATTCCAGGAGATAAATTGCCTTTGTCCTTATTCAGGTCAGAGGAGACAGAATTGAACATCTTGATACAGCTGTTTTCCTGTATGATATTGTCTGCAGTCACATTAATCCCATACTCACCAACTGTTCCAAAGGCATAGGGACCATCCCATTTCATCCTCTGACATCCTACTTTTTCATCTGCTTTTAAAATGTCCCTCTTTCTTTCTCCTTCTCCTCTCACTTTCCCCTTTGTTCTTGGCTTACTTCCATTGGTGCAAACAGAGTTTAAAGTGCACAAATAGTTTGCACTTGATTAACTCAGCAAATGAAGGGTACAGTGGAACCTTGCCCTTTCCTGTAGTCTCTCTTTGTTTGTCTTTCTTTATCATTAATAACTTCTGCAATATTGATTGCTCTCTTATTTCATCTGTGAAATGTTGAAGGGTATGTGATCCCACCAAACTGGATATTAACGGAAAATAGGAAGTGGCCCTAAACCGAGGCCAATCATCAGTCTATTTAACATGGGTGCGGTACAGATATGCCAAATGTGCCATGCTGGTGGCGTACTAGGATTAAAGGACCATGTGGCAACTGCATGGTCCCTAACCCTAGTACAGAATGGCGCCATAACAATGGCAGCGCCCTGTGTATACGGGCGCCGCCATTGTTACATGACGGACGCATAGCGTCTGCATGTCGGACCGTGTTGGTGAAGTCATGAGTGCGCCATTGGCGATGTTAGGCGAGAATGTCCCCCCCCTGTCATCCCTCATAATTATTCATTTTTGACATAAGTTTAAAGTATTTTTTTATTACGAGAGTAAAGAAAGTCCATTTACTAAGTAGGGTGCAGTACACACCAGCTTTTTGCACCATACCGGTGCCGCTTCACAATGATGGCGCCCTGTGTCCATGGCGCACTCACAACGTCATTGTGGCACCAGAAAAAGAACCCGTCTTTTCTGGGTTCTTTTTCCTCTGCAGTGACAATACACCATTTGGGGCTTCATTGTCCCTGCGGAGGAATATAGGCCTCTGGCATTCTGCCATTTCTTGGTGATCTGTCCCGGGCCTAGGTTACGTTAGGTTATACTAAGTAGGTGAGATGACTAGGTTGGTTACAATTATGTTTTGCTATTTAATGAACTTTCTTTGTTCTATTATTTCATTGTATAGGTTGGAATGTTTAGTCAATATAAGTAGTTTGTCTCCTTTTGTTAAAGTTTTAGGCTTTTGCTTGTACAGTGCACCTGTGTTATAGGCGGGTGCGCTATACGCGGCTTTGAGCTTACGTGCAAAGCTGTGTAGAGCCGCGCAGGAGCGCGTGGGGCACAAGTCCCATTCAAATGAATGGGGCACGTACCTGTGGCACACACACACCACTGTGCTGCTGCATGCACGAGTCCCATTCACTTGAATGGGGCTCGCACATACGCACTATTTGGCTTACGCGGGGGGGGGGGTCCAGAACGGATCCCCCACGTAAGCCAAGGGCACACTGTATTGTCTCTGTAGTCTAATTTATTGCCTTTTATAGAACATTCTTTTTCTTATTTCTGATTACGTAATGATAAAAGATATAGGATACAGGGCGGCTGTGCTTCCTCCTATCCTCTAAGATAATGTAATAATCTTAATGTAAGATCATGTAATAATAAATAGAGTACTCACCTAAACAACTAAAACTTCCTCTTTGCTTAGTTTAAAACTTGTCTTAAGAAAGCAACACAATATTAAATCAATTTGTTTGTTGTAAACAGTAAACTCAAGATGACTGGCAACTGGCGACTGGTGTTCCATGTTGTGGCACCAAGGCTAAGGTGGGTGGGCAGTAAGAGGAGAGGGGGCTGTTGACCTTGAGGTTACATTCAAGGCATTTGCGGAAGGTGGATGATGTACCAGGTGACACGGACACAGGGGGGCACACATTTATGTTTTGGCCATTGTACAAAAAAAACCATCATATGGTAGCTTGCTTTTACGTCGCTTGCTGTAATGAGTTCTCACTTTTATAATTATGCCTACACACACACACAGACACACACACACACACACACAGCTGCCAAGCTGCCCCTAAATTTAGAAGCCCTAGGCCTATGGATGAGCTGGCCCTGTTAACAGGTCCTACAATCACTCCATAGCAGAGTGTGGAAAAGTTATTTTTTGGATTACAGTGGCCCTTCTGGTTGGGAAACTGTAGTCCAAAAAAGTAATATTTCTCAGCTCTCTTCTCATTTCTGGGAGTTGTCATGGTGAGTTTCCGCACTTCTGCTACCCAACTGAGTACACATTACCAGATGTAGACTTGCATTGTGTTTTTACAGTTGTTTCCTGTGTATTATCCTTCCTCTTGGTTCTACTGTAGACAAGGCTCTCATCATTACAATCTTTTTAGAATATGTCTCAGCCTTTTATCAAAACCATTTCTTATGTAAGCGTCCAACATGTCTGCTAATATTATCTGAAAAAAATATTAAATTGGTTATAAATTAAATAGAAATTGCTGAAAGCTTTTTCTCCAGTGGGGGACACTGAAATGCCAGGTTGATATAAACAAGATGCTAGAGTGATGTTATTCTCCAGTCTCTCCCGCCACACAACACACAATAAAAGAACATCAGGAAGACAACAGCTTGATTAATAAGGAAGGTCTGGAAAATATCTGACAATGCAGCACTGTGTATGGTCACTGGTTATGACTGACAATTATTCATCTTCAGAAACAGTACCGTTAGGATAATATTGTACTATTATGCTTATGCTGGGAATGTGTTATTGTTTCATGATGTTGCTGTAGACAGCTTTGGGATCTGTGCAAATGAAATAGAAATGTTCCTAACCATATTTACGAAGCTTGAAAAAAATTACTCTTTTGGGACTGCAGCTCCCAGAATCCCCATCCCATATACCAGCCTTGTCTAGTTGTGGGACTACTATTTCCATAAATCTTTGTTTTATGAACTAATGTTTCCATAATTTCCAGCTACCTGAGTCAATGGCCATAGATAATGGGAAATATAGTACAACAATATCTGGCAACCTAAGGGCTGAAATATAAATTTCTTTCAGACCATCACAGCTCTTTTCAGAAAGGGGAAATCTGTGAACTGAATGTATATGAAGGGGCTAGATAACATCCTTAGAAAACTACAGTTTCCCAGAATAGTTTAGGTTTGTAATGATAATGATCACACATTCATCAAAGTGCAGTATAGAGATTCCTCAACCGTAGATACTGACATAGTTCTGTGTTTCATAGAAAGCATATGTTTGTGGCAGCTGCTGCTAATATACACTTAACTGCTTCATGATTACACATAGGTGTATACTTTGAATAACAATAACAAAACAATAAAGCATTTATCTCAATAAAACAATAAAGCATCCTTCTCCAGTTTCTATGTGCTATTTGTTCTTTCATGCTTATTTTCAACCAATATGTCTTTGGCAGTCACAATCCCATGTGAATGTTGTCTTTTTCTCCTTCTCCTACATTTTGTATGGGTTGTGAAAAATACTTATGCATGGCTAGTTTAAATAAAACTTTAAAAAACTGAAAAATACCATGTAGACATAGTTTCTGGATATCTTCAGTGAATGTTTTACCATTTGCCAATGTATGATTGAGCAAAGTTAGTCCTCTAGATGTTCTTGGACTGCAAGTCCCATCAACACTTGCCAGCAAAGCCAATGGTAAGGGACGCTAGAAATTAACGTCCAACATCTTCCCAAAGTTTGCCCAACCCTGGCCTAGTCCCTTTTCTCATCACTTTGTCATGTGTTTATAGAGCATATTCTACACATGTTTAGGCAGAGCTTGAGGAAAGCTTATTTTTTTAGGCCACTCCCAGAAAATCTCTCAGCCAGCATGGCCAGTGGTTCTACTGGTGGAAGGAGTCTAGGAGCTGAACTCCAAAAGGTAACTTTTCCAAGCTCTGTGTTTAGGCCAATCTAGTGTTGACCAATTATTGCCCAAAATGTCTAATTCTATTTTTTAAGACGGAAGAGCATAGGTTCTCTTTGAATTAAATTGATAAGTTATTGGTGTGTGTTCAAATATGCCTTCAAGTCACCTGTCAACTTATGGTGACCCCAAGAAGTTCATTGGGTTTTCTTAGGGAAGGAATCCTCAGTGGTTTTGCTAGTTCCTTCTTCTGAAATGTAGCCTGCAGCACCTGGTATTTGTTGGTGCTCTCCCATTCAAGTACTGATTAGAACCAACCCTGTTTAGCTTCCAAGATCAGACAAGAACTGGTGCTTTTAGGGGTTTGAGCTAAGCTATTGGTATCAGTGGCAAAAATCTTACTGGTATGAATGCAGTTGGATTTGCCTTATTTGTGGCTTATGTGGAAACTTCGTCTACCATCTCTCAGAATATCCTATTAATCACCGTCTGATCCGACTAAGAGACAACACTGCCTGTCTAGTCAGAATGACTTAGCATCACCACCACCAAGAATGGGAAGATTTAGCTTTGTGGCATATAAAATGCTTATTCACATTTCAAAAAAATAATTCTACTGAAGCCTTCTTCTGTAAAGTTCATGTACTGCTTCCTCTGTTGGGAAGTTTGCTTGCGCACTTTATTGTGTTATCATCTCATCTCATGAATCAAAAACATTCTGGGCAGAAATGCAAGTGTTCAAGGTAAATTTCAGGAAAGGGGTTGAAGAGAAAGACAGCCGAAAAAGTGACAGTTTCCTGATGGAACATCACAAACATTTTGCATTTGGCTGCAAAATGCTTTACTTTTGTTTTGTTCCACTGTGGTATGGTGTTCTGTTCTGCGGTGTTTGTTTTATTTTTTGTCAGTTTTGTGTAACTCCCTGTCAAGTGAATGTAAAGAAATGAAATTTGGCTGACACTGATTGTAAGGAACTGAAATGGATGGCAACCAATTGATGAATAACTGAGGGATGGCATGCAACAATACATACTAGGATACACACACACACACACATACCACCACCACCACCTTCTCATACACTGCTAATAGTTTAAGGATAGCAGACAATACCCAAGCTCTAGGCAGGGATGGGAAGTTGGTACCTCCCCCCCACCCTCAGGTTTTAATGCAGTCCAGCACCCATTGGCTTTAGCCAACATGACCAAGGACCAGAGATGATAGAAGCTGCAGTCCAACAAGATCATAAGAGGGTGGCTGCTGGTGTTAGTGGGACAGTGAATCCCCACCAAGAATTCTTCTAAGTTTTAAAGAAACTATCCCAGGGGCTAAATGTTATCTTCAAAATAAATTCAGTGCTATGGATCATTCTCTTAATGTTTTAACTAAAATCTGGCAAGGATTCACCAGGGGAGCCATCAGCCATCATTGCATAAGGGATTGCTCTACCAGGTTTAAAATTCTCAGGACTGTTTGGTAGAACAGTCACCCCTCCTAACTCGCAAATCTGAGATCCACACCCTTCAATATATGGGGAGGGGTGACCTCTGCTATTTTCAATGGTCCGCGCGTCCAGGCCGAGAGCGCTGGAGGTGCCCTATTCAAGCCTATGGGGCTTGAATATGCACTTTTGAAGTACATCTCCTAGAATCCCACAGCCTACAAGCTATGCTGTCTGGTGATTCTGGGAACTGCAGTCCAAACAAAGTAACTTTTCCCAGTTGTGGCATCAACTACTACATATACTCTTGTATAAGTCTAGAAATTTTAGTCCAAAAATTGCCTCCCCAAAAAATCTGAGCTGACTTATCCAGGGGTCATTGTAGGTATATACTGTAACTCTCATAAAAATAGAAACCATCCCCTAGTGAAAAGCAAGAGTATCCTGGAAGGACTGACCCCCACCCTACTCTTTCATCCATCCATCCTTCAGTGTGAACACCAACAGTTGTGCCTCCTGCAATTCTGTAAGTTCTTTAGTATTGTCTTCCTTTGCTCCATCCATTAGATCCTTTGTTACATGACCCTAAGTTTATCCTTGACTTATCAATGGGTCATATAAAAATCCATACTTTTGGCCCTAAAACCTGCTCTCGACGTATACATGAGGCCAACTTATAGTCGAGTATATACGGTATATGCAACTTGCTAGAAGGAACTGCCACTAGTAGAGAATCTCTCTCATGAAAGCACAGAAGTCAGGATACTTAGCCAAGCAGCATAGGAGAACAAAGTAGAACACTTTTTCTCTAGTGGGGAAAAATGGGTATCCAGATATCTAAAAAAGGAAATTCTTAAATTAGTGGCTTCTCTTTAACCAGGCAGTCTTTTTATGGTTGCTAGCTTTAAAAAATTGGACAAGCTAAGGTGGGTTTTAAGGCAGTGACTGATGAATTGTAGAATGAGCTCACAGTAATGAGATAATGGGAAATATTTCTGCCTCATAATGACTGCTTTCAGGGGAGTACATTTCACTTGAATAATCTATTAAGCAAAGGGACCTGCTAATAGAATACATTTTCAGTGCACCAAACCAAAACCCATACTCCACAAAAATTCATTAAGTCTTTTTTGGTGGTTGACTGACAAATTAATTTCTTGATTGGCCAGCTGCTGCATCTACTGGTGATTCAAAACATAACAATGACAAGAACATATGTGTGGTTTTGCTCAGTTAGACCAAAGATTCAAATAGTCCTACATCGTTTTCAGCAATGGACAAATGCATCTGGAAGAGGAAAAGCGTGACATGGAGGCCTTCTCCTTTTTATTATTTTTATCCTTTGAATTTGAGGCTCCGACAGCTGATTCATAGTCACTGCCCTACCACATTAATACAAGGACTCTCAGGGTCACAGCACCAAGACTTTTTGATTTGCAGGAATAATGCTGCCATTCTATTCAGGCTCTCTTGTCCAACAACAATATATTGTTGTGATCTATCATTATAATGCAAAAGATTTGGTGATGATATTCAAGATTCAATAGCTTTACAAGAGTCCTGTTCCTGGTGAAGAGCAATGGTAACTTCAGATGAGGGCAGGGGGGGGAGTCTCTGGAAATATAGAAAGCTTCCAATTAGTTTTTCTTGCACTATACCTGTATATTCTTGAAACCTGCTAGCCATCCCTCCCTTCTACCCTCCCTCTGTCTCTCCCCCCTTCCCTCTTTCCTGAATCACATGCCACATATCCAGTCATGTAAGTGATTTTCTCCAATTTTTACTGAGCTTTAAAAATTATTATTCAGGTTATAGTCGAGTCTACTGGGAAATCCAAGATTTTGCTTCCTCCTCTCCTTGTCCCCCGCTAAATTAGTTGCATGCAAGCTACCTTTGTACTTTGAACTCAATTTGCAGCAACTTAAGCAAGCTGAGGACAAAGGGGGTAAGTGGGAGGAGGAAATGGGACATTTGAAAAACAGCTGAAAAATGGGATGACAGAGGAGACTGTCCCTGCCAAACTGAGGTGCGTTACAGACCACCCCTTTGGGGCGGAATGTACTCGCCCCTTTCCCCAATGGATTGGGGCCTCAGCTGTCACAGCGGCAGCCCTGAGGCCCCAATCCGCCACTTTTCCAGGCCGTGGGAAGCGGCAAAAGGCTGGAAAAGGGGTGTCCTTGGGGCTTCAAGCCCCAAGGTCACCCCGACAGCAGCGGAGAAAAGAGAAAGAGGCCACTCGGTGTAAAGGCTGCACCAGTGACACAAATGAAGGAAGGAGCTCCGTTTTAGAGCTCCTTCTTGCGCCATGGAAAGGGTGCCCTTCCACGGCACCAGGACATCACGTCCGTGCCACCCCATTTAGAGGTGGCACGGTCGTGACGTCCTAATGGCGGTGCCCATGTAGAATGAGCGCTGCCATTTTGTACGTACTGTGTATGTACTAGGGTTGGGGGTGTCTGAAAGAGACGCCCCGGGCAACCCTAGTACGTACACAGTACGTACTAAAAGGCCCTTCTGGAAAAGGCCTGAGATTGTTGGAGGGTGTATAATATGCATACCACAGTTTTATGAGCAGAGCTTCAAAAATTAATCTTTTGGTCCAGTTCTAGACTTCCTCCACTGCCCATGCAAAGTTGGAAATGTGGGTGCTGTCACCCCAAAAAGCAACTTTTCCAAACTCTGACCATCAGTGCAGACATGCAACAAAGGATTGGTACAGACGGCGCTTCCAGATGCCCCTCAACCCTAGCATGTGATGAAGGCATCAAAATGGTGGCGTCCTCTACACATGGGCTTCCCTGCGGAGAGAAAACAGGCGCCGGCAGGGGCCAGGGCACCGTTTTAAGCGCTCTGTACCACACCAATATTACAAGACAAGAAGAAAATATAAATCTCTCAGAAAACAGGTAACATCCCCTGCCTCCACAAAGCTTATACAGTGTACCAACCTGATTCCAAATCAAATGGAAGGGAGCCACCCATAATGAACTATTCAAAGCTGTGCGAGACCCTTGCAACCAGCGGAACAGGTGCAACTGCTTTCTTCTTCAGAGGGTGGGGTGAAATTTCAGCTCACTGAAAGTCTGAGGACATTTTTTTTTTTTACAATAAAGTCGAAGTGGTGGGAAACTGTTGAGGGCCACAGGGATGTGACTGAATGGAACAGCTGCAAGCTTTTGGGAGTGAAGAGATTTCGACGTTCCACATAAAAAGGTAAAAAGTGGGCCCCTTTGAAGTCAGATGCGCTTTGGCAAATGGCTGCAGCAGAATTAATTTGTTCTTTCTGTGAGCGAGTTAAAGCCAGGCCTTGGAACAACTGCCCTGTGCCAAGTTCTTCTCTTTGGTTGCAGACGTTTAGATGCTTTTCCTGAGAATGGAACTGTTGTTTCTGTACGCATGCCAAGAAAGCAATGGAGAATTTATTCAATCTTCACAGGGCCTAGAACATTCCAAGATAAAAATATCTCAATCAGGGACTTTTAGAACTATTTATTTTCCACCCGTTTATTAAGATTCAGATTAAAGTAGTAGCATTTCAGGAGACTGATATAATTCAAGGGTAACTTAGGAGGTTGTGCTTTGATACTAATTTGGTAAAATTCCATTAAAGGAACAGTGTGTTACATCTCCATCTATTTTTGCTGATATATTATAAACTCCTAAAGAACTGAACAAGCAAAACAATATTTGTGTTTCAAAGCCTATCATTGTACATTATATGAGGTATTTTTGTTATAAACTGAGGGCAGAAGTAAGACTAGTCCACATCTTTTAAATAAGAGTAATTTTTGCTGGATTATATACAGGCATACTTAAGGGGCTGTACATACTGGCATCAAAGGTTGGCATAGGGATGGAATGGGGGTGTGGTGTCTGCATGGCATGACACTGTGCGCTCCACCTTATGGAGGGTGGCATTATGGTGCTCCTCTGGTGCTGCGTCCAGATGATGCATTGGTGGCTATTGAACTTTTTCCAATACTGTGAGAAACCATCCAACAACAAGAGGGACTCAGATTCCCATCCCAGATGTACAACAAAGGATCTTATTCCAGTTCAGAAAATCAGAGGTAGCTGAGGACAACATTCAACAGGTTTTGATGCAGCCACTGATAATGAAGCTAGATTTAGAATCCTGATAATTAAAAAATGACACTGTGACAGAATGAGATAGTATCTCAGGAAAGCTGAATTTTAAAGGAAAGAAATGAAAAATTGTGCCTATATCTAATTCAGAAGTACAGTCTATATTTAACACTTAGAGCGAGGAATCATTATGCCTGTTCAGTCATTCATTTATCTGTAGATACAGAAGGCAGAGGGCTTGGATTGTGCTCACTGTTTTATTTGCAGCCCCCATACATCCATGCTGCCATTTGGTAAGGAGAGAATGTGTCCACACCAGAGCTTAGCAAAGGATATTTTTGGACTAAAGCTCCCAGAATCCCCCAGACAACACAGCCACTGGCAATTGTAGTTTTTCTTATTTCTTTTTTTAAGTAATGGGTTTCAAAGCTCTGGCATATGCCAAAATACATAGTAAACCTCCCTCTACTCTGCTCTGCACCTACCTTCTGGTAAGAAGGAAATAGCCTTGATTAAATGTTTTGTATCCCATCATCTCCCTAAGCAAGTGAGAAAGGATATCACCCCATTTCTCCCTGATTTTCAGACAGGGAAAAAAAAGCCAGGAGTAAAATGCATATTCCTGGCATAATCATGCGATTGCGCTGAAGATTTTCAGACATCGTTGTGCTCATCCAGAACTTATCTGGTGAAGATCCAGACATGCTCCAGCAACAACCATTCATGGGGAAGTGAAATGGATTAAGTGGCAGAGCACATGTTTCTAATAATAATAATAATAATAATAATACGTTTTATTTATAGACCGCTATTCCGCGATGATCATAGCGGTGTACAGTAAAATCGTAATATAATACAAAATACAGTTAAAGGAGGGAGAAGTCTCGTCCTTCAGGCAGTCCCTGATGTTGCTGGGTCTGCCTGATGGCTCCCTCTGAGGCCGAGATGACAGTTGAGGAGGGAGGGGCCTCTTCCTTCAGGCAGACCTCGATGTTGCTGGGTCTGCCTGATGGCTCCCTCTGAGGCCGAGATGACAATATGCTAAGGTATGTAGAACCAATACCAGTTAGTGAAAGAAAAAACCCAGAGTTTGGACAGACATTGTACAACTGGCCATGGTGGCTGAGAGATTCTGGTAGCACTAGGCCAAAAAGTTCTGAAAAAATCCCTGTGTGAAACCCTGGACAACCTCTTATCAGTTAGTGCTAACCATACTAGATTGGATGGGCCAATAGTCTGACTCATGCATATTAAAAGCATCACCCGCTCTCTGTCAGAATATCAAGGATTTTGAGACTTGGAGGAGGAGTATGCCTTTTACTCCTGGCTTCCCCGCCCCCCATCTGAAAATCTCCTTGGGCTAGGAATAGCCTCCTTTAGCTAATATTTCTCTTAGTTCCCAAATAGAAAAATATGTGTTCTCTCTGTGTGTATGTTTGAATGACAAGCTGTGAGCAACCGTGGTTGGTATTTAATGCATAACACTTAATGACATCACCAGAGGCCATGCTTTCATCTCAGGTTTCGGTCTGGAAACCTCAGGGCCTGGGATGATCCTGCACTGGCAACCCTAATTCACGCTGAGACAATGAACATTCTCTGTTTTGGCCTTCTTACCGTATATACAGAAATTAACGACTAAACACAACACATGTTCTAATTCCACCACTACTCTGAGTGTTCAGTTCAAAGCTTTGGGCAAACATAAGCTGAGAGTGTGAATTGACTGAAGGAATACACATATAAGATCACATACTTAGGACCAGTGGCAGAGTGAAGGAAGAGCTCACAGGGAGGAAAGGCCAAAACTTTTTAATTTACACAGGCAAGTATATCATTTGTCACCTGCCCCAAGCATCTGTATTCTCTCCAGACTTAGCAGTCTTCACAATAGCTGTGACCAAAGGTAGAGTGTTGGTACATAAATTTTCCCAGCAATACTAGATTGATGTGAACTATCCCTGTTATTATTTTGCAGTGGCTTGTCTGGCAGTTAAGATGCATCAGCTTTACAGACAGCTTGCTGCTAGTGAAGATGAAAGCTGTTAGAACCATTTTGTTGATATGGAACATTACAGCTGCTTATGTTTTTAGACTCTCTTTGCAGGTGTGGATAATGGCACTGCAATGATGAGTTTCTGAACGTCAAAATTTATCACTGCACCACTACCCAGAACATCTTGAATGAAGGGATCATTGATGAATGGAGGAGCCAGTGACTACAGTCCCAATTCTGTATTGGACAAACTGGTGAATTCCAGACTGCAAATTTTGGTAGAGCTCTACCTGAAATGACTATTTGCACTGGGCTCAATGGAAAAGGATATTAGCTGAGCTCTGAATATATGATAATACAATCGATATTGGCAAAAATCAAAGTTTTGCTGATGTAGCTTTTCTTTTTCCCCACTTGGGGCTGGGAAAAACAGTAGTGGAATTCTTTTCTGTAGTTTCCATACTTGGCTGAAACATTCTATAGACAACAAGACTAGGCACATGTATGCATGGACACATACAACCACACGTGTATACAGACTCATACAAAGAGAGGCCAAAGGAGAGTTTTAATTGACTGAGATGTCAGCCTGTTTGTGAAGGCCTGGTCAGTGTGGTTTAATGCCACAGTCAGAGAGGCATGTGCTGTTGGCAGTCAAGCAGATGATGGATTAGGTCTGGTTTGTGTTCTGAGGGTTGCATTCCTGGTAGACATTTGTTCCAGGTTCACACTGATTACAGAAAGAGGCAGAATGGATAAGAGACTGAACTTGGCACTCTATTTGTGAGTGAAACAGAGGGAGCCAGTGTCTCATAGACTGTTGCTGCTGTGTAGTGGCAAAGCATGTATCTAATCCTGTGCTGAGTAAAGCTGGGACAGATTCAAGAATGTTTGTGTGTCCTATTACATTTGTTGCTTGCAACCTCTAAACTTCTGATAGTTCTTCAGAGGGCACAAGACCTTTGATAAGAAGCTTGAGCAGCACTCCTTATCAAACTCTTATCGGACATTGTAACCATTAGATACCCTTCCTGCCACCCTCTTCACAAACTGCATGAATACAGGTCTGCCTGGTTGCACAAAAACATGCAAACAGTGCAAGTCCACAACATTGCCAGAAGCAAAGAACAAGAAAGCTCCCCTTCACCTCATCAACCCATTCCACATACGTATGTATACACAGAATTCAAAGTGCTGGTTATGTCCTGAGTTGTAAACGCTGCTGCTCAAAGCCAGGCTTCTCAAAGCCAGGTTGGTGAACAGGAATACAACTTCTGTATGGAACTTGATTGTGGATGAGTATGCCAACCATACGAGCAAGGACAATGGAGGCTGAGGGTTGGTCTCACTCAGCTTGTCACCAGAGTACTCCATGCAACAGGAGGCAAGGTGGTGGGGAGCTGCAGTGGTATATTGTGATTCCATTCCCCTGACCATCGGCCCTGTCTCACAGTATTTTTGAGTGTGAATGAGGATCTGAAGGTGTGTGGCCAGGACAGCAATTATATTGGTGTACCATCCATCATGCTACTTAACAGTCTCTCTTCTTGAGCTATCCAGAATGCAGTTGGAGTCCGCTTTGCTTGTGATGTAGGGGGACTTCAGTGTCCATGATGAGGCTGCCCTGATGGGAGTGATTCAGGACTTAGTGGGTTTCATTACAGCCATGGCTTTGTTCCAAGTAGTGTCAGGCTCCACTCATTCTGTTGCTGGCCACACTCTTTTTCTCACCACCTTGCCAGCTGATTGACAAAGCTCTGATTAAACTCTGGTATGGGGAAATGGTCAGGGTGGTGAACATGATCAGTCCTGAGCATCCCCCTCTCAAAGAGTGAGTTAAACCAGCCATGTGGTTCTCTATGGAGCTGCTCATTATGAAACAAGGGAGACAACAACTAGAGCAATGTTGCCAGAAAGTTTGGAGCATGTCCAACTGAACACAGGCTAAAGCCTATCTGAAAGCCTAGTCCATGGTAGTGCTGACAGCAAAACTCTTTCCTCACATAATTGTGTCTGTAAAGACCCATCCATCAGAGCTGTTTCAAATGGTTAAGGGTCTTTTATACCTTGGCCCATGAGACTAGCATTCAAACCACTCAACAGCCCACTGTGAACAACTGGCTCTGCACTTTACTGATAAAATGCTCACATCTCCTCTGATTTAGGAGATTATTGTATTAGCTTTGCTCCCAGCATAGATTCAGGATGTAACTTTAAGAAAATGGGCTTTTGCTGCAACTTTTCAAGAACAGGAAAATCCCATTCATGAAAAGATGTGAGAGAAGCCCAGAGAAACCCAGGTTGCAAATGGACTGCCTCCTGTTCAGTGACAGGTGAATGTGATAAAATCTGCCTTCTTAAAGTTACATCCCACATCTATGCCAGGAGCAAAGGCAATGGGATAATCTCCTCAGATGCAGTAGCTTGCACAGACCCAGTATATATAAGTTTTGCTCCTGTTTGCCCTATGTTAATGCATATTTTTCAAGTTGTTTGTTACTACTACTACTGCTGCTGTTGTGGTTGCTGCTGCTATTTTCAATTACATTCTGCCTTTCTCCTAATAATGGTACTCAATGCAGCTAACACCACATTCAAAACAATATAAATTAAAAGCTATACAGAAGCATTAATAAAAGTATAAATATAAGGTTTAAAAAGCAATTAAACAATGTGTAAAGGTAAAACATTAGACATGAAAAATATAATTCATTACAAAGCTATACCCAAAACTTTAAAATAGCACTACACAGCATTAAAAGCCCAATCCTAATCAGTTTGTAAAAGCCTGATGCTATAAAAATGTTTTGACTTGCTTACTGAAGGAGAACAAGGACTGGGCCATCGTCACCTCTTGAAGAAGCGAGTTCCGAAATCTGGGAGCAGCCGCCAAAAAGGCCCCCTCTTTTGTTTCCACCAAACAAGCCTGAGAATGTGGCAGTACAGAGAGGAATGCCTCTCCGGGTGATCTTAAAGTTCTAATGGGCTCAGATATGGTCCTTCATATAACCAGGGCCCAAGCTGTATGTTGTACAACCTGAGGATTTGGGCCAGGTTCTTGGAAAGATGAAAGACAACACATGTATGCTAGATCTTTGTCCCAATTGGTTTATTGACAAGGCAAGGGGGAAGTGGCTGGATGGATTAAAAAACTGATTAATGCCTCTTTTTTGCAAGGTAGGATTGTGACTTGCCTAAAGGATGACATTGTAAGACTCCTGTTCAAAAAGGACTCCCTCAGTTCAACTCTATTAGATGATTACTGGCCAGTCACCAGTATTCCATATCTGGACAAAATACTGGCAGCCACCCAGCTCAGTGGGGTTTCTGGAGGAGACAGATTATCTAGATCCATTTCAGTCTGGCTTCAGGCCTGGCTATGCGATAGAAATAGCTTTGGTGGGTGACTTTTGCTGGGAACCAGATAAAGGAAGTGAATCTCTGTTGGTTCTGCTGGACCTCTTTTGATACCATCACTTCTGAATTTCACTATTTTGTAGCGGCTCCATTCCTACCAGGATGGTATGATTCAGCTCTTCCACAGAGAAATATATGGGGGTAGGAGGAATACATGAATCCTTGGCATTTTCAAGAAACATGGAATAAAATATTTCAGCTGTATGAGAAGGTACCACATTCCTAGATTTGATTCACCTACATCAACCATCTAGTATGACCTGGATGAAAGACTGAAAAAACACCCAGACCATGGATGATCATGTTTGGAGGACCATGCTGGTTGGGAGAGTAGTTGACCAAAACCCAGTAACTTTTCCCAGTTATAGCTTTATTTTAGCCTGGTAGTACTTCTTATGCCAAATATCATCAGAGAATTCTTTCTTCTTGATCTTGTACATATGTGTATGTGTACCTTTATGTCACCTGTCGATTTATGGTGACCACCCTGAATTTCACAGTGTTTTCTTAGACAAGGAATATTCAAAGGGGTTTTGCCTACAGCACCTGGTATTCTTTGGTGGTCTCCCATCCAAGTACTAACCAGGACTGACCCTGCTTAGCTTCCAAGATCAGAAGAATTCTTGTACCTTTAGGGTATTTTGACCCTATTGAGACTTGTTTTTGGTGTCTGTTGCAGTGTGCTGTTCAGATGGCGTCAACATGGAGCAACAATACAGACATGTCGGTACTAGACTTTGGCTGATGGGAAGGTATTTGGATCAGTTTTATGCATAACTATGTGTTAGATTGCCTACAGACCACACATGATCCCAATGGTGAGCCTGCTCAATATGTTCATCCAGCGTTTGCAAAAGGTTTTTAGAGGGCATGAAATAGATTCTATGAATCTCCCCATTTGCCACCCTGACTGGTGATTATGGTGGTTGCAGTCAGAATTTAGAAAGTTACTATTTAGAATTAATATATTTCCATAATTTATTTTGTTGTTGTTCTGTGCCTTTAAGTAGTTTCCAATTTATGACGATCCTAAGACAATCCTATTATGGGGTTTTCTTGGCAAGTTTCTTTTGAAAATGTATAACTTGCTCAGGTTCATCCAGTGGATTTCCATGGCTGAGCTGGGATTTGAATTCTGGATTCCAGAGTCATAGGACCTTATCACACTAGGGACTTACTGCACAGATATCGTTGCCCAAATGTTGCCAAATACTCCAGAAGAGCCGGAGGTGGGATCATCCACTGCTCTTCTGAAACGTCACTGAAGCGCTCTCATCATTCTCCCGACGAATCATTCTCTGAGAAGCCATTTTTGCAATAAAGGGATCTTCCATTATTACAAAAACAGCTTCTCAGTGAACGATTCGTCGACAGGAGGACTACATGAGTGTTTCAGTGACGTTTCAGAAGCGTGGCAGATGATCCAACCTCCAGCGCTACTGGAGTGTTTGGCAATGTTTGGGCAACGATATCTGCATAGTAAGTCCCTAGTGTGATACAGTCCGTAGTCCAACACTTAAACCACTACGCTATGATGGCTCATTACATCATTTCAAAAGTAACCCAATGTCATTATTTATTATAAGATTTTAAACATTATTTTATTTAATCATTCATTGCATTGTTGGCTTTTGTGAGGGGTGGTGGTCAAAGGATTGATAAAAGTATGGCATGAAACTTGAAAACAACTCTTAAAATGCTCTGTAAATATAAGTAAAACTGTGAGTGGCATCCTGTTCATTCATTCATTCCTTCATTCAGAGTTTTTGTACCCCACTTTTCTGCCAGAGCAAATTGTTAATTACACAGTTCCATGCCCTCAGGCTCACAATCAAAAAAAGACATGACACAAAAGGAGAAGGGAATGGCAGTGGGGAAGGGGATCAAGTCCAGCGGTTCTTCTCTCCCTCTGATGCCAGGGATATGGCAGATAAATGGAGGGAGGGTCCTCCTTCTGTTTCTGAGCTAGGCATGATTGAGCTTTGCCTGCCCCTTCTCTCCCTCTGTGGCCCGGACAATGGCAGTTGGAATGGAGGGACTGAGACTGCAAGGAGGACTTAAGATCTCCTAATGACTGAGGATTGACGTTTATACTTACCATATACACTCATGTATAGGTCAAACTCGTGTATAAGTCGAGGGTAGTTTTGGAGGCCAAAATTCTAGATTTTATATGACTCATGGATAAGTCGAGGGTAAAACTTAAGAGCATTTAACCATGGATGTGAAAGATGTCCTGCTCCTTGGTCCTGCATCTTCCCAGCCCAACTGCCCTCTCTGGAGGCAACCAAGCTGGGAAGAGGCTTGGGGAGCGAACAGTCACTCTCCCTGCCATCTTGTTATCATATTGACTCATGTATAAATTGACCCAGGTTTTGGGGGTCAATTTTGTCGTATAAATTTATCAACTTATACATGAGTATATACGTTAATAACCAAACATGACCCCAAAAATCTACCGCTTTCAGCTTGGCAGATTCCCAACTGAAGGGTTTCTGAGCCACTGAAGAGCAGGGCATTGAGCAATGATGTCTGCAGTGCTCTCCTGGTTGTGGAGTGTCTTCAGAGCAGTTGAAGCAGGATCCTGAGGGGTCTCTCCAGCAGCTGTTCTCGATTCACCCCTTGAGTGGGGGAGCACTGCAGATGTCATCTCTGAGCACCCCAATCTGCAGCACCTCAGAAACCCTTCTGTTGATGTGTTATCTGGCTGCAGTGGTATAAAAACAAAGCCCCATGAGCTTAGTTGTGTCTGATCACACAGGATCTTGGCCAGTACTCATTTGTTATTGTTGTTGTATGCTTTCAAGTTATGTCTTACTTATGGTGACCCTATCCTGGGGTTTTCTTGGTATGTTTCTTCAGAGGGGGTTTACCATTGCCATTCTCAGATACTGAGAGAATATGACTTGCCAAAGTTCACCCAGCAGATTGAGCCAGGATTCAAACCCTGGTCTCCAGAGTCATACACCACTGCTCATACCACTACACCGCACTGGCTCTCAGTACTACATTAAAATAACTTTATTCCTACTTGCTTTGTAGCATAGTTTCATGGCACTCTCATTACAAAAACAGCAATAACTTGTTCCAGGTAACTATGTTAATTATGACTCTGGTTCCAAGCCATGGTTTTACCCATGTACAGAGTGGGAGAGGATGAAACTAGCAAAGGCAAAGTGGGTGTCCCTGTTCAAATTAACCAACGTTATATACTTTCACATTACGTAGTACTTTCTGGGTTGTTTCTAAAGCACAAGGAGAGAGAGAAAGGGGGAAAGTTCTATACAAACACACCTAGGCAGAGCTTGAGGGCATATCTCACAGCATAAAGAATAGAAGGTGTGTGTTTTGATTGTTCCAGTTTTACAGTCTAATGGCCTCAATAGATTCCGACATCTCACAGATAACCTGATGCCACAATTCCTGTATTGGAGTAAAACCCAGAGAAGTTACCTTTTTTGATGGTAACTCCTGCAGTTCTGGGAGCTGTGGTCCAAAACGGTGATTTGCCAAGCTTTGGACTAGATACAGAGGGCTCTGGCCTGAGTTACTTTACCCAAGGGCTGGATCCAATTTAGAAATAAGGGTGGATGTCTGGCACATTGATCTGGACATTCCAAATTATTTTAGTTTTGAAGGCATTGACTCATCTCTAAGCTGATATACTGTTTTTCCCTATATTGTCTTTTATGCAGATGGTGAAACTAGTTAAAGATTTGAATTAGCAGCCTTCATTTAACTTGACAATGAAATATGAAAGATGACTTGGGGAATGGCAGTTGGGAAAGCTTTTCTTGTATATGTTTTGTTGCAGTATCACTGTAATCTGTCAAATTAGTCTCTGCTCAGTCTCCAGCTCTATATTTATCACTGGCAAAGATTAAATCCTTAGCTACTTGCAAGTTATGCCTTCTGGTCCTTAGCTACCACCTGCCAACAAGAAGTAAGATGTTTGTTTTAAGAGGGGAAAAGCATTTATAGAGAATTTCTGAAAGAGAAATGCTTGGAGACAATATCCTGCCTTTCCTAAATGGATGATGATGACGACGACGACGACAACAACAACAACAACAACAACAACAAACAACAACAGATCTGCTAATGAGAAATGTAGGTCATTTTCACTTGTAGAATACACCACACAAACTTTGTTAATGTGCGAATAAAATCCAGCTTGGAAAAGGTTATTTTTAATCACAACTCCCAGCATCCTCCAGCCAGAAGCCATCCTGGCTAGAGGATTCTGGGTATTGTAGTCCAAAAAGCAACTTTCCCAAATCCTGGACTGGGAAGGGGAAATAGTTGTTTTAGAATCAGTTGTGCATTTTAGTAAACCTGGAGTCTGACATTTTAATGATCTGTTCAGGGATTGCAAAGCAAACAAATGAAATTATTTAAACTTCACGTGTGAATACTGCTTAAGAAAATCCCTTGGGGTTTTGTTACCAGAAGGCTAGGTTCCAATTTAAACCTTCCTCTTCCTTTTGAAGTTATATCAATCCAGACAATTGAGCAGATAAGTGAAATCACTCGTTCTGGCTTAAAGAAAATTATTTTGTCTCCTCTCAGGACATGTTTGTGATATAAATTTCAATTTGCTTCAAGTCCTTTAGTTATCACAGTTTCCAAGCAAGAAACTATGGGGATTGTTCTCAGAAAGATTTGAGATCTCTATGAAAGAATTCAGAGAAATGAAATTAACATTTTCAGACTTCTGAGGGGAAAAGAATAATTAAAAAAACCCACAGTTTCCAACCTCCAAGTAAAGTCAGCTGTCTGTATCCACAGATTCAATAATCTGTGGCTTGAAAATGTTTAACAATAACAAAAAAAAAAAAATCCAACAAACAAACCTTCATTTTGCCATTTTATATAAGGGACACTATTGTACTATGCCACCGTATATGATTGGACTTGAGCATCTACAGATTTTGGATCCATAAGGGGTCCTGGAACCAAACCCCAACAGATTCCAGGGCCTACTGTATAGAATTTGGGTTGATGTTCACACAGAGAGACAGGGATGTCCCATAATCAAGTGCTGGAGAGAATTATTGTCTTATCCCAACACGATGGAACCATGGATCACAGATCAATAGAGCAATGATATAAAATCTGTGGTGGTCAGCATACGGAACCAATGTTTTTTATCAAATGTATCCAATGGCATGAATATTTTTCTTCTCTTTACTTGTAGTGGTAATACTTTTTTCTGCCTGATTTGTAGCAATACTTAAAGAGGGTTTTTAAAATTAAGAGTAGTTCTTTTCAATTATTCCCCATGGTTCTATTAAGTTGCCAGAGATAATGTTAAGTGGCATGGCTGGCTCATTACAGATTTTTACAGCCTTATCTTAACAGTTACCGTAATTATTGTATATCTTGATAGCAGTCACTTGATTGGCCCAGTTTCTCAACTACTCTTACCTAAAATCAACTGTAATAAACTATTTTAGTCCCAGTTTATTGGAATTATACCTTTACAGTAGTCAGTTGATTGACCTAGTTTCTGAAACACCCCTGCCTAAAATCAATAGTAATTAACAGGCTTTAGCACTCACCACAGTTATTTACTTTTACTTACTTTACTTACACAGTTCTTTTATCCCCTTCTTTTAAACCATATGTGGATAAAAAGCAGTGCTAGAATGCCTCTTTATTCACAGGATAATCTAACTGCGCGATAATCATGATGTCACATGACGTCATGTGAAAATCTTCATGTTATCGCGTGATTTTGACGGTGGCATCCCGCTATGCTCCCGTCTTTTTTGCTCGTGTGATAAAGTCCTATGTTACCCAATCCTCCAATTGTTTTTTATTCATTAAAATATTTATGTTTCATCCTATATCTCAAGAATTCAGAATGGTATAATAACACCAGTTTAGGTCAATAAATAACAGTGTCTGAGATCCTAGATCAGCTGCTTAGTTATGTACAGTTGACCCTCCATATCCATGGATTCTTTATCCACAGATTCAAGCATCCACAGCTTGAAAATATTTTTTTTAAATATATATATAAATTATGTAGCCTCCCCTGGCTTCCAAAACCTTCTTAACCGGACAGCAGCCACTGTGAACAAGAGAGGTCTGTTTTTCCATCCATTAGGATGCAGCATACATATGTTTCCAACCTCCAACAGAATCTAACTGAATCTGTCATACATTGTGTGTATTATGGTGTTATATTGGTTAATATATTATTATAGGAGTATTAGAGTGTATAACATAACTTGTTGGGGAATGATGGGAGACACAGTGATAGTGTAAACACTTAGGCCCTTATCACACGAGGGACTTACTGCATGGTAATTGTAGTCCAAACGCTCCAGAAGCATGGAGGTGGGATCATCCGTCGCGCTTCTGAAACATCACTGAAGCACTCTCGTTGTTCTTCCATTGATCAATCATTCACGGAGAAGCCATTTTTGTAACAACAGGATCTGTAAGAACAGCAGAATGCCTCCATTACGTTTCAGAAGTGCCACAGACAATCCCACCTCTGTGCTTCTGGAGCGTTTGGGCAACGTTTGGGCTATGACTACCTCACGGTAAGTCCCTCGTGTGATAGAGTCCTTAGCAGTGGTTCAAAGGGAAGACAGTTGCATGATACAAGAATGTGCAGATGTCTGGGAGAGGTTTTCTTTCATCAGGGGTTGCTCATGGCAAATGGAAAGCAGAGCCAAGCCTGAAAGTGTCTGAAGGACAGGGCAAGTGTGGTTGTAAGAGCAGGTATGTTCTAATTTGTAAATAAATCAAAATACAGCCCATAAAAAAATGTTAGGACAATACACTGTTAATTTTATGCCAATGTTTGTGGATGATGGCAGCTCTGTCTTTCTCTAACACCTACACTTACTGGAATAAAGTTCTTGCTGTTTGAAATACAGAAGACTAGTTCTCTGAACTGTGGGGGCAATGGGGTAGTTCTTGACATCCTTTCCCTCCAGCAATCTCCAATGCAACAATCAGGATTCCTGTTGCAATTCCTCCTCACACTGCAGATCTCTGAATGGAAGGGTGTCATTAATGCTGCACCCCAACTGCTGGGAGACAGACCTCCTCTCATAGCGCTTGCTTCCTGGTAAAGCAGGATTTACTGTTGTTGTTTGCTGATTTCAAGTTGACTTTGACTAATGGCAACCTTGTGAATGAGACGTCTCCATGACCGCCTATTCTCAATCTCTCTGCTCGGGTCCTGGAGAACTGGGGGACTTTTAGGACTGTTCCAATAGTGCCATGATTGTGAATACATAGGATCACAAATATAAATAAGTTGCAGATGCGTACTTCTAGTAGGTTAACCATCCATAGCTGTCGTAGTGAATTGCAGCCAATACCAAAATTATTAAAATATTAAATTGTTTATCACTTTAAACCAGATGCTTTTAAAACCAGTTAAAACCATTTAAAACAATGCTGTTAAAGTACTGACTATGTAGTGGTTTTTAAAATGAGGCTTCAAAGCAATTTTCATGATTTTCCTTCTATACATAATAATAATAATAATAATAATAATAATAATAATAATAATTTATACCCCACCCCTCTGTCAAAGACAATCGGGGTGGCTTACAAATTAAAGCTTCATACAAAATCCCAATATCTCTGTTTCCCTCCCTCCCCTAAAACAACATATCTTTTATTTCTTCAGTATTCAATATAATTCTCTCTATAAACATCTACCAACGTTTTTCCCTTACTTTCTTTCTTGAGATCTTTCTTGAAGAATCTTTTCTTCAGAAGTTTGCTTCATTTATAGTAACCTCCAGCCACTGATATTATATGGCAGATACAGTCAATTAATATAACTTTAAGTGGTAAGGTGTGGTTTGCTGTTGTAATTTTCCAGTCTTTTGAAATCTAGTGCATTCAACTTTTTTAAGTCCAACCAACAATTCCAATACTATATTATATAACTGGAATGGCCCAAGATGTCATTGCCCAAATTATGTTTCTAAGGCTAAAGTTCTGACATTATGATTATGATTATATTTATTTATAGCCTGCTTTCCCCTCAGCGCTGGGACGCAAAGCAGCTCACAGCTTTGAACAATGCAACAATACAAAACATACAAAAAGAGGGCATTAAAATAGAATTAAAGTATTTGCAGTATTAAAACCAGTCATAATAAATAAAATACAATTAAAAAGATAAAAAGCTCTTAAAACAGTTCAATTGAAACAATGTAGCACCCACTAGCCTAGTGGTTCTCAAACATTTTACTCTTGTGACCCCTTTTCCCTCTACATGCAGATGTCCTTCCTCCGTTTGATGTAATATATGAATAAAAATATGTTGTTCGTTCCGTGAACATATTTTCATTTACACATTCATGTATATTCATATTTTAACATTTTATAAGGGAATAACATTGTTCAAATTAGATCAATCTTATTTACATACATTCAATATTTAACATGTGTAAATTTTATACATACTGTCTCCACACAGCCGCATGCATATACACCAATGCTCACAGATACATACACACATGCTCTTTCATTCTTTCTTTCCCTCACACAATACTCATTTACTTTATCAGACATAGTCACACAGAAACATTCATTCTCTTCTGTGTATGGAAGTATACACAAGTGCATATATGAGTATGTAAAAAAAAAAAAAAGAGCCGAAGACTATGACAGTGTGTGTATATGTGTGTGTGAGAGAGAGAGAGTATTTGTATGTGGCACTGTGTGAATGAATATATCTAAGGAAGAATCAGAAAAAGAGTACTACTGTATGTGTGTGAAAGAGAACAATGTATGAGAAAAAGTCATTCACACACCAAAGGAGGTACCAAGGGTGTCTAAGTGAATTAATGTGTATGTGACTGTGAGAAAGAAAAAGTGTCACTGTGTGGGAATTGCCATGTGAAAGATTTTGAGAATGGATGTGAATCAGTGTCTGTGAGGGAGGAAGAGAGACTATGGAGTTGAGAGTGTATGCAAGCATTATCTGGCTAAGGAGGTGTGAAGGAGAAAGCAAGCAAGAAAAAGTGTGTAGGTGAGCATGTGTGCATTTGCATATGAGCAAATGAGATGCCTGTGTGTATCACAAATAAAGAGATAAAGGAATCCTGTGTAGCACTTTTTTTGACTGGAAAAAGTTCCTTTCAGCAGGTCAGAGAATTGGTGTGAACAAACTTCTGTGAGAGTGAATGTGGGAAAGAAAAAGAGCCAGAAATCCAGTGTGCCTGAGTGTGAGAGAGAATGAGTGTACACACAAAAATGCTTGGGAGGACAGAAAAATGGGGCCCCTTGGAAGCTGGTTCCACTGGGCCCCCCAAATCATCTGCCACCTCTTTGGCCTCTTTGTCCATTCCTCCTCTTCTTGGGCCCTGTCCAGCCTCCACCCCACCTGTCTGTCCATTGACATACTGACCAAAGAAGCAGCATGTTCACTTGCCTCTGCCTGTAAGTACAAGGCTGGCCAGGAGGATGGAAGTGGCAGTTTATGGCAGCAGCGAGCTGAGGCACACATTCTGCTCCAGTGGCTCACAGCAAGCAGTATGTTTGCACTACTCTTCTTTTGGTGGCCAGTCCAATGTGCCATTCAGTTGGGAGTGGAGCCACTGGGGCTGCTCTGGCTCCAAGAAGCTCAGCCAGAGGCAGGTGATAGCAGCAGCCTCAGGCAAGAGCTGCTGCTGTCCTCTGCTGCTGCTGGAGCCTATCATGACCAAGTGGTTCTCCTTTGGTTGCTGTGCACTTTGGGGAGCACTGGACTCAGTAGTCATACTGCAGCAGTGTCTTGTCCCAGGAACCAAGGCAGTAATGGTGGAAGAAGAAGTGGAGGATTCAGATGGGCCCCACCAGAGACCATGATCTAGTGAACACTCTCCCCCTCTTTCTCTTTTTCCTCCTTCAAGGTGAGGTGGCTGCTCCAAGCACCCTCCTTGTCTTTCTCTTCCCCTCCAGGACAAAAAAGTTTTGGGAAGTGGTGGTGGAGGAGAAGAGAAAGAGAAAGAGGAGAAGGAGAAGGATGATTCAAGTCCCATGCTTCTCTTGAGCAACTTTCGCACCCTCTCCAAGGGTCCTGACCTACAGTTTGGGAACCACTGCTCTAGCCCTTTATTTAAAACCTTTCTGTTTTGAAACCTATGTGAATAACTTTCCATTATTCTGTACTTTCTGTGCTCATTATATTATCAGCACTAGTGTTTTCTTTCACTTTCTTAGGTCACTTGTAATATTCTTAAATACTTGCTGTGTCAATCATATCTGAGGCTTCTAATGAAATTTCCTATCAGGGAACTATTTTCCTTCTGAGTCAACAATTTTACCCCTATTTATTGATAGTGTAGCTGGTGTAGTACATTTATCAATTCCAAATTCCACTGAGATATCTTGAGTATATATTCTTACATTATTTAATAAGGATTCAATTTCTGATGGTGACTCTCTATATAGCTTTAACTTTTCCATACAGAAGAAATTTCTATATTTCCCCCACTTGCTTTGATATTTCATGTCTCGCATGTATTTCCTTTAATATCACTGAAAATGGCATTACTGCAATAACAAATAATAAGGGAGATACAGAACCACTATGATAATCACATGCCTGCTATTAACTCAGCCAAGATCCTCTCCATTTACTGTTAACATTGTGTTCCATTATTTCATTAGAATTAAGAAGAGTTTTCTGTTGTTGTTTTTGCTGATTTCTAACGTTTCAAAACATTTTTCAATCCATCCAAAGAATCAAAAAATTTTCATAGTCCATCGCTATGTGTAAATTTGTCTTTCATCTTTTAGAGTTTTTCAATATTATTTTAACAATTAATTATTTATCTTTTTTCCCCTTGAGACTAGGGTCAGTTACCCTTCTACTAGTTAGCTATCATTCCTGTTAATAATTTAAACAACAACAACAAATATTATGTTGTGAATTTTTGTTGTTGCTGATGCTGGCATTTCCATTTTTTTAAAAAAAATCTTCCATAATGGTTTGCATAATTAAATTATATATATAAACACCAATTAACTGTCTTTCTAAAGTTATCTTTGTCCAAATAGGCCATGGTTTAGGCTACTGCTTATTTTAAAAGACATAATTATTCTAAATATTATTTATACCATGGTTCTTTGTGATGGCATAGACACATTTAGCTCTTAGTGATGGAAGGAGTACTGCAAGCTGCAGATGTATTTAAACTGATTAAATTTAATTAACAAATTAGCATATTAATGAATACATTAAACAACAACAACGACTCTGGGATGCATGTCCCTTGGCAAAACATGCCACGTTCCAGGTGTTTAGGCGGCAGGGTCTTGGAGTGATGGGCAGCAGGCATGCATTGGATTATATTTTATTATTTATAGATAACAGAAGTATTTCCTTAGTCCTCATCCTAGACTGCTCTCTCTTTCTCTCACACACACCCCCCCGCTCTTTCTCTTCCCACTCTTTGTTTTTCATCTAGTCTTTCTCCCAAGCCACCACCAATTACGTCTTGCTTCAGGCAGGTATGTTACAGGGGCTGTTATCTAAGTCAGCAAGGTTCAGACAGATAGTTCAGACCATTTGGACAATGCTATTCCAAAAAGAAAACCAATAGGAAGTACAAGCTTAAAACCACTAGAGTCCTATCAGAGAGCAAGTATGTCAGGTAATAATAATATAATAATAAATATTTATTTATATCCCGCCTCTTCCGATTGAGGATCGAGGCGGGTAACAACAAAGAAAATACAATATACAACAATAAAAGCAACAAGCCCCATAAAACCCCGACCCAACCCTCCCTCTCAACTATAAAATTAAACAGCAAAAAAAAAAAAAGTTTAAAAAGTACATACATCAAAGTTAAAAACAAATCACATGTAAAAAAATAATAAAAGGGGGATTCAGTTGGTTCTGGTCATTATCAATTGGGGAAGGCCTGCCGGAAGAGATAGGAATAATAACAAGGCTAGGTCAAACATGAGCCAGTATGGCATACTGGTTTCAGTCTTAGACTAAGACCCTAGAGACCAAGGTTCAGTTCCCAACTCAGCAATGAAATCCACTAAGTAACCTTGGGCAAATACTATGCTCTCAGCCTTAGTGGAAGACAATGGCAAACCTCCCCTCAACAAATCTTGCCAAGAAAAACCCATGCTAAGTTGGCCTTAGGGCCACCATAAGTCAGAAATGACTTGAAGACACACAACAACAACAAGGTCAAACACAAATTCCAAGATGTACATTTCCAGGGTCCCTTTGTTATCCATGTCATGTTTCAGATGCGTAACCTTCCCTGTCTTGAAGCAACTAAGGAGACAAATATGCACATTGTTTTACCATTATACATGAGTAGAAGCCTATGGGACACAAAGAAGAACTACTGAGGTAGGGTTGTTGCTGCAGTACCTTGGATAGCTCTAAGCAGACAAGTTGGCTCCAGTGAATTGTAGACTGAGGTGCCATCAGCTATGTTCTTTCTAGATGGTAGTACCTAGAAAAGGTAGGCCTTAATGATGTCAGAGTGTAGTTTAGCCCACCTGTGTCTCTCAGGAAATTCCTAACATGTGTATCATCTGTAGTGGCAAGGAAGTAAGGGGGAATGTTAAGCTCTGGATGTGGTGGAGAGAGCCAGTGAGAAACTTAGGATGCATCTACACTGTAGAAATAATGCAACTTGACACCATTTTAAGTGCTTAAGGCAGGGATGCAGTGGCTTAGTGGTTAAGATGCCAATTCTGATGACTGGAAGATGGGAAGGTTGGCGGTTCGAGGCTCGTGTGCTGCATGATGACGCGAGCTCCTATCACTAGTCCCAGTTTATGCCAACCTAGCAGTTTGAAAGCATGCAAATGCAAGTAGATAAATAGGTACCACTTTGGTGGAAAAGTATCAGTGTTTGGTACAATCTTGCTGGCCATATGACCACCAGAGTCATCTTTAGACAATGACAGCTCTTCGGCTTCGTAACGGAGATGAGGACCGCACCCTGCAGTCGGTTATGACTAGACATTCATGTCAAAGGGCTACCTTTACTTTTTACCATAAGTGCTGTAACTTCCTCCTATGGATTTGTAGTTTTACATGGTCTTAAGCCTTCCCTGCCAAAGAGTGCTGGTGCCTTACAAAACTGCAAATCCCAGGATTCTGTAGGCTGGAGCCATGGCAGTTAAAGTAGTGTCAAAGTGCATTATATCTACAGTGTAGATTCACTCTTATTTTAAAGCTACAACTCCCAGAACCCACCAGCCAGCACGGACAATAGTAAGTTATGAGCTTTTGTGGCTACTCTTTCTCTATGTCAGCAGTCAGGCTTTTGACACCAAAAAGCCCCCACCCAACACCAGTCTTTGCAAAAAATGGAAGGTATTAGCACCCAATAGATGAATGAAAGAACAGAATTGCCTCCTTAATTATATGCAGACAGAAGGCTGGCCCATATTATAGGTACATGCCCAAGCTAGAATATGCTTTTGAAGGAAGAAGTCATGAAGGAATTTGCTTGGCTCATTGTGTGTTTTGAGGAAGTTTGTCTCCGGCCAAGAGTGGTTAATAGTAGGTTAATTGTATTTTTAGCCCATCTTCGGAGTATGTTTTCTGCTCCACATACAGAAGAAGACTACCAGAAGCACAAAACAGGTATGGGTTTATGGACCTTGTTATGATCAGAAATGATAATTCACACATATTGAGATCTCCGCTAAACTCCATTATTAAAAGGGTGAGTAACTGTTCTGGGGGTAAGGGCCAATTTTCAAGTTTGAGGTCATATTTGTTGTTTTTGTTTTTCTGGTTTTTTAAAAATGGGAGTTAGTGACAATATAAAAGAAGTATGTAAAATAGATTAAAACTGATTTTGATTAAAATTAATCCTTAAATTCATCAAAATCCCCTCTCTTTATTAACAAATAACATTCTCCAGTCATACTTGATGACTCATCCTTAAATATAGATATATGTAGAAGAACCTTGTTGTTGTTCTGTGCCTGGAAGTGGAGACCCTAAGGGTTTATGGAGACCCTAAGGGAGGTCATAGAGTTTTCTTGGCAAGTTTCTTCAGAGAAGGTTTGCCATTTCCATCCTCTGAGGCTGAGAGAGTGTGACTTGCCCAAGGTCACCCAGTGGGTTTCCATGTCCGAGATGGGTTTCAAATTCTGATCTCCCAGGACCCTAGTCCAGTGTTCAAACCACTACCCCATGCTGTTCCTCAGAACCTTAAATGTTCTTACATCAACTTTAATTAATGTGATGTTGATATTGAACCAAAAGAATTCAGGTGCCTATGACATTGATTATGATACTGACCACTCAATTGACCATACTGCATTTAGCTCCTTCACCCATTGATTACAGTGCATCAAGTTTATTGTCAACTGTGCTGTTGTACACAATATCAATTAAAAGAAAGTCTGGGGATCACTAGAAGGCACAAAAAAGTGTTGAGAAGAGGTCACATGTGCAACACTCTGCCCACCTCTGTGTGTGTGTGTGTGTGTGTGTGTGTGTATGAGAGTTCGGTTTTGATGGATCATTGGCACAGTTTAGGAAAGTTACATTTTGAACTACAACTCTCAGAATATCAAACATGTCCAGCTGTATATATCTGCATGCAGGTATCCTCCTTGGTTGCAGATGGTCTCAATAATATACTATTAACACAAACTTATGAACAGTGAAAGGTAACCAGATTTTTCCCGTTTCTTTATTGTTGTCTTGTCTGTTTGGTTTAAGAAATCACATTATTCTTGGTTAAAGCCTATGCAACCAAATGCACAAAAACCTTTATCTTGCTGCACACTTTATTCTCCTGTTGCACAAAATGTGTTCAGCTACCCTTTAGAATAATTCCTGCTTAAATTCTGAATGGCCTCAGAAGTGGGCATGAAAAACATATGGTCAGGGGACATATTAATTTGAGTCAGCACCTGCCTTTGGGCAGCCTGTGTGTGTGACCTTGACTGCCATGTAAAGCTCTTTTGCTTTAACATACTTAGGAAACAAATCTATTTAGGAATACTTTTGAATTCTGGGCCCACAGAAAGAAAGGTCATGGCTTTTTGCCTTATATTTAGTCAAATGTGACCAGATGACCTGAGGCCGCAGCAAGAGTAGCTATTCCCAGCTCCAGGCATGGCAGAAGCCAACCCATCATTAAATATGTTTGTTTGTTTTTGACACTCAGCCCATGACTTGCATACCTATCCCCCTGCGCTGAATATATTTCTCGATCAAGTTCCCCAAATGCTTCAGCAGTTCTGGATCACATCCTTGTTACATTTGTTTTTTTTCCATGGGCTAATTTTTTCCATAGAGTGTGTCCAAAGAAAATATGAACCACTGCACCTAGGAGAGAATTAGCTAACTGCTGACTTGTCTAATGCTGCTATGGTGCTGAAGTCTGGAACTTGCCCTTGCACAAAGGTGAGGCAAGAAGACTCAGATGCCCTTCCTTCCGGATCCTTCTTTCATGGGAACAGCCCCATGAGGTAACATGCCACACAAATACAGTCACATTTAAAACATTTTCTGGATTGCTTCTTTTTTTCCCTCCTCCCTCCTTTTCTGCACACATAATGTTTATATCCACTTCAGAGTCTGTGACTTACTTTTTGTCCCCCCCTGCATAATTTTTAGTACATTTAAAACATGAAATACAAAAACAAGCAGAAAATACACACCACATTCACACCAACACAAACAAATAAATAACAGTAAAGCCAAAAGACAAACTTAATTACCTAGATTAATATAAAAACAATTTCCTTCCACTTCCCTGCCAACCTAAAGTAAATCTACCACTCACTCACCTTTCTCATGTCTACATTAAACTAAAATAACATAAACTAAAAATGACTTCCAACCCTCCAACTGCAGGAGATTTTAAACAAAATATAGTAAGCTTCTCTAAACTACTTTTCTATTTCAAATCAGCTTCTGTTCCAAAGAGCTTGTGACTCACTTTTTGGACTACCACTCCCAGAATCTTCTGCCCTAAGTGGTCATTGGGTGGGGACTGGGGATTTTGGGAACTGTAGCTCCCAGAGTATCTTTTCTCCTCTGTGATCCACTTTTCCCCTTTCAGTGTATAATCTTGGCTCTGCAGTTTCCAGACATTAAAAACAGGTATAAAGCCTTTGTTTCCCAACTGAACTTCAGCAATTTGCACCAGGGCCAGCCCAAAAGATTTTGTTGCCTACACACAAGGAAAAGATAACGCCTTCTCATTCCACTTGTAGAAAATGTGTGGTCTAGCAGTTACGATGCAACTGAAGTTTTCTTTAAAAGAAAAGAAAAAAACCCAGGGAGATATAACTGCAACTGACAATGGCCTCAATCCAACAATACCCTTGATGTAGTGTGAATACCCACATGCAGACATACGCCAGAGTGGTACTATGCAGGCCTCATGCAGAATAGCAACATTGTGCAACACATATTAATAACTAGGTGCCATTGTGCAATGAACTTTACATGATGCTGAGCTGCAATGCAGAGTGTAGGATGAACAACCGCAATGCAAAGTGTAAGATATACAATCACAATGTGCAACTTACAAAGACAAGGCACAGGTGAAAATTCAGTATGTACAATTCTGCTTCTGATGTTACCAGGAGAATACATCAGTTGTGCAGTGATGACTTTTTTGCCCTGCATGTATAGCATAACCTATGCATCTATATGCCCCTAAATGGAGAGCCAGCATACTGTAGTGGTTTGAGCACTGGACTACAACTCTGGAGACCAGGGTTTGAACAGGGGTTCAGTCATGGAAACCACTGGATGACGTTATCAAATTGTCAAGTCTATTTCTGTGCCTCAGAAGAAAACAAAGGCAAAACTCCTCTGAACAAATCTTGCCAAGAAAACCGTCTGATAGGATCAACCTTATTTCAAGTAAGAAATAACATGAAGGCACACAACAACAATAAAACATAATTAAGTGAACTCTGGCCATGGTCTGTAAATAACTTGTAGCTGCTGGTACCTTGCATCTCAGCAATTCCATGTCAGTTGGTTTTAGACCCAACTTCAAAGGAGCTATTCAAGGTGCTGAATACAAATAGGTTAAAACACAAATAGGTTCAGATCCTTGAACAGCATCTTTAATATTCAAATGAATACCAGGAGCAGACTCACTGCCCCACTGGCATGGAGGCTGCCAGTGAACCTGAGCCAGTTAAGTGTCTTCAACTGGTCCTAATTTTCATTTTATTCAATGGATAGATATATGTGAGTGTGTCTCTTAAGATTTTGACAGTGAGAACAATAGTGTCAGTAGGTGAGTGGAGTTGGGGTACTGCAGAGAGCACCAGGTGACATCCCAGAGAAGTGATGACACCCAGTTGGACCCCCCTCCTCCTTTGGAGCAGGAAGGGTGAACATTTGCCCTTTCCACATGCTCTGCCATGGGGCTTCCACCCTGGGGAGAAAGTTCAGTGACAAGAGGAGAAGGAGAAGTGACACACCGTCTTCCCTACTGCCTTGTCATAGGGTGAGGAAGCCCAATGATGGAGCAACAGGAGGGACAAATGCACCCTTTCTCTCTCCCCTCACTGCTTCACTTGCCCAGCCAGGCAAGTTGGGGAGGGAAGGAAGGCAAGGGTGTCTGCCAGGAGCCCTCTGGTAAGATGACACCCTAACTAGTGATGCTGCTGAGTATGAGTATGGATCAATGTTGTTGTTCTACAAGAGGCCCATTCTGGGTTGGATCTTGGCTCAGCCATACTAAGAACTGAGCATCTATAACGAATGGGATTTTAAGGTAGGCATGAATGGATAATAGGTTTACTCATTATTAGTCTGGATCCAAGTCATTGTTGTGAATAAATCCAACATTATGCTTTATTCTTCTACGCATGCTTTGGCCTCTTTTCCAACTACAGGGCACAAGTTTGAAAACCACATATTTACACAATAGTAAAGACACCATGAACATGTTCAGTGGTATATTCTTACATCCCCCTCCCACAAATACCTTGAGTTGAAAAGGTGTTTGATTCATTTCCACAGACTGAATCTATCTTTACTATTCAGAAGGCTGTGTGTGTCATTGTGAGAACATGGAGACAGTCAATGAACCCAAAATGTAAGCGTCAGCTTTAAACTGATTAGAGGAAATGCTGCTTTGCACAGCTTGCCATGAAATATCAATGAGGTGAAGCACACAGTAGGAGTCAATAAAATACCTTCACCGACATGGATATTAGCTAGAATCAGGATTATGACATTAGGGATTCCTGTTCTATCTTTTTTCTTTTTGCATAAATCTCCATTTTTTTTTATGATAACTACAAATGGGGGATATAGACTTTCCTTGGGGGAGAGAAATTAATCCCTTAGTTTTCTTAAATATTTTCTTGATTAGAATCTCTCTTAACCTGGACAAAACATGGGGCCAAACCACACATGGCCAACCCTAGCTGACTGACACATAGAGAAGGGTTTTTTTTACATGTCGGAGAAGATGGCACACAAACACACTCAACCAAAATCTACAGGACCTCAAGTCCCACTGTCCCCAATGGCAGCCTGTGCAAATAACCATACCATCATTAGGGACAACAGGGGCTGTCACTAATGGCGGCACAGCCACATGCGCACGTTGGCATTGGGGGCTTGCCATCCATGGATGCTGAAATCCATGGATGGCAAGTCTGTGGATAAGGAGGACCCACTGTAATTCCAGACTCTGAATGGACTGCAATATGGTCCAGATTCCCTTTTAAATCAATTTCCACCCAAATTAAGGAAGCAGCTGCCCAAAGTGTCCATAGATGGCACTAATCATCTTTAACTCTTTACAAAATGTGTCCTCATGCCTCTCCTACTGGTTGGAGAAATTACAGGGCTCACAGTTCTCTACTACATCTGTGGCTTGACATCCAAAAATAGCTTCCTTCTGAACAGAAGTATTTAAGGTGACATAAAGCATAAACAATCAGGAGATCAAAAGCATTGATCCACGGCTGATTCTTTCTATATTACGTGCATGTGCATATGTGAACCACCTATAGTTAGGGGAAGGTGCTTTTTTGAGACACAGCTCCCAGAAGCTCCCCTCAGCATATAAAATATATATTTTTTTAAAAAGCTACATTTTTGAGCCATGGGTGTGGATGGTTGGAAAGCAGTTGCTTGTCCATACGAAGAGGATCCTTGTCTAAATATGTTAAATCCAGAGCTTGGGCTTCTGGGACAGAATATGTGATCATATATATTAGACTATGTTCTAACTAGGTCTTCCTGTGCTGTTGTCATAATAAAGCTTAAACAAATGATGGAGCTCCAAAAGGCAGCAAAATGTTCAAAGACTGCAGTAGTGAGCAAACATGATGTTTGAGAAAGCATAATCAGATGACAGACTTGCACTCAAGGAACAGCCTTATATTTTTATATTGGTCACTTGGGCAGCCCACAGTACACTGGATACCCTTGCAAAGCCCTTGCTATGTCTTTCCTGGCCATCAACAGCAGGAAAATAGAGGTGTAATTTGAAGACAGTGTCACAGGATGACACCTACTCCAAAATAATATCTCAGGCTACCAGATGCTGTAGGTTATCTTTTTATACATATCTTTGCTCCTGTAATAATAATAAATAACAAGAAACAGCTGTAGCACTGAACATATTAAATATTTAAACCTAATTATTATCTCCCTTTTATTGTTGTGTGCTTTGCCATTTAAGAACACCTAGCAAACCATTGGTTTCCTGTCCTATAAGTCAGATTTAAAGGTGTACCAAAGCTCTTACCTGAAAGCCATATTTTGCTCTGTAGATACTATAAAGTCTTTTTTTAGGGGCTACATGGTCTACAGAAGTCTAAAGTGTCTACAGAAACTTCTAATAAAAGAGTTTCTGATTCAGTCTACTGGTGACTTTTTTAGAAGAAGACCAAAAATGCATCAGATTTTATAACAAATGTAGATTCTGCCTTTTTTTCAGTATAGGATCCCAAGTAGCTTATGAGAAGTTAAAACTGAATATACATTAGTCTCTCCACATTCACTAGAGTTAGGAGTGCAAGACCCCCACAAAAGTGGGGAAATCATCAACGCTAAAGTAACCCTATCATGGGATTTTCTTGGCAAGATTTGTTCAGAAGCAGTTTCTCATTGCCTTCATCCAAGACTGCAACTTGGCCAAAGTCTTCCAGTGGGCCTCCATGGCTGAATGAGGAGTCAAAGCTTGGTTTCCCAGAGACCTAGTCCAACATTCAAACCTTTGCCAAGATGGTTCTGGGAATTTTTGTCCCCCAAAAGTAACCTGTCCATGCTTTTGACCAGGCTAGAGGCCCAAAAATAATTCACCTCCCAGGAAGACACTCAAAACTAGCATTCTTGCGGCTCACCACATAAAACAGCCACAGACAGAGCCAAGCATTCCTGGCTCTAGCCCTAGCAGTTCCTAATAAAAGCAGCACATTTTCCCCTTTCAGTGTAAGTTGAGGGAACATAAAAGGTCCTAAGAGCACAAGAAATGTAAGGAATATCTCACCCTAACTAAACGAAAGACTCATAAACACAGTATGAAAGAAGGATAGACAGTTTATGTACCCAATAAATAGACAGAACACGTTTTCAGCAAGAAAAAACTTATTAAATTAGCAGTGCGGTGCCTTTTTAATTATTAAGATGGTGTACTTGGCACATGGTGAGGACTGACTTGATAATCATTTATAAAGCACCCAACTAGCCCAAAAGGGCTCCTATGCAGCCATTTTCTCTCTGGGCAGAAGGGAGAAATAAACTCTCTGCGTATTTATTAGTATTACGAGCTGTCAAGTTAGGAAGATTTATTCAGCCCTGCAGAGCTACCTCAAGGCACTGTTTTATCACTTTGCTGCCTCTGCCGGAACAGCACTGTTGAGCAAAACATCAAGTTCAGGCCAGCTTTGAAGCCCTTCAAGTATTCGTGATTCTAAAAGAAATTAAATAATTCTGGGCAATATCTATTCTGTTCACTTGTAAGAGCCATTATCCCAGTTGTTCCCCACCTATGATACCCACAGGATACAGTAGACTACAGCTTCCATTATCCCCAGTCAGTTTAGCCATGCTGGCTGGGAGTACTAGAGAATGTAGTTCAACACATCTGGCAAGTGCCATTTTGGATAAAGATGTGTTAAATTATCCTAATGACAAGATGAAGAAATGAGCACGAGAAATTATCAACACAAGTCATAATTCAGTCTTGAGGAAAAAAGAAACATAAGAAGGCAGAAGGGTCTTGGAAGGGGAAATAATGTTACTTCTAAAACGTTGGTATCTTTAGGGCCACCCAACAGTAAGACCAGAATATCATGAGGTATCTGTTACAAATATGGCCACCCTTTCTGTCTGAAAGTGGAATTAAAGCTCAGTGATACTAGTCTGATGGGTTTTTTTTAACAAGATACATAATCGTTCAATAAATAATTAATAGGTTTAACTATGATTCAGGGTTAGGATGGACAAACTTTTGTCTTCCAGATATTTTATACCTAGAAGCCCCAGGCAATGTGGCCAATGCTAAGGGAGTGAGGAAGATCACAACGTCTGGAGAGCCGAAGTTTCCACATCCCTGATTTAAGGTTTCACATAGAAACATTCCTGTCAGCTCTTTAGTCCAGTGATATATTGGATAAAGCTTTTTTAAAAGGAGAGTTGCTGATCTGGCCATAGTGCTGCAGGCAATCATATTATCTTTTAAATTAAACATTGAGAAATTAATTGGTATGTGTCTTGCAGAGGAAGAGGTATACAAACCATGACTGTAGAGTTTTTACTATAAGGAAAGAGGCTCTGTTTACCCAAATTCATCCTTTCCCCCATGTTCATGGGTCATACACAAACCAATCAGCCTTACTCAGTGAGGCTTACTAGAGATGTATTGGTGGTGGTGATGTTGCATGCCTTCAAGTTGTTTCTGACTTATGGCAACCCTAAGACAAACCTGTCACGGGGTTTACTCGGCAAGATTTGTTCAGAAGGGTTGCCGAAGTCTTCCTCTGAAGCTGACTTGCCCAAAGTCACCCAGTGGGTTCCCATGGCTGAGTGGGCATTCAAACCCTGGTCTCCAGAAACATAGTCCAATGCCCAAACCACTATATCATGATGGCTCTCACTAGAGATATATAGGATCAGGTTTTTAATGCTCATAGATGACAATATATGGATCTCTGCATAAATACAATTCGTTCACAGCTGGCCCAAGACACACTGGTCCTGAGGCATTCATTTGACCCCCACCCCTTCCCCAGTCTGTATAATATCCAAACCTAGGCCCAAAATGCACTGTAGAAATAATCCACTTTGAGACAGCTTTAATGGACCTGGCTCATTGCTAGAGAATCCTGACACTGAGCTGTGACAGGGAAGGCTAAATGTCTCACAAAAGTACAGTTCCCAGAATTCCCTAGCATTGAACCAGGGCAATTAAAGCAGTCTCAAACCGGATTATTTCTGCAGTGTGGACCCTAGTCGTTTTGACCCATGAGGCTGAAAATCCCACAAATACTTCTTCCCTTCTTGCATGGCAGGGGGTTGGACTGGATGGCCCCTGTGGTCTCTTCCAACTCTGTGATTCTATGATTCTATTCCCTGGTGATACAACAGCAAATTAAATAACTAATGGTTTGCTTCTCTTTCTTTCCCCCCCCCCCCCCCCCCCCTCCTTAGCTGTCTGAGATTACCACTTTTCTTTGCCTAAGGGGAGGCTAGCCTTGAGCTCCTTATCCATAATGAGGATGAGACAGCAACCAATCTATCTTACTTCAATTTCTGTCCAAAGCTTATTGACTGATTATAAGGAAATAATGATTGTGTGGTAGTGGATTCCCCTGCCCCCAGTTGTCTGAAAAACAAGAGCCCACTCTCCAGTTGTCCTTTCTTTGGCAATGTTTAAAACACTGTTCTTTTTTCCACTGTGCAGTCCAGCATGGGTCAGCAACAGATGTAGGACATTCTGAACTCTGTCTGGTTTAGCTATTCTGAGCCACTTGCAGGCAGTACCTGCAAATAGGCAATTGCATTCAAAAGAGAAATAGCAGAGGATGAAGAAATTGTGCTGAAGATATGCTGCCACCAAATCCTGCCCCATTCCTTCTTTAGAGGAATTTAAATATACATTTGTGTGCAATTTTAATAACATCTATGATGTGAGTTGTACTAAAATAATGTGGAACCCTTTGACACTGCACAATTATAGGGCTATGATTCCCATCAGGGTAACCTTTTTAGACTACAATTGCCAGAATCGCCCAGACAGCATGACCATCAACTGGAGAATTCTGGAAGTTGTCGTCCAAAAAAAGGTTATTTCCCAAACTCTGGTTAAAGCCAGTAGTTCTTGATACCCCCTTCACAGCCAGGCACCCCACCCCCCCCCAAAAAAAAAACCCTATGCAAAAGAATTTGTTTTTTTTTTTATGACCTTGAATCAACCCCAACTCATAGTGACCCTGGAGTTTATCAGACAAGGGAAATTGGAAGTATAATCCAATGGCAATCTGAATGCAATCATGGGGTTTCACGTTATTGCGTGATAGACTACCACACACAATTTCAGGCAATGGCAAGCTATTTTTGGGCAATGGGAAGTCAGTTCGAACACAATTTGAATTCACGTAAATTCGCTGAACTTGTGAATTCATATGAATGCGTTCTGGCCCCACTTTCTTTTCATTTGAAATTAAGAGAAATTCCTCCCATGTGATAAACTCTCCTGTGAATGAGACATTCCAAGATGCCTTTTCCTCCACTACTCTGCTTAGATCCTGTAAATTTAGGCCCTTGACCAATAATATATTGCTGCTTGGGGAAAAAAACCTTCAACCCATTTGCTAATCATAAATCCTCAATGTTTTCACTTGGTAAGTGCTGGCTCCATTATGCATGATACTCATCTAAGGCTTCCAGATAGAGTTGCCACAGGAAATAATCCGAGCTTTCCCTGGAGCACTGGACTAATGAGGATGTCGCGGTTAACCCTGTGATTCCCAGACTTTGGTCCTCCAGATGTTTTGTACTTCAGCCCCCAGAATCCCTGACTGGGAGGTGAAAGTATTGCCTAATGTGAAATGAATTAGGTAATTTTAGAAAAATGGGGGTGCTGGGAGACAGAGGGCTAGACAGCATCAGGAGCTGCAAAATCTGACTTCCACTTTGCCCACCCATGCTGTTGATGAATACTAGAACCTGATGCCTACTGGATTATTAGTATAGATAGCACAAAGTCTCTTCCAGACAGTCTACTAATAGCATTATATATATATGCTACTGGATCTATCTTGCTGTCTTCTGCATCTTTTTTAAAAATCATAGATTCAATGGAATCTGGCCTGTTTAGACAGTTGCTTTTGTACAATTAATTGGAAAGACTTGATCATTTTTGTGTGAGGCATGCAGAGGTCATAGTGGAGGAACAATCACAAAGGAAATGTTCTATGGGCCTTCAAAACGGTGTTCCCCAAATATATAATCTTTGAACAGCATCTCTGAATGCGATGCTTTACTCTGTACAACTTGTTGTTTTATCCTGCTTCTGTTTGCACTGTGATAAAACATCTCTGCTATTTGTCTTAGCCAAGCACTTGTAAGTGCAGGTTATTAAAATGAGTAAGCCTGGAATCTGACAGCTCTTATGTTGGAATGCATTAGGTCAAGAAAGGACAGAGGAGGACACTGGCAACAGAGCATTAAAATATTTGCTAACTTGAAAAAGATTCCTTTTACACCATGCAAATGATTTATGAGAGAACAGCACCCAGGACATTCCCAGAACTTGATAGCATCTGTGTAGTGTTTTCTGTAGGGCGAGGGAGTTGTTGTCATCATCTTTGTGAATAAACACCCTGTCCTAGTCAGTCAGGTCAACAGTGATTTTTGAGCCCTGGATTTTGACCAGTCACTGATGATCATGTTAAACTGTAGAAACCTTGGCTGAAGATGTTGTGTTTATGATACGGGACTGAAAGAGTCTATGCCATGCTCAGTACCAGATCCCATCTTTTTCTGTCCTCAGGTGAACATAGACCATCCACTTGTACAATTTATTAGTATGGTTCATCTTCAACAAGAGAGAAGATGACAGTGGAGGGTAGCAATTGTGCAGTAGGTTCCAAACTTGGGCTCCCCAGAGGCTGTTGGCCTATAATTTCTTTATAGGGATTCCTGTTTCACCCCATGACCACTGGTCTCTGAAGTTTCTCATAGTTATATTTTGTCCCTTATGCTATTTAACAGATACATGAAACTACTAGAAGAGGTTGTCTGGAGTTTTGAGTTCAGATGTCACACAACAATTGTGTTAGATGCGGTTACACTCCCCCTGAAAACGCAGGTTTATACCTTGGGAGTCCTCCTGGATTCAGCCTTGAGTCTAGAGGCCCATGCCTCAGTGGCGGCCAGGAGTGCATTTCCATAGTTAAAGCTAGTGTGTCAACCATGCCTGAAGAAGTTGGATCTGGCTATGGTCCCACATGCCTTGGAATACATCCCATTTAGATTACTGTAATGTGCTCTGTGTGGGGCTGCCTTTGAACATTGCTCAGAAACTTCAATTGGTCCAAACAGCAACAGCCAGATTGTTAAATGGGTCTGGTTATAGAAAGCACACAATTCCCTTGTTGCAACAGTTCCACTGGCCTCTGGTCCATTTCAAGCATAATTCAAAGTGCTAGTCTTGACCTAAAAAGCCCTATATGGTTTGGCTCCTAGCTATTTGAAGAAACATGTCTCCCTAGATGATACAATTAGAGTTCACATATCTTCTGCACAGAATCTTCTCAGTGCCACCATCTTCTCAGGCTCATTTGGTGGGAACAAGGGAGAGAGGTCCTTCTTGGTGGTTGTTCCCAGATTTTGCAACTCTTTCCCTAGAGAGGCCAGGATGGCCCCATCTCTGCTCAGTTTCATTGTTTTACATAACTTTTATATTTAGATTTATATTGAAATTTTTGTATAATAGTTATCTGTATTTTTTTCCAATATGTTGTTAGCTGCCTTGAGTCTCATTATTGAGAGAAAGGCAGGATATTGATGATGATGATGATGATGATGATGATGATGATGATGATGATGATGATGATGAT
>NC_056527.1:53060851-53064358 GCF_019175285.1 Sceloporus undulatus
TTCTGTACTTTAGACAATCTCTTGTTGTAGCAAAGCTCCTAAGGCATGTATAAGGAGGGCAAGAATGAGCCATACATACAGGGTAATTGTTAAAGGAAGTAGGCACAATACATTGTATTAACTTAGTGGTGCAAAAGAGCTGTCATCTCTTTTTCTGTTAACAGTAGGAAGTGAACATGCTGTTCATGGTGTAAAGATCAACTTAGCATGAAAATTGCAAGCCAACCTGAACTCCAATTTATGAGCTGTAAACTTCGCTGAGGTTTACAAATGACACCACACCATTTTTCTTGGATTTCTGATTTCCTAGAAGTAGCTACTTTCCTATGGTAGCAAGGGAAACCAATTCCAAGTCTTCATCCAGATTTATTTATTTATTTTTAAAAACTGTTCCTTAGAAGGATGCACTTTATACAGCAAAAGACACTTAAAACATATTTCAGCACCCAACCAGGAGAAATATAAATATTGGGATATGAAATGCCACTTGTTAAAAAAATAAGACACAACTTTCTGTGCCTGTCAAAGATGCCAACAACATGTCAGGGATCACTCTGAAAATACTGTTTGCTTTGAAGCCGTCAGCTTGCTTTCCCCCGGTCTGACATTTTGGCAGAACTGTCTTCCATCCTCATTCATTAAACTATCTGAAGGAGAAGAGCAATGTCAGAATCAATAGTAGGGCCTCGCCATATTTTCAGAATTTTTTTAGTCATGTTAACTTACTCCAGTAATGTAGATTGTTGCAGTCAATGGCTGGCTGAACAAAGGTTTAGTCAATTCAATATTCATATCACCGATAAAACTTCAAAAGCAATCACTCTCCTTCACTTGCTATTATTTTGTCTGCTGCAATGTAGTTCATCCAAGTGTCCCGTGACATTAAGTAAAAGAGACAAGGTATGGATTTAATTGAAATATTAGAATATTTTTAAAAATTTATTGCTACATATTTTATCTATTGAAACATTTTTTCCACTGAGGGAATATACAAGAATGTGGTAGGGAAAACACATAGCCTATGAGTTATTTGTAGCCCATTCCTGTTGTGGGGTGATCCTATGGCAGGGTCAGAGGGGGAAAAGGATGGGACTCCTGAATCCAGACCCTTTCAGATCTGTGTATGACTATACAAATTATACCTAAATTCCCTTTTCTATACAACTATCTCATCCTCTTTTGCACCTTGTAGATTTAAAGCAGAAATTTTTAACCTGTGGTCCAGGGACCCTTAGAAACTCCAAGGAGAAGCTTCCCAAAGGAGTACATGACCCCTAAAAGATTAAAAACCACTGAACTGAGGGATGGCTTTCATGCAGGTGCTTTGTTGTTTTTTTTTTTTTGGCAAGATTCATTCAGAAGAGGATTACCATTGCCTTCCTCTTAGGCTGTGACAGTGAGATTTGTCCAAGGGCATGCAAATGGGTTTCCACAGCTACTCAGATTCAAACCTACATACCTCTCACAAGTTGTCTACATTATGTGTTCTCAAACCATGGTATGGGAGATGCTACCTCACTTGTACTGCAATGTATAGCTCCTGGCTATTCCATTGAGTTAGATTGTGGAGTTCTTCACCAAGTCCTTCTCTGTCTGCATCATTAGCAGAATTTCAGAATTTGTGTAGGGGTAGAAAACCTACACATTTGTTTCAGTACCCACAAATCCTCTTAGTGCTCTGGCAAAAAAAGGAATTTTGTTTGGTTCATAATCACTAAAAGCTCCTCCACTGAAAACTTACACATTTTCATCATTTTATCCATTTGCCATGTGAGCTGAAATTCTCTTGGGATCTATAGTACAGTGGGAAATTGGAGAGTAGTTGTTGTTTTTAAAAGGTGCAGCTGACAAGTCAGAGGCACATTGATTTTTCCATTGACTTCTGCTAGAGCTTAGATATTGAACAGCCATCTGTGAGTTATTTTTTCAAACCCACTCCAAGCAAAGCATCATGCAGACACTAGCAATGATGATAGATATCATTTTTCTCAGGCCCATGCTAATATTTTCATTTCTTATCTATTGAAAGAAAATGAGAGAGCATTTTAGTCTTAATGAATTTTTCCAATCCCTCTCTGGCAATATTGCTTCTCCAAGATATTTCTCCTTGCTGCCCCCCTCCCCAAGATTGCTTTGATTCTTGGCTTTGTCCCTTCAGAGCTTTATGATACATCAATTTTTTCCATTGCTCTGATTATGTAATGCTGGATCAAGTAACCCCGAGAGGCCATCAGTTGTGTCTCTGAAACGGCCAGGGGGGAGTATCATTTTCAGAATGATGCATAATGCTCTCTGCCCCACAGCAATCTCAGCCCCACTCCATTGCATCTTCCAGCTGGGCAAGAAAGGATTTGATTTTAAGGTCAAATTCAGATTTTATATCAACTGATGATGAAACCAATGAATTAAACAACAAAGCATTTAAACATGTTTATTCATTTACTTCAAGTCTCAGATGGGCAGACTAAATGCCTCTCCCAATATCTGGAGCAGGAAACACAGCACACCTCATCTGAGATGCAGTCTTTTGAGCGGAACTTAGATTTAGAGTCACATCACTGCATTAGATAAATACTTTTTCCTCCCAGCACAGATCTAGGTTTGGAAAAACCTGGAGCAAGCCATGACTTGTGCTTCTCCCTTGTATTTGTTCCTGTCCTTTCTCTGGAGTCTGAAATATTTGGTTCTGTCATTATAATCATGGTTTTAGGCTTCCTCTGCTTGGTTTCCCAGCCTCTCCATGTGAAATTGCTTGAGACAGTTATTATTCCCATTTCACCCCACTCTGCTGTTCCCTTTGTATATGTGTGCTAGTATTCCCAAATGGACTACATCTGGACAGGGGCCATAACTCACAGGGAGAGCACATGAAACAGCAGCTACAGGTCTGAGGGGACCTTAAAGTGCTTTCAAAGGGAGGCAGACAGTGGGTTCTTCTTGGCTTATCTGTTAATGGCTGGAGCAGACACAGTAGTGAGCTTACCTGCTAGTGGTGGTGGCGGGATCAGTGGTGTCATAGCATGTCAGGACTATAGAGAAGATATCTAGGCCCCTGCTCAAAGGAACGAGAGGAAGAAACTCCAGTAGAGATGGCCTACTCCATTTTGAAGTAATTGAAGTAATACCTGTTACCATGTAAAGAAGTCCTACCTCTCCAGACCATCAGCTCCAGAGATACCATAAAGTTGTGAAGTCCATATTCTAAAATTAGCTGACTGTACCTCTGGCTGTGATCAGCACCTTGTGGGTTAGAACTGTCACTGTGGAAAGTGAGGAGAAAGGCTGAGACTGAAGTAATGGTATTTTCCAACTCTATCCCCTGAAAGAGGTTGCATGCTGATCACTGGTTTGGATAACTTTAGATTCAATTTCTTGTACAGTGGGGCCTTAGTATCCACTGGGGTTTGATTCCACCCACCCCATTCCCCATTCCCCATGGATACCAAAATCAAGTCCAATAATAATAATAATAATAATAATAATAATAATAATAATAATAATAATAAT
>NC_056527.1:53064368-53089853 GCF_019175285.1 Sceloporus undulatus
TTAGGCGGGATCACAACCCAGTATAAAATACAATACAATTACAATACAACAAGTATCGTAATATACAATGGCATGGTATATATTATATACAACGGCATGGTAAAACTGTGTTCCTTATACTGTATAAAAATGGTAAAAATATGATTTTTAAAAAAAAAAAAATTAAAAAAATGTTTCAAGCTTTTGATGGTTGACTCCATAGATGTGGAGGGTCAGCTGTATCTCTGTTTAACATCTTTGCCTGAGAACTTGGAGCATGGTCCAGTGTCTGAGGCACTATAGTATAATTAACATGGCACCCGATTTACCCAGCAACTGCCACCAGATAAGGTCACAGCTGGGAAAATGTGAGGCGAGAGGATAAAGACTTCATGCCAGAGCCCTAGGAGCTGCCCAAAGGTGCAGATCATGATGTTGACCCTGACAGGAGGTTTAACAGAATGGAAGAAGAAATAGTCTTCCATTTTCATTCTCAAACTGCATGTTCAGCACTTTATGCCTCCTTTGGCTAATTCTAATCCACTGCCATGCAGGAATGAATGCAGATGTGAAGTTGAAAGCTTTCACGACCAGCATCCATAGTTTTTGTGGGTTTTTCAGGCTACAAGGCCATGTTCTAGAAGAGTGTTTTCCTGACATTGCACCAGCCACAGCTGTCATCCAGAATATGTCCTCATGGGCCAAAAAACCCCCATAAAAAACAATGAATGAAGATATTTGTAATACAGCCAGAGGTGGGGAGGTTAACTGGGTCACACAAGGCTACTTGCATCACATTCACTCCAGTTGGGAGAGCTGGGGGCAGATTCTCCCCCAGTCAGCATATTGCAGTGGCTTGAGTGTTGAGCTAGGATTTATCAGGGTTCAAATCTCTGGACAGCCATGGAAACCCACTGGCTGACCTTGGACAAGTCACTGTCTCTCAGCCTAAGAGGAAGGCAATGGCAAACCCCTTCTGAAGAAATCTTGCAAAACACTTTTTAAAAAAATAAATCCTAGGATAGGATTTCCATCAATTGAAGTCAATTTAAATGTATATAACACCACCACCAAATTTATACAGTATTTTATGGGTGTGCTAGGGGTGCATAAATATAATTTCTTACAGTAAAGGAAAGGACAGGTATCTTCTAGCAAATGTGTCTATGGCATGAGATCCATCTTCAGCCACAACAGCCCAAAGTGCCATTTATCCAATCTCAGCATCAGCCTATCTGCAGCATTGAAGTCATTGGGTTTATTCTATGCCCGTTTATGGTCAAATCTCATTGACTAAATTGTAACAGGGTCAAGCCCTTTAGATGTTGCCATTTAATAGAGATGAAATTTTTACAGCTAAGTAAATGAGCTCCCCGTAGAACTACTGCTTTCTCCAAAATTACCTCCACATTTTGAAACAGGACGTGCTGGCTTTCCACTATGTGGGCCACCTAGGACCTTTGGGGCAAGGTAGCTAATGGTTCAACCAACAGTTCCCATTAAAATCAGCCTCAGTTTCTGCATGATTTTAAATCCTACTTCTGCTCCCCCCCCCGCTGAACTGTTGGTTAAGAGTCCAGAAATATTTTTGTTGTGAAAACAAACTAAATACTGCCCTCTGTCAGAATCCGACTGGTACTGCTTTGGAGATTGTTTTCTCTTTGTTTATAAGCCATCATCACAGCCTTTTAATGGCTTGGAGGGGCCACGATTTAGACCTATCTGTTAACAACACCTACCTTGTCACGTACATTTTATCATTTTATCATATTCAGTACTCATCGGTTCATATACGGTACTCATTGTTTCCAGTTTGAGGTTGCATTACGTTTGAATCCAAGTACAGGGTTTTGCTTTATTTGTTTGTTTGTTTAGCATATACCATTTAGAGTATTTATTTGTTTTTAAAGCAGGACTTCAGGCCAGCTCACTCAAGACTACAGCATGGTCAAGGTACATTGCAATCTGCTGTCCTCCAGTTGTAATTTCCACACGGCTGGGGTTGTGGGAGTCATAGTCCAACACATCTGGGGGACATCAGATTGGGGAAGGTTGCGTTAGATCAATGATTCTCAAATTTTGGTGTTCCAGGTGCTTTGGACTTCACTTCCCAGAAGCCACAGCCAGCTTGGCCAACAGGAATTCTGGGAGCTGAAGTCCAAAACATCTGGAGAAGCAAAGTTTGGGAACCACTGTTTTAGATCAACACTGTAACACATTAGATATGTTTAAGGTTGCCAGGTTAGTACCATCTCAGGGCCCAAACCTGAGATCTCAAGGACTTCTATTGCGTATTGTGAGGGAAAAGTAAACACAGTCTGTGGTTTCAATGAGGAAAGCACAAATACAGTTATGGTCACACAACAGTGTATGTTTTGTGTTCAAAATCAAATTAATGCCACTAGTTATATTAAAGCCATTCAAGGATGGCCGGGGGTGGGGGGCTTGACTTCTTTTGAGGAGACTGCATTCTGTGCTGATTGTTTTCCTTCTTATCCAGTGAATGAGCCTTGCAAATAATATGAGGAACTATTAACTTCCTTCTCATTGATTCAGTCACTATTACAAATCACCTCTTGCTTACGCTTCACCTCTTACTCCACATTTAACATCATCATGAGAGTGATTCATACTGTTCAGTAATGATTTCCACTGCTCTTGCTCAAGCTATTTGGCTTTTAAAAGAAGAGTTCATCTCTCTGGTCCTGAGCTGTTTTGGATGGGTGGGTAGGTGGGGGAATGCTAAGGCCAAAGGGTGGAACCAAAAAGATACTGCAGCATATTTCAGATTAAAACTCTTAGTGGCAATAACTAAAATTCAGGAGAAGCATTTTCAGCCTTTCAGAAAAGGAAGAAATGGTGTACAAAGATTGTGCAGCCTCAACAACAGTGACATGGGGGGGCATGGTGATCTGGGGAGTCCCAGAGAGGCCAAATTAAACCCTGGGGGCAGAGGTACCCTATCCCTTTTCTTTTAAAACTCAAATCAATCCAGACAAGAGTATAGTTTGGGAGCCATAATGCTCCCTTCATATTTGAGGGAAGCATGATGTAGAAGCATGTTTCAGCATTGGACTATCTTTCTGGAGGCCAAGGTCTGAATCCTGATTGAATATGGAAACGCGCTGGGGGACCTTAGGCAAGTCACAGACTCAGAGGAAGGCAAAGGGAAACCCCCTTTGAACAAATCTTGCCAAGAAAACCCAAGGTGACAGGGTTGTCATAAGTCAGAAGTTACTTGAAGGCACACAACAACAATGAGCCTTGAGATGTGAAGTCGAAGGCTTTCACGGACGGCATCCATACTTTTTTGTGGGTTTTTTCAGACTATATGGCCATGTTCTAGAAGAGTTTATTCCTGACGTTTCGCCGACATCTGTGGCTGGCATCTTCAGCGAGCCTTGAGTTTCACTTCTCCAAGCGAAAAATATTCCAATAACATCTGTTAACACAACTATTAAAAAGAGTGAATTGGATCCTGTTTATTCTCTAGGTTCATTAAGGGTGTGTCCATACTACATAATTATAGTGCTTTGATACCTCTTTAACTGCCTCCCTGTGGATTTTGGGGCTTTCTAGTAGGTTGAGATACCTAGAATCCTGTGCCAGAGAGCTCTAGTGCTGCAGCTGAGTGGAGTGCACTAGAGACTGCAAGCTACACATTCCAGGATTCCATAGGATGCAGCCATAGGATGCAGCCATGGCAGTAAATTGCTATATTTCTGCAGTGTGAATAATGTACCCCACAATAAGGCTTCATGATGTTTAGGTCCAGCATCCTTATAGAAGGAGTCAGGCTATATGATTGTAATGAAAAGATTGATGAACCAGTGAGAACACAGATGTTCTCAGGTGGGACCTTGGTTTCCCAGAACAGTACTTATCAGTGAGGTATGAAAAATGGAAATTATACTTTCCCAGTTTCCTTACAAGGCAGCATCTACTAGGTGAGAGGGAATGGGGGAGAAAGCTGGTCTCAGCAACACTCAAGGGACACAAACAACGCACAAAGCTGGAGTAATTTTACTTTTCAGAAGACAATTGCCACCTAAATGGTCTCGAAAGCTCATCACAATTCCTCAAATGAGTTTAACGTTTGCCATTAAGAACAAATGTGGTTGAAGAAGCAACTGATTCATCTCAATGTCCAATGAGCCCCTCAAATTACCGAAAAGCAAATCACCAGAGAGAATCTGCAGTAGTAATTAAGTGAACGCAGTAATTAAAACTGTGTCCCAAGATAACCAAATGTGTGACGTCCTCACTAGGCTCTGCACTATTTTCCTCCCCCCCTCCTTCTCCCAATCCCAAGTAAATGGCTTTTCCAGTTGCCATGGTTACAGAGGCTCGAAAAAGGGGAAAGCTGTGATGAGGCTTGTCATTGTATAGTGACCTTGTGGTGTTCCGGGTATAATTATTTAGTAATTTTTGCATCCAAAAGAGCATAAGATGTACTGTTTACTTACCAAGAAAAAAAGGGGCAGAAAAAGGTATTGGTTTCAGGCCATAGACACACCACTTCATCTCTAAAATGATACGTTCTGATGTTTCAACTACAAATAGATGTCTGACCATCAGCTCAGGTTGTCCTTTCTCTTATCTCAGTCACAGAGATAGGGGAAGGCATTGTACATGTGCTATTTTCAGATACTGGGTTGTTTTGGAGGGAGGATGAATGTTGGCAGTTGTCGTTTCTGACTTACAGTGATCTTAAGGTGGACCTATCGTGGGGATTTCTTGGCAAGATTGTTCAGAGGGAGATTGCTTTTTCCTTGTTCTGAGGCTGAGAGAGTGTGACTTGCCCATGGTCATCCAATGGGTTTTCATGACTGAGTAGGGGATTCAAACTCTGGCCTCCAGAGTCGCAGTCTAATGCTCAAACCACTAGACTAATAAGCAGGCAACATATTAATTTTGCAGGAGAAGAGCAAATAACTGTAATCGATAGAAGATGAGATCTATTATCACTTATGGAGAACAGCAGAATATTAATTAATTAATTAATAATTATCACTGAGTTTATTTAGCCACATGAAATATCAGTGGCATTGATACTTCAGTGTACAGCAATTGAATATTAGGAACCATTAAGTATAGCAATGAAGAGAACCTGTGTGGCCCTCCAGATGTCGTTGGATTCCCATCACTCCCAGCCAGCTTAAGAATGATCAAGTGTGATGGGAGTTGTACTCCAGTTAAAAAGGACCACAGGTTTTCTTCCCAAGCATATGTAGAAGCTATAGCAACCATGAGTGGTTAAATGCTGAGGAGAATCCATAGGGTAATGTGTGGCCCCCAGATAACATTGGACTGTAACTCCCATGGGCTCTGGATCACAAAGCCAGTGCTAAGGGATGATAGGAACTACAGTCTAAGAACATCTGGAAAGCTGCATTATGTTCTGCTGGTAGGTATCCTGGGGCTATCTGGTTGGTGGCTGTTGAAGGCCAGAACACCAGACTAGAAGGGTTTGTGGTTCGATTGAACAAAGTTGTACGTTTACGTGTGTGTATTCATCTACTGCATTCTGATTGTCACAGAGCTCTTTGCATGAAACCCCTACCCTAGCGAAGTAGGTTATTTGACATGTAGCTTCCCTCTTTAGATCCTGTTTATAATTTCCCCCCTGTCCAATGAAATGTAGAGAAGCCTCACAGCTTCTGTGAATTTTAAAGAACACCCATGATCAAAAATCTGACCCCATGCATGTCTTCTCCCATCTTCACCACAGTGTTTGGTTGGAACACTGAACAAGGCCTTCTCGGTGGCTGCTCCCAATCTCTAAAATGCCTTCTCTATGGAGTCTAGTACGATTCCTTCCTTGCTATCATTCTGTCCATGAGATCTCTTCTGTCCTGGGAGACTTTTAGGACTGAATGCAAGGGGCATTTAATAGAGTGCTGTTTTGGTGGTTTTTATCTTTTTAACTGATATATTTTAAATTGTTTTAATTCTATAGATTTATTTGCATTTTAACAAAACTTTTTTGTATGTTTTAATTATCTCTTTTAATATGTTTTTGTCTGTATTTGTTCGAACTCGGCTAACACAACTTGAACCCCATTACTGGGAAAAGGGTGGGATCTTAATGAATAAAATAACAGTAATAATAATTAGAAGTAACTTTAGATTTCCTGACTCTTCATTCCTGCCCTCCAGTTCAGACAGTGCATCATTCTTCCCCCCCCCCCCCCCCCCCCCCCCCCCCAGGAAACACATTTAGCATCAAAGACTCACCTAGTGAATTTTGAATGAGCCCAGAAAATAGTTGTTCCATCCATTTTGGGCAGATGATCTTTAGGTACAGGTATGGTTTTCCTAAAAAGGGCACATTTTTGGGTCCTAGTTAGTAAGGCTCAATGATGTTCAGAAATACACGTCTATGCCTATGGTCTCTTTCATACTACACAGCTATGGCACTTTATTACACTTTAGTTGTCATGGCTCCATCCAGTAGAATACTGGCTGAGGTACTACAATTCTCTGGTAAACTACAAATCCCAGGATTCCATAGAATGGAACTATGGAAGTTAAAGTGGGATCAAAGGACAGTAACTGTGTAGTGTGATAGAGACCTATGTAAACAAAAAGACATCATCAACAAACAAGAGAGAGGTATATACTCAAGGAAAACTTGCCATGATTGACAGAAGTACCAAAATGCTTTGTGGAGGAGGTATGCAAAACAACCCAATGGGGTCTGTGAGGTTCAGAGTATATAGTGCATTAAGCACATAGCATGCAGTTAAAGGCGAGTTCTTTTATAGTTTCTGATAAGTGCACTCAGGCTTGTTCTGATTGAGACCAGTGTGCATGTAGCTGACAAGGTTTAAAACCAGCAGCAGAAACCATGTAGCCCATCATATGTTATTGGGTTGCAACTCCCAGTAGCCTTAGCCAACATAGCCAAGAGTGAAAAACAGCTGCAGTTCAACAACATCTAGAGGGCTACATGATATCCGTCCTGGTTTAAACAAATTGGTGCCAACTGAGATTTTCTTTTTAATATCTCCATGGAGGGTGGATAAAAACCAGATTGGAGGGAAAATATAAACATCCCCTTTTATGCTGTTCCAAATCTGTTGGTCGGAGAAGCAAAGGAATGGTGGTTAGGTTTTGAAAAGGCAAAACATGCAGGCACACTGGAATCTTAAATTACTTCTGAGTATTATTATTCTCATTCTGCAAGGAATAGCTTTTTGGCACAAAGACAGCCGATGGTAATTTCTGAAAAGCAAACAAAAATATATAACAAGAGCCTACCCTTTTCATCTTAATCATGCCACCAAGTTCAGGAGCAAAAAGAAAAACACAAATAAAATCTTGTTGCAGGGATTAACACCAGCTGGCTAATATCACAGTCACGTTTTAAAGCTCAGTGGCACTGCATGTGCTTAATACAGGCATTTCTAAGCTAGGCAACTGGAGAAATACAGGTTACATGATCTGCTTTTTCAAAGTGATCTTTTTAAAGGGCTGCTTTCTTACGCTGTTTGCTCTTTTGGTTATGCAAGCCTAGAATCACAGCTTTTTACTCATTTTTATTTTTGGGGTGTGTTGTCTCTCAGCTGGTTTTATATGCTGCATTTGAATCACATAACTGTGTTGCAATGGCTCAGATATCGATAGGGGGCATCATTGCCCATGCTAGTTTTACTTTTCTGCTCTGGTTTGTTGCTCTGCTGCTAATATAAGCATGTGAGGGGCCTGCACAGAAATTTTGAGATCAGTTTCTGAAAGCCTGGTACATGGAAATAATGTTAAATCTCACAAATGAAATACTGCTTATTTACCTGGAGGAGGATCTCAAATGTGTGCTACTGAAGTCACTGTACTGCCTGACAGTGTATCTACATATTTTGAAAAAATAAAAGCCTTCCGAATAAATCCCTAGACTAAATACCTACTGTTAATAAACCTAGGCACATGTAACCTACATCATTGCAAATGTATCTCCTGTTTCCTTCTCATTCCCCTGTCAGCCCCCAATTATTGATTTCTAGGAAGATCCTTGAGGCCTTCTTCTCATCTTCTTTGTAAAGTGTCATGTGCATGCATAGCATGGCAGCAGTGATAGTACTGGTAGCAATAGCAGGAGAGGCTTTTTTCTTATCAAAATTGCCAGTTTCATTTTTTGCCCCACAGGGCAAATGTATCTTAGGCTCAGTGGAGAAAGAGATAAACATTCACCTTACCCCTTACATGAAATTCCAGTCCAAACTGTAGCTTCTCACTATTATATTTTTCAGAAAACTTAAATGCACACATAAGCACACAGAGAGAGAGAGAAAGACTAGGGAAAACATTCCTATAAGTAAGCCTTCAACTCCATCTGACCAATCAGATTATTAAAAATTTGGGGGACTATTTTCCCATCATTATTTCCCACTCCCTTTTTTTCTTACTGTAATTGTGTTCTTTAATAATCAACAGGAAAAATAAAAGTATAAGCAGCTATCAATAGTAAGACAAACTTGAAGTGTTTAAATTATTTCAAGGTAATAACCAGGGGTATAGCTATATGGGGCAGGAGTGAGGAGGAGGCAAAATAAAGGCATTTCACCCTCAAAAGAAGAATTCTACCAGCTACCAGTTCCTAGTACTGCAGTAACCTAAAATCTCTGCTAAGCATTTAGAAATAGAGTTTAGCCATCCAAAGATAAGGGAAGGCAAATATAAAAAGTTTTGGGCATGAACAGTTTTTAATGTCTCTTCGTTGCAATGCTGGCAATAATAATATAAAACAATACAAAGGTTTTTTTAAAATAATAATAATAATAATAATAATAATAAGTAGGACTAGCATGAATCTCTTAAATTCCTATTAAGCCTTATATTGGCAGCACGAGCCATCTCTAGGGTCCTTAATAAAAAGAAAATATCTAATTATGCCACATGTTTAACCGCTAAAACAACTTAGGGTGCTAATGGAGTAATTAAACACCTTTCATGCATCATTTGTGCCATCCTTCCATGGCTTGTGGCATTTTCAAAGATGTATCAGTCTTTTATTATCCTGATGCTTGCTGAAATTTGTCAAATTGTCAAAGATTGATATGTGTGTTTGTGTGTTTCAGAAAGTCACGTTTGGATTTCCACATGGAAGATGTCCTGAGAATTTGGACCTCCCCTCCCCCAGGAAATTGCCTGTTTTTCCCCAGTATTGATATTGTGCAACTAGTTTAAAAGTTGGTCCATGTGATCTTGTGGACTTTTAATGGAAAATGTAGTTTTATATATTATCTGTTATGTCAATAAGGTAAGGAGCTAGGCGCGTGAAATGTTCTGGTTAGAAGTCTTCTGACCGAACAAAATGGCGCCCGTCAGCACTGAAGCAGGACAGCTTGGTGCCAGGGGATGGAACATAGCCTTTTGCAGGACGCTTTGGCGTGCGGTAAAATCTATTTTTGACAGGTTGTGCACACACACAAGCATCCACTTTCCGTACCCATAAGGGAGACAAAAACGGGTGTGATAAAGTTCTCAGAGAGAGCAGAATTATTGTCCAAAATAGGTTGTAGTTCAGTGCTGGTATGTTTGAGCGGTCTCAACTGGGAGGTGTATATGTGACCTCTAGTGAGGTTCTGTAATTTTCTGTCCACAATCTGTTCTGTAATAGATTGGCCTTGTTGATTTCTTTCTTTTCTTCATATTGGTATAGTTAACAGAGAATTATAAAGTTGTAAACTGTGGAGTGAATGGAGGATTAGGGCTGAGAGAGCCAGTCAGTCAGGTTTAAGAATGAATACATGGTGCTAAAGAGTCTGAATTAGCTAGAAGAGTGTGAATGAGAATGAAATATTTGTTTTAAATGTATTAAATTATTAATCTGTTATGTTACGTTAAACTTTTGTTAATAAAGTATTGTTTTTGTATCATAGATTTTTGGCCTCTGGGAATGCTAGATATGTGAAGATTGGGTTCACTGTGGGCAGCAGAGAAGAGAGAAAGATGGTGTCCAGTGTCTAGGATAAAAGTTGCATAATATCCTGCACCTTGAAGGCATCTAGTAGGTCCCCACATTGGGGGTCACAGCAGTGGGACAGGAGGAGGTCTTTACATTGATGTCAGAGGTGGGGATAATGGAAAGCCCTTACTCTTGCTAGTTGCAGTGAATTTGTGGAAGTCTTCACATATGATAGCAGCAGAGATTTAGACAGAATCTAAAATCTGATCGGGAAAGTGTTGGAATAAGGGACAGCAGTCTCATAGTCCACATTGTAGCCCCATAGGATACAATCTACTTTTTAAAAAATCACACTCTTTCTTCACTTATTTCTTGAATGTCCTACTCCGAGATGACCTCTGAATGCAACTATTGTCCGTTGCAGTAGCATTCATCCCACCCTTTGGTTTTTCGATGTGTCAGTTTGTTTTTGTTTCCTTAGTGTTAATGTGCTGCAATAAAAATATTTTGTATCTTTGCAGTGTTGATTGTTTGGTATATATCAAGTGGTGAACAATGCTAATCAAATTTATTTCAATTCCAGGTTGTCACACAATAAAATATTTTTAAAAATCAGAGGTGGATGCATTAATATTTATAACTTTTATTTGTCTGTTTGTCCATCGATCTACCTATTTATTTTGGAGGAGCAAGTATGCCCCTCCAAGGTCCCGTAAGGGACTAATATGTCCCCCTAATCTTCCACAGTTGCCCATCCCTGGGATCAGAGATACTCAATGATTACAGAATGAGGACTGGCCACTGGTTTGTAAAAAAAAATGAACCTGGGCAGAAGCTAGTGAAATGCCCTTCTTGGATGGAATCACTGGCTGGGATCTTTAGTGGAAACACATTTTAAATAAGGGAAGAAACACTGCAACGTTTTGTTGCAGATCTCACTTGTTTTATGCTTCATGATTTTGCAGCCAGCATGTTTCAGACTCTGAATCCAGCATTTGTTAAGATTTCATATTGTGAGGTCTCCAAGGAAGTTGAGCTGGTTTGGAAATTTTATATATCCAGTACATGGGGAAATGTGTTGCTCCTTTGAATGCACCCCGTGGTTCTCTTTTTAAAAATGTGTTCAATATCCCACCCCCTCCATTCAAGCAAAAGACAGAGGTAGAATGTGCTTGCAATGTTGTGACACCAATGTCTTGTAGATTTTGTAAGATTCATCTCAATCCAGTGTCTTTTTAAAGGGGATTATTTACTGTGTATGCATTGTACTGTATATGTGGCAGACAGAATTTGTTTTCCCACTGGATTTTTGTATATACATGACCTTCTGTACCAAACTGCAGGTATTCTTTTGATACAATCTTTTTTTAATAACACACAGTGGGGTACTCTATGTATCCATGAAAAAAATCGAGAAAAAAGACTCAGCTGGAGCTTGAAACAGTGTGTGCTTCATGCTGTCTCCCTCTCTCATTATAAGAATATCAGGGATATACAGTATCTTACCATTTTAAAAGGGAAAAGTTATTAGCATTTGCTAAGCAGTGCAGCTCTTGCTTGGAAACCAATGGAGACACTTTAACATAATAGGAACAGCATTTTATATGTAAACAAAACTCCCACTGCCTTTATCTGTAGGCCAACAATACTGTTTACTAATAGAGAGAAACTAAACAGGACTGAAAACTACTAGACTGAAACTAAATAGGATTGAAAAATAGAATAATGGGTGGCATCATGGTCTAGCTCATAGTAATACATTTCACTCCATCATGATCTGATGACCTTTTACAGTTACAGACTATACATAGGCTGCTGCCACACAGCAGAAATAAAGCAGTTTGACACCACTGTCATAACTCAGTGCTATGGAATTCAGGGATTTGTAGTTTTGTGAGATAGTTAGCCTTCCCTGTCAGAGAGTTCTAGTACCTCACCAAACTATAAATTTCAGAATTCCATATCACCATGCCATAGAAATTAAAGCACTGTCAAACTGTTTTATTTCTGTTGTGTTCTGTTCTGTTATGGCAGCAGTCACAGCCTTTCAATTGTATGCAGGTGTACTTTTATGCCACTTCACCACTCTGCCATGATTTAAACAAAAAGCAATCCATCTGTAGCCCTTCAAATGTGGCTGGATGGCAACTCTCAGTTAGCCAATAATGAGAAATGTTGGGAATTGTTTTTCAACAACACCCAGGAGAGCCTCTAGTTGACATTTGGCTGTCAAAGCAGTTACCCTGAGGAAGCAAGTAGAAAAAGGATTAGCCTAGGTTTTTTTTTTTCTTGCATTGAGGGGTTGAGTGACCTTTTAATGATAATTTGTTTTAATAGTATATAACATTTGGTAATTTATTATTTAGCTGTTTGCTTACTTATGCCAGTTTGAAATGGTCTGGAGACTTAGGGAAAGTACAGACTGGCACTTTGTGCCAGCCTGCACACGTACTAGGGCTGAGCTAAGGCTGAGCATTCACATGCTCCAAGCCCTAATTCTGCTGCCCAGCCACCATTATGGTGTGCGCCTATCCACACGGTGTGTTCCATGATGACGTCTGTGTGGTGCAGCACCTAAAAGGCACTGTGCATAAGGGACGTCATCATGGTGCACAAGCATACCTATGGCACCCCTGCCAGGACACAAAAAGAACCTGCCCAGAAGCAGGTTCTTTTTGCTCTCTCCGGAGGCCACGGTGTGTGGTAGCCACAGCCTCCTTCTGTGGCAAAAATGGGTGGCATGGAGCCGCCCATCTGTATAGGCTCTTATTCAATAAAGAATAGTTTGATTTTAACTAACCCAATTTAATTAAACCTAGAAAGAGAAAGATCCTGTTGTTCTTGAACCCTACCCAAAATCCATGTAGGTTGGCTGAAACAACACCATTTGGTATAGCAATGATCCTGTACTTTCAGGTGTATCTCTCTCCAGCAAAACAATCCATGTATATATTTTAAATAATATTTTAAATAATATTTTAAAGCATATAAGTATTATTCTATACTTTCCCTCCATTCTAAGTGGCCATCCAGCCATCCATCCATTTATTTAAATTATTTATCCCTGTTTTTTTTTAAATTCAATGTGTCTCATGTTATATATAATCAGTTAAATGTAATATAAATTTATAAATCAAAACTGTAGAGAAGTGTTAAAGGCAGCACCACCAGTCCAACAGTAGTAAAAACAATGGACACAATCATAAATACTTTCTAAAATAAATATGCAAAGTGAAGGAGGGGGAAAAAACACAATTGTAATATACCCATGAAAAGCTATTTATGGTACTCAGGTAATAGAATCAGAGCTAATGATGGTCAGACTGAAAGACCTCTGGAACCAGTCTCATGACTTAGGCAGGTAAGTATGGTCAAATACAGTCCTTACATGTTGTTTTTGTAGGCCATCTGGGGCTTTGAAGGATATTATCAGCCATTTAAATGAGCCCCAAAATATATTTGTGAAAAATGCAATTAATGTAAGATAGGTATAATTGATCTCCCTTTCTGTAACTACCTTTGCTGTAGGTACTTTTTAAACTGGGGCACATTCACACTACAAGGTTATAGCGTTATTATTCCACATTAACTGCCAGGGTACCCTCCTATGAATCCTGGGATTTGCAGTTTGGTGAGGTATGTAAGTATTCTGAATGAAAATTTTACATGCCTTTCCTTACACTGCAAATCCCAGGAATCCATAGGACAAAACCATATCAGTTAAAGTGGAAGAATGGCACTATAATTCTATAGTGTGAATGGATCCCAGGTTTAATTTTCTGAACTGTATTTAAAGGCAGCTCTCAAACAGAGATCACTACAATGGTCCAATATAAATATAACTAGTGCATGAAGTACTGAGGCTAAATCTGTTTTCTCTCAGTGAAGCTATGCCAAACCCATTAAAAAGAGCTCATAGCTATCAACTCCATCTGGGCCTACAAAGAAAATGTCAGCCACAAGAGCATCCCTAGTCTGTGCATTTGATTCTTCAGAGGCAGAGCTTGAAAATGTTGCTTTTTGGACTGAAGTTTGCAAAATCCAAATGGTTAGGCTGTTTTGCGAGTAAGTATCTGAGAATTAGAATCCCATAAGGAAAGTTTTTCAAGATCAGTTCAAGGCTAAGGCAATCCCATTCAGAAGATCATCAAAACCTCCAAGCATCAGTATGTCTAACTCATGTAGATTAGGTTTCAGCTTGCTTACACACATCTACTGCATCACTGACTTTACATATTGGTTCAAAAACCTCTGCAAACAACTGAAAATGAGACAGCTGAATGTCCTCAACAGCACAATGACATTTCAGTCTAAATTTCTGGATCATTGCCCAGTGGTATTACTGGGGTAGAGACGGGAACAAAACAGACCTATGTAGCATCCCATAGGTCAAAAGGGTGGAATAGTAATCTTTCAGCAATATATTATTGACCCAAACTTGGAGGTAGGACAAGAGCAATTCCCAAAAAGCTGGTACACCACACATTTCACAGCCTCAAGAGTACCTCTTTCCATGTCCTGTGCATAAAGAGCAGTTGAATCTTATTTCAACAGTAGTAACGTAATAGCATCCCCTCCATCACATGTATGGGACACACAGTTCTATTCTCCAGCACCGCATTGCTACTGACCTCTAGCCTCTCAATTTGCCTAATGGGAGGGCTGGCCTTGCATCTCTGAGAGACAATCCTCAGGGATACCATGGCACTAAGAGTCATTGTGAATAGGATCAACTTCCTCCGGGCCATCTTCTGAGATATGCAGTGCATCCAAGCAACTAGATCTCAACTTATCTTGGCAGATCAGACAATAGGATCATAACTCGCCTGGTAGCCAACTATCACACTCAAAAACAAATAATCATAGCAGTGCATCAGGGATAGATTATCTGCATTAAGGGAGCACAGATCACACATTAAGGTGTTTATTGCATAGTATTTTCCTAATGGGCTGGGCACAGGATGTAACCAGAATGGAATGAATGTTATCACACAGCCGTGTTCTCATTCAGTACTTATCTCATACCCGGTCTGATCTTCTCCCGCTCCTGGTCAAAAATGGGGAAATTCCATTTATAGCTGACATGATCGCTTTCAGGCTATTCCAGGTGACATGTGTTTGATAATCCTACTGGTCCCAATCCATGCTTGTGTTGTGATTAGTCAGGTCTACCTCCTCCCCTCTCATCTTAGAACATCCCCACACTCCATTCTTCTTCCAGTGTGACACAAGGAGGGTGACACAAGTAGGTTTTTTCCCCCATTGCTTTAATTCTTTAAAAAATTTATAGCTGTTATCATGCTGTGTTAACAAGAGAAAAAAAATGCATGTTAGCGACCAAAAGATTTTGTTGGTATTCTTTTAAATGCCAACATTGGGGGTGGGGTTTGCAGCATTAGAAACAGTGCTATTACAAGTTACAAGGTAACATCCATTCCCATATCATTAGTTTACAGAGCGTTTCTGGGACACAATCGGAACATTATGGATGCTAGTGTGATAATCTCCTTAGATGTATAGTTTTTGGCCACTCCGTTCATCCATATAAGTTCAAAGGAGGAAGAAGGGGAAGAGATCTGGTCAGGAAATAGGGAAAGGTGTATATTGCAGAGGACAAGGCAGAACATCTACGTAGAACACCCTGTTTTTCAGAACAAGAGACTCACCTGGAAAAAGGAAGTAGGGCTGATTTAAAATGCTTATCTTCTAAAACCGATCATTGTCAAGAAGGCAATAACTGTTGTTCATTATCCACCTAAATGAACTGAAGGCATGAGATCACATCTGATTTCAAAAGTTAAGCAGGGCAAGGCCTAGTTATTACTTGGACGGGGTACTGCCAGGGAATATCAAGTGTTGTAGGCTGTATTATAGAGAAAAGTAATGGCAAACCACCTTTCAGTACTCCTTGTTTACCTAAGAAAACCTTGCAAAATTTGTGATACTGCCAAATATTAACAACTTGAAAGCATATATATATAGCAAGTTATGTAGATTCTCTTTCACAGTACACCAGAACATTGCTGAGTGTCTTCATCTTTGTTTGTTCTGTAAATCAAACCACATAAATAACTCATATTTTAATAGTATGGTTTCTTCAGTGCCAGCACCAGTCAGAATTGGCACAGCATTAGGAAAACCACAGCGCAGGCCACTGGGAAAGGACCCTACAAAGTGCCAGTTGGCCTGTGTGTTACAGACACTGTGTGAAATGTCTGCCACCTGGAAGTCTTTTTGGTGGCAGGTGAAGACATTTTTATTCTGATTGGCTCTTGAGAGCTTAGGCTTTTTAAAGGTTACTTTAATTCTAATTTTGACAATGATAGTGGCTTTGGTTTTCATTTAAGCTCTATGAGTTGTATGTATTTGCTAACAGGGAATATGTTTTTCAAATATGCAAACCACCTGGAGAACTTTATTGTTGAAAAGTGGTATAATGATATTATAAATAAAGGAATACTCATAATAGTGACGAATGGCTTTAAGAACAAAAATAAACTGTTACATTGGTGAATAAATGGATTTAGGACAAAATGATCAGAAATCTACAGTGTTCGCTCACTTCCAAGTGAAAAAGAGTATAAATGCCCTCAGGGCTAAGAGAAGCTGAAGAAAAAATATAGAACAATTGTGGTACCTGTTCTGGCATTTGTGGAATGTCTATATTTTATGGTTTGCTTTGCTCCACAGAGAGTTGACACTAAGCAAGTTTTATGCTTTCTGCCTTTGCAGCCAGCCATAGTTAGCCACTTTCCAGTTTACGCTAGAATTCCTACAAAAACTCAGAAGTCAAGGTTGGTCAAAATCACCTGCGTGTAACCCAAGTTTCCAAAAATATACTCTACTAGCTTCTAGCAGTTCATCTCAGAGGAATTCAACTGAATGGTTAGAAGCTTCAATACAGGCAAGACATTTTTATAGCAAGGTGTTGAAAGAAAATCTGTCTTAAAGTCCTGCCGTGTCTTGACAAAAAGCCAAGAAACTTTTGTTCAAGCTTAAGTCAACTGTTCTGACATGAGACAGCAAACAGAATGCTGGATTTAAGAACCCACCCCCTTCCTCTCCTCTCTTCTCTCCCCCTTGTTGAGTTCATTGAATGTACACTATATATTTGCACTGTGAACTCAGTTTGCACCAACTAAAGTAAGATGAGGTTAAAGGGGGACAGTGGAGAGAGGTGAAAGAAAATAGGACATTTTAAAAGCAGCTGAAAAAGTGGGATCACAGAGGATTAATTGGGACTGTTCCTGACAAACTGGGACAATTGGAGGATATGGTGGCAGGGAGCATGTTCCTACCCACAAAAATAGTCTCCAAGCCACTAGGGCTGCATTTTGCCCACCTGGTGTTGATGGAGAATGACATGAGTAAATGAAATAAAAAGACAATGAAACAAGTAACTGATAAACAGATTGTCCTACATTATCATAATCCTGCGAGAGAGTAACAGATGAACAAAGTGAGGATTGCTTAATGGAGTGTCGGTCTTCTGACATATTAGCAACTATACAGAATCAGAAAAGTGTGAAAATCTGGTTGCTACATAAATTATCAGAAGCATTAATGTCAATTTGAGGCCCGTGCTGTAAGGAGGAGATGGGGGATAATCATGACAATGAGGCTATATTAACATCATGTGCATATTCAAATCAATCATTTCTGGTCTAGGTAAGAGGGAATTAGTGCCACTGCGAGAGATTATTCATCATTATTCCTAGAATTTCAAGCCATCAAGTGATTTAGATTATGTGGTTTTGTTTGGGTTTTGTGTGCATATTTGGCAATCTGTTCATTTAACAAGATGAGAACAACGTGAGCTCCCATGGTGAAGCTCAGCTGCTGCTTCAAGGCAACCTCAGACTGTCACAAAAATTGACTCCCTTCCCCAGTAGGGAAGAGTCTGATTTTCTGCAAGATAAGTGACCAATGAATATTAGGTCCCTCAGCAAGTCCCCAAATGCTCTTCCTGGAAATGGAACAGCTTGCCTGCTTTAAATAAGAAGGGGGAGGCTAACTGTCCTGCTGGGAGAATAGCTGTAGCATCACACACACACACACACACACACACACACAAAGAGAATTGCAATGCTGCAAAGAGGACAGCTTTTACCTTCATTTCACTTAGTGCTAACCTTTGCACAGGACAAGGCTAAAGCCTAGATCCTGTAACAGAATCAATATCTTCTGGTCGATTGCCTAGAATTCTATAGAATCTTTACAGCAGAGGTGGGACCATATTGTCATCCAAACTATTTTTCTCTCCTTTTTATTTATTTACTTTTAATTTTGAAACACCTTTATTCACATGTAATGCATGATAGAAAGACACAAAAGGGTTCTCCGTTACATACCACAATATTCAATATAACAAAAGCAAGGAAACAAACATAAGAATAGGAAAAAACAACCTTACTAGTTCATAAGTATCTTTAAAGGTTGACCAGATGTCCAAATATAAACCACTTTGTAGATTCTGTCTATACAGTGGGTACTTGATATCCACTGGAGTTTGGTTCCAGGACTCCCCATGGATAGTAAACTTCGTGGATGTTCAAGTCCCAGTGAATACAATGGCATGATAAAATTGTGTCCTTTATGTAAAATAGCAACATCAAGGTTTCTTTTTGAAAATTACATCTATTTGGACTATTTTCCAGCAGCGGATGGTTAAATCCATAGATAAAGAATCCATGGATATGAAGGGCCCACTGTATATCATTCTTTCAAATGTTGCAAGTGTTGTTACAATCATCTGCTCACTGGAGGAAAACGATCTTTCCAATATCAAAGTATCAATCTCTTTAGCAGTTTATAGGGCATGGAAAATCTACCTCCTCTGGCCATTTGTTAACTTCCAAGAATTGTCATCCAACTAGAAGTGTGTCATGCGCCAGCTTGAGGACTTCATCCGATGAAGAGTTAGACAAACATTGCCAGGAAGAAAGGGAGAGACCAAGAAGACATCTGGTCACACAGGCAAGGATGAGGCCTCCAGGAGAGGAGGAAGCAAAGCAACTGGTCCAAACTCTCCCCCTCAGATGCATCACTAGGCAAAGCTTTCTCAGGAAGAATTCATTTGAGAGTCTTACAACTGAATATAGCTGGGGGAAATGGTTTCTAGATATATTCAGACAGCCTGGAAAGCTTGGCCCCTCAGAAACAAAGGCAAGAGTGTTTTCTTTTTGTCCATTTGCCCATGTATACGCCCTTTTAACCTTTCCCTTGGTTTTATTTCCTTATAATTTCCCCTTGGAGACTTGGATGGCAGTGCCCATGTGCCTTGGCATCTAAACTGTCCCTGCCATCCCAAAATGGCTCCCTTGGCACAGAAAATAAGCCCCCAATCCAGATGCACCAGGCCTTCCAGTCGCTGGCATGAGGAACCCTCTGATTACAAACTGGCAGTTGAAAAATAATTAAGAGATTAATATTTTTCTTAATTTCTCCTTTATCTCACTATCAGTCAATTCATCTGTAGATCTCTGTTTATGGTTGAATATATGTTTGATTTCCACTGACTCAGGCTAAATCTGCACTGTAAAAATAATGCAGTTTGACACCACTTTAGCTGCCCTGGTTCAATGCTATGTAATCCTGGGATTTGTAGTTTGTTGTGGCACCACAGCTCTCTGAGAAAGAAGGCTAAATAAGGCAAAATTACAAATCCCAACATTCCATAGCATTCAGCCATAGCAGTTAAAGTGATGTCAACCTGCATTATTTCTGCAGTGCAGATGCAGCCCCACACTGGATTAGCAAACCCAAAGATGGCTAGCAAGCCATAAAAGTCTGAAAAGACACAAAATGGCCAGACATAAAATTGCCATGGCTGTGGAGAGGCCTTTGTGGGCTACCTGACTGTTTTTCTACTATTGTGTTAGATTATTCCATTTGTTGTATTTATTTATAGATATAGATACAGTAAGAGTCATGGGTTTATTTCATTGTACAGTTGGCCCTCCATATGTACAGATTCCTAGCACTGAGCCAGGGCAGTTAAAGCAGTCTCAAATTGACTTATTTCTGCAGTGTATTTTGGACCTCAGATACTTCATGATGCGTTTATAGGTCTTGGGTAATCCCCCCATTATCCCCTAGTCCTGCACTGCCTTATGATGGATATCTGCTGGTCTTAGGCATGTCATCCTCCCCTTCTATCTATACATTTACTAGTTTCTTGAAATAATGGATTCCATTAATTTTCAGGCCTTTTATTATGTATCCTCCCTGCAGTGTTCTGTCAGTTTACAGTGTTTGGTGGACTCTTTCTAAGTATGCATCTACATTGTAGAAATAACAATTTGACATTACTTTAACTGCCACAGCTCCATCCTAAAGAATCCTGTGGTTTGTAGTTTTGTGAGGCACCAGCAGAGAAAGCTAAAGGCCTTATAAAACTATAAATCCCAGGATTCCATAGGACAGAGACATAATTTAAAGTGGTATCAAATAGCACTATTTCTACAATGTAGCTGCACCCTTAACCTCATAAGGAGCCAGTAAAATGAGTTGCCCATCACCGGCTTTTTCCTCTGCTGCTGCCATTATAACTAGACCACGGAAAAGTTACTTTTATGGACTATACAGAACCACAGATAAAGAGAAATACTGTATAAGGAATTCTACCTTTGTAATAAGTATGCAACTTTATGGCATTTTTACTCAGAATTAATTCTTAGGCCTCATTCCCACTACATAGTAAACTGTTTTTTGAGTCAAAGCAATTTGGCGCCAAATAGACATTCACACTATTCGAGCAGCAATTGAACCTATCCATTTCAGTTTAATCCACTTTACGTTCACATTTATCAATGGATCAATTCAACAGGGAGTTGCATCACAGGGCTGACTGTGCCACAGGGAACCAGTTCAAATCCACAGCTTATTCACACTAGCACTGAATCAATTCATTGCAAAAGATGCTGGGAATTCAGCGGATCCGGAAGAAGCGCTTTAAATGGGTTTAGAGCTGGGGGCCCTTGACAAACTGTGCCAGGAATTCGGCGCAAGTGCAAACAAGCACCATTTGAACCTGTTCAGATCTGTTAGAAAACTGATTTATTATGTAGTGGGAATGAGGTCTTACTGTATGAAATGGGAAACATTCAGGGGTAGCTGTGTTGGCCATTTAACAAATACAGTACAAACAAAAATCCATCAGTGATACCTTTTGTTGGCCAACCAAAATGCACAATATACTTCTTACAAGCTTTCGAAGCTCCATGGGCTTCTTCATCAGGCAATATGTTACAAACCAAACAAGAGAAGACAAAAACAATTGGAGATTTGCTTCTAAAGAAGCTTGCATAAGTGTACACTTTAAAGGTATTTTAAATCACTCCCATTGGAATACTGGCTGGGGATATCTTTTCCAGGCCAGAATTTGGGAATGTAGCTATTTGGATTCTGGGAGGTGTAATCCAAAAAGGTAACTTGCCCACGCTCTGAGAAAACCAACAGTCCCATGAATAAGTGAGAAAGAAGAAGCAAATCTGTCATAATTTCCACCTCTTTAAATTGTTTATTGTTAATGACATAATTATTGTTCTTGCCAAATCATCTGCAGGCTGTTTTGGGAGCCAGGTCAACTAAAGAGTGAGCTCAAATGGTGCGTGTAACAAAAAGTTAGAAGCTTTAAGTATATATATATTTGTAGCAAACCACACACACATGCAAGCTGTGAGGAGAGGGAAAAGGGAGTGTTCTGCTGTTAAAAACTTTTCCCCAGATGAACATCAACTTATCAGGGCCAAACACTTCAGCAGTTAAAGCCTGACATTAATTTACTGGAAAGATGTTTAACTATCTTGCCTCCTTGGGAATATCTAATTATGCATACAAACACCGGCTAATATCAGACATTTTTCCCGTGAATAAAAAGTGCCGCTAGAATGCCTCTTTATTCACAGGATTATTGCATGATAATCGAAACATTGCACAACATCATGTTACCACACGATATTGACATGAACATACCGCTATTCTCCCAGCTTTTTTGCCAGTCTGATAAAGTCCACTTCTTTTTATCTGAGATAACACCTCTCTAGGCATCTCCAGGTCCTCCTGTGCAGCTCTATGATCAACATTTGTCAGAATCATGAATCATTGAATCATGCTGGAGGACTTACAGTTGCTTAGAGATGTTTTTTCTCTATGTCTAGGTTCCGCAGTACAACTCTATGGTCAACTTCTGGTAAGAGTTTTGCTAGAGGACCTACAGATTCCTAGAGAGCACATATTAATCAAAACTGCAAATAATCAAATTTGCAAAAGTCAAAGCCATAAATGTGGAGGGCCAACTGTACTCACTTTTTCTATAGCCCACAATCTAAATTCTGTTCCGGGGTGGACTTCTTCCAAAAATGACTCATGAAATATGCACCTCTTTTGTTATTTCCTATGTTTCAAAGGAGTTCCCCTGCACATTTCTTGAATGATCTGGTTGTCTTCTCCACATAATACTTTAGGCATTTGCACTGAATGGCATAGGTAACAAAACTGCTACTGTGGTAGTAGCTCTGTTGGTTAATATTGTCAATTTATTCATCTTGGAAGTGTGTTTGCAATATAGTGGGCCTTTGGTATCTGCTGAGATTTGGTACCAGGACCCTACATGGATACCAAAATCCATTGATGTTCAGGTCCCATTAAATACAATGGCATAGTAAAATGGTGTTCCTTATATAAAAATGAAAAAATCAAAGTTTGTGTTTTGGAATTTACATTAAAAACAACAACAATGCAAGCTATGGATGCTTTAATCCTTGGATAAAGAATCTGTGGATACAGAGAGTTGAATGTATAGATACGGTGCCCAGGGATGGTGTCCTATGAGCCTAGCTGCACCTGTAAAAATGTTATTTGATGTGCGTTTCCTTTCCTTGAAAGTGCTATTCATCAACCTGTCCCTAATGTTACTAGTCCCTTCAAAGGAAATCTGGGGCTTTTTCTAACAGCTTGATATATGTTGAACTATGTATCAGTGCTTTTTAATTTATTGTAAAACCCTGTAAACTATTTGTAAAGTGATTGGAGGTGAGGTTGCAACTGAGGCGTTTGGAGTGTGGCCAGCCACTCATTTTTTAAAGTTCAGTATGTGATGCTTGACATGCCTCATGCAGACCATGAAACACTGACTTTCTCTAGATGTCTTCTGTCCATGGGCTGTTTTGTCAATACACAGACTAAATTTCTAAAGTCAGTTTCATGGCAACAGTTGCATTTAGTTTAAAGAGTTGTCTATAGGGATGATAACACCTGAGAGATTTAGAATATGAGCTATCAATATATTTGGAATAAGAGCTATCAAGATAGGTTTTGACATCTGGGGTTTTCTATATAATAATAATAATAATAATAATAATAATAATAATTTGTTTTATTTATATACCGCTATTCCAAAGATCATAGCGGTGAACAGCAAGTAAGCTAATTAGCAAGTAAGCTAATTTTCCCCCAACAGTCTGGGTACTCATTTTAGCGACCTCGGAAGGATGCAAGCCTGAGTCGAGCTTGGGCCCTTTTGCTGGTCTTGAACTCGCAACCTTGTGGTCTTGAGTGAATGGCTGCAGTACAGGCATTTAACCACTGCACCACCAGGGCTCCTGGTGGAGTGGATGATGAGTTCCTACTTTTTGTTTACCTTTAGATCTAAAAAAATATTAAGGAATTGTTACACTCTGTGACAAACTGTATGTTTTTGTCTGTAAAATGTATCCAAGAGACAGCACGGTGTAGTGGTCTAAGGACTGGACGACAACTCTAGAGACAAAGTTTGAATCACTGTTCAGCTGTGTGAAAATCCACTGGGTGACCATGGGCAAGTCACACTCTCTCAGCCTCGGAGGATGGCAATAGCAAACTCCTCTCTGAAGAAGCTTGCCAAGAAAACCCCATGATAGGATCGCCTTAGGGTGGCCATAAGCCAGAAATGACTTGAAGGCACACAACAACAATAACAACAACAATCTATTTATTTAATTTAATTTAATTATAATTTTTATCATTTATTTATTTTAATTTAATTTAATTTAATTTTTATCATTTAATCTATTTTTATTTTATCTATTTTATTTTTATTTTGTTTATTTATATTTTATTTTAATTTTTATCATTTATTTATCTATTTTTATTTTTATCTATTTTATGTTTATTTTGTTTATTTATTTATATTTTATTTTTATTTATTGTTTATTTTATTATTTATTTATTATATTTATTATATTTATTTATTTTCCTGGAACGTCCTCCATTTTGCGAGGAGGACATCTGGTCATCAACCCTGTCAGGCCTCAACAACATGAAACTTTCCCTTCTGAACCACTCTCCGCAGCACCACCATTACGCAACACTGCTCATAAACTACAACCCCCAGCATGCCCCGCGTCGACTGGCGCCAAGGAGGCCCCTCCCCTCCAGAACGACCATGCCGGGCCTGAGTTGGAGCATGCGCGTTGGCCTCCTCCTTGGAAGCCCACAAGAGCTGGTCCAGAAGGAAGGCAGCGGCAGCAGCGTTCTGTAAGGCGAAGGGAGAGGCAGCTTTGACTGAGGGAGGCCAGGACTGCGGCAGGAGCATTCTACGACGCCTGAAGGAGGAAGAAGAGGTGAGACGCTGTTCCGCCCTCTGGCCGGGAGGGGGCGCTGTTCTGCAAGAAACAGGCTGCATCCGCACTGGAGAAATAAGCCAGTTTGAGAGCGTTTTCACTGCGCCTGGCCTCGAGGCGGTGGAATTATTCCCAGAATTCCACCGCCTCGAGGCAAGGGGCAGTGAAAACGCTCTCAAACCGGCTTATTTCTCCAGTGTGGATACAGAAACCCCACTTCCAGGCTTCATTGTTGTGTGCTTTCCTGTGGCCAACCTGTCACAGCAGGTTTTCTTGGCAAGTTGGCATTGCCTGAGGCTGAGAGAGTGTGACCCACTGGGTTTCGAACCCTGGTCTCCAGAGTCGTAGTCCAAGGCTGAAACCCCCTCAGTGTATGCCTTCAAGTCCTTTCTGACTTACAGCAAAGCTGTCGTGGCAAGATTTGTTCAGGGTTTGGCCATGGCCGTCCTCTGAGGCTGAGAGAGTGCGACTTGTCCAAGATTCCCATGCGTTTCCATGGCCATGCCAGGATTCGATCCCTGGTCTCCAGAGTCACTCAAAAAAACCCATGAGTCCTTTCTGACTTACAGCAAAGCTATCATGGGGTTTACTTGGCAAGATTTGTTCAGAGGATGGCCATCCTCTAAGGCTGAGAGAGTGTGACTTACCCAGGGTTACCCACTGGGTTTCCATGGCCGTTCCGAGATTCAAACCCTGGTCTCCAGAGTCGCTCAAACCCCCTTGTTGTGTGCCTTCAAGTCCTTTCTGACTTACTGCGAAGCTATCATGGGGTTTTCTTGGCAAGATTTGTTCAGAGGATGGCCATCCTCTAAGGCTGAGAGAGTGTGACTTACCCAGGGTTACCCACTGGGTTTCCATGGCCGTTCCGAGATTCAAACCCTGGTCTCCAGAGTCGCTCAAACCCCCTTGTTGTGTGCCTTCAAGTCCTTTCTGACTTACTGCGAAGCTATCATGGGGTTTTCTTGGCAAGATTTGTTCAGAGGATGGCCATCCTCT
>NC_056527.1:53089863-53228964 GCF_019175285.1 Sceloporus undulatus
GAGGCTGAGAGAGTGTAACTTGCTCCACTCATTGGGTTTCCGTGGTCGAGTCAGGATTCGAATCCTGGTCTCCAGGATCCTGATCCAGTGCTCAAACCATTACAACACACTGGCTCTCCCAGAGAAGGCAAAATTATCACAGGGTTTTCTTGGCAAGTTTTGTTCAGAGGGGGTTTGCCATGGTCATCCTCTGAGGCTGAGAGAGTGTGACTTGTCCAAGGTTTACATGGCCAAGCCGGGATTCAGACCTTGGTCTCTGGAGCCCTAGTCTAATATTCAAACCCCATTTCCATCCCCAAAGCCAAACTTTGGTTGGAGAGCTCCATTTCTGGTTTGACTGTTGAGGGCTAAAACATGGAGCTGTCCAGCTTATCTTTTCACTGCTGGAGGGCTCTTGGAGGCAGAGATGTCTGGAGGAAGAAAAAAAGTGCTTTATTATATTTATTATTAAACTTTATAAAGTGCTGTAAATTTGCACATCGTGGTACATCTTGAGTATACAAACATTAAAACAAAAATTTAAAATCAGGTGTACAATCTAAGAAAACAAAATTGGTTAAAGAGGTGGTAGTCCAGAGATGTAAGGGAAGGCGGTTCCAAGAATAGGGAGCAACCTATTTGTATGTATTATTTGTATCCTGCTCTTTCCCCAAAACTGGGACTCAGAGAGGCTTTTCCGTTATCGGATCTAGCCAAGCCCCTTGCAATAAGTTTCACTGTGCTTTGAATTACTGCTGTCTTGTCTTTCTCTTTGGTTGTGGTCTTGTTTAAAATTTCAAAAACCACAGTTCCACATATAGTGTTGCATGTAAAATGGGGAGATGCTGGTAGTTCAAAAGGAAAAGCATTGTGGGATGCTGACCTAGCTCCATGCTTAAACTGCATCTCATGCGCACACACCATTGGCATTTGCTGTCTGGCTGACACAGGAGTCTTTAACACCCCATCCTTGAAATCAGATTACCTATGGTCTGAGCAGAAACCAACATCACAGAGACAAAACACAAGGAGCAAAGGTTATTGTACCCTGCTAGTTTTGGATGGTGGGAATTAGAATACAGTCCACACTTGAAACCACCGGGTCCTATAGGAACTGTATATATTTCTCTTACATGTTGTATTCTCTGAACTTCCTGAGCCTGTAAAGTGGCTTTCTAAAAAGGGCACATGCCAACATGTAGGTAAGGCAGACCCTGTTACTGTATTTGTATATTTTAATTCAAAGATATATCTGTGTTAGTCTGAAAAATCAGGGGGTCTTTTAGCAGCTTTGGGACTAGCTGAAAGAAAGAAGCTGGAAGCATAATAATAATAACTTTATTATGGCCAATTGGCCAGCACTTGAGCCTCAGATGCACAGGGGGAAGTAGTCTCATGTCTATGAAAGCTCTTGCTACCAGCTTCTTTCTTCAAGTCTCAAAGCGGCTACAAGATCCCTTTGCATAATGTATATTTTAACAGGATTCCTAGGTGGTTTCTGTCATTTTTCGTGGCTTGTCCTCACTTCTCATATGATACAGCCTGACTAGTAAGGCATGCTTCACATATGGCTATATGTAGTACCAGCAGCAAATAGCTCCCATGTCATTGGAGCAGTGAATCATTCTGGATTCTAGTCTGAACTTTAGAGGAGCTGTTTGTGGTGCTGAACCTTGCCTCAAAATAGGTTTGACATCTTGAATAGCTTTTAAAATTTCGGACTAAAGCGGGAGTGGATTTACTGCCCCACTGACATGGAAGCCATTGGTCACTTGCTGTATATTCCCATACTTCGGTGTCCTACTCATACCTATGAGAGTGCATAATTACGGGTGTCCAACCGACAGCCTTGACCCTTCCCTATGTAGCCTTCAAAGCTGGAGGAAACTTCACCCATTTTCCTTTATCAGCTAGGCTATTGTAGAAGTCATTTGGGGAGGGGACATAGTCTCTTGGCTTCTGAGAATTCTGGGGAAACTGAGATCATTTGGGGGGGAGGGGGGATAGAAAGGGCTATTATCCAGACACTTCTCCCTTCCCCTTCCAAAGCATTGCTTCAGATCCTCAAACTTCTCCAACCCTATTGTGTGCCAAGGTTTGTGTGTGTGTGTATCTGCATATGCAGTTCCTGTTCCCCCTCCCTCAGCTGACCCCCCAGCCCCAAAGGCTCTGCACAGGAGCGTATAGGTTTTCAAGCTTCATCTCCTCGCATGTTCTCTCTGCAACGTGATGCGTGAAATGCATCTGTAGGAGTTTATGGTATTGTCTCTGAGGTGAGAGGAGGTGATCTGAAAGCTCTGTTTGAGTATTGATCTCTAGAAGGCTTTTCACAGTCAACATCATCTGTGGACGGTTCATTCGCAGAGTAATGTATGAGGACATCTGAACTCACCTTTGGGATCATCACATCAGAAGAAACCTGCAGTAGCCACCTCTCACTGTACTTATCCAGCATACTGACACTGATTTTTTTCCTCATCTGCACATTGCCTTGCTTGTGCATGCCAATGATGTGTGAATTTCTCATGCTGGCTACTATGTGCTGGTTACGTAGTTAGCAAATTGCTAACTGTAAGCCTGAATTACACTTTCAGATTGGTTGTGTGAATGAGTCCTAAAATGAGGAATGTATTTGGCCAGTGCCTTGGGGAAAAAGGATCCAGGCCACAGACCTTTGGGCCCACCCCTGAGGGCACTTAGGCATGTCAGTGTCTAAATGAAAGATTCAAGGCAGTGGCAGCGGCGTGGGTGGAGAGAAGAGCCTACAAAGCAAATAAAGGTTTTCCAAGTGCATTTAATCAGCTCCAGTTGAAAAATCAAAGTAAAAATATTTGGACACTTGAAAGGGCACATTGGTTTTCATGTGATAAAGTTGTTCTCTGGTTCTTTGAGGACCTTTCAGAGAGGAAATCACATCTGAATGTAGTAGGAGTGACATAACAGTTGCAAGATCCTTTTTAAGGTGTAGAAAGGAGGGAGGGAGGGGAGGAAGAAACAAAAAATAGAAGCCAGTCATGCAAGCAGAGACCCGAATTCCTTCAGCGGGTTACTCTAGCATAGAGGCCAAGATTGTGAGCCACAAAATCCTCAGGTCATATCTCACCTCAGCCATGAAATCATGAACAAGTCTTAAGAAAGTTCTGTCTCCCAGCCCCAGCTTGGATTCCTTTGCAATAATGGAAAGTGGGACAAAGAGGGAAATAGTCCTGTCCTCTTTGAAGAATGATTTGTCTCTGAAGTTGAAAGGTGTACCAAGTGATAGACACCTGCTGTGTCTCCTTCCTTAGTCAGGTGCCTTCATGGGAGTTATAACCTGTCCCATCTAAAGGATGCCAGTCTTGGGAAGGGTGGTTTATGAGAAATGGGTGAGGAACCATTTGCCCTTCAGTCTACAATTCCTACAGTCCATTACCTTTGGCCATGGTTGGTGGGGCTGGTAAAAATGGTAGGAAGAATGAAGTCTCTCCATCTTGGCTGAAGTGATATAACTGGACCAGCTTCTGTAGGTGTAAAAACACAAAAACTTTTGTATTATACAGGAATCTTTGTCAGACAGAAAAAAGCTCAACCTCAGCTATATCAGGAGCAAAGTGTGTTATTTTCCTGCCTTTTAAAGTACAATGCTTTTGCAGGCATTCCATTCTTCTCCCACCAATTTCCATTTTAAAATATTGGTCTGGTGCTACTAAGTGTTGCGGCCAGACTTGTGGAACCAGAACCTCTGAGTTTGTGCAGATTGTTCTTCCCCACAAAATAATCATAGTTCATTTATACATATCTTTGGTGGTGGGGGTTCCTACCTGTTTTCCATAAAGATTTCCCTGGCACCACTCCTTTAGGGAAAGGATGATCTGTGAGCTACATGTCCCCCTGCTGTTTTTTCAGTCCCTACGGCCCCCTGTTGTGGTAACTGTACTATTGCTGCTTTTAACAATGTGTCAGTCGCCAAAATTTGTAAGTGATATACATAGATCAACTTCCCTTCTCTGGTTCTTTTCTGGACAATGTCAGTCAGCATAACTGAATTTACAGACAGCAGACTGAGTATATCAACATGTGGCTAAATCTCCAGTAGGCTTGTATTAAGGCAAGCTGAATGCCATGGCAATCTATCCATAGCAAGAATGTATATGACTAGTTGAATGTATACTAAGCTTGACCTCCTTGTCCAAGGTAGTTAGAAACACAAAAGGGATTCTGAACAAGCTCTTCAGTTGTTATTCTCAAACACATTATTGTTAAAATCATAAGAGTTGGAAGAGATCACAAGGGCCATCAGTCCAACCCCCTTCTGCCATGCAGGAATACACAATCAAAGCACCCCCGACAGATGGCCATCCAGCCTCTGTTTAAAAACCTCCAAAGAAGAAGACTCTACCACACTCTAAGGCAGTGTATTCCATGGTCAAACAGCTCTTATCGTCAGGTGTTTAGGTGCAATCTCTTTTCCTGACGCTTGAATCTATTGCTCTGTATCCTGGTCTCTGGAAAACAAGCTTGCTCTATCCTCAATATGACTTCCTTTCAAATATTTAAACATGGCTATCTTTCCCCCAAGCTAAACATATCTAACTCCCTAAGTTGCTTCTCATAGGGCATGTTGTTGTTGTTCTTGTTATGATGTGCTTTCAAGCTGAGTTCAAATTATGACAACATTTAAACAGGGTATTGTTGGCAACGTTTCTTCAGAGGAAGGTTGCCATTTCCATCCTCTGAGACTGAGAGAGCATCAAGGTTAACTAGTGGGTTTTCATGGCTGAATGGTTATTTGAACCCTGGACTTCCCAGAACCCTAGTCCAACACTCAGAACACCATACTTTGCTGTCTCAGTTCTCAAACACTTAATCTGAAGTGAATTATGTTAGGACTTTTGTACTTAAAGCCATGTTTTTACACATGCAAAACGGGCCTCTGTGCACCAGGGGTAGGGGACCTTTGGCCTTTCATAATGCCTTACATTATGTTTCCCAGCTCCACCTGGCGTTTTGCATAAGGAGCAAATGCAGTGACAGGCTCCCAGGCTTGATTTTGTGTGTGCCATGAGTGAGTAGAGAATGGTATGCACATTTTACTCTTCTGATTCACAGCAGTGGGTTATCTCAGTATAGAAGCTGCTGCTGCTGCTTGAGTTGACTGATAGTCAATGGGCTGCTGCTCTGTCTTTGCAAGCCTAATTCTGTCCAGGAAACCCTCTGCAAAGGACTCAGCTGGGAGGCATTTCCCCAATACAAATTGCTCTTTTGAAGAGGTATTAAGCATCACTACCAGCAGCCTAAATGACAGATGTTGAAATTATTTTATTGATCTTTTTTCTTTCTTTTTTATCAACCAAGATTAGAAAATTACACACTGTAAAGTGGGGGGTGACGGATGGGGAACCTGATGAAAGATGTAAAAAAAATATCATACTGAATAATACTGCAATAAAATAATAAAATTCGTTTTTTACACTTCTGCTTTGTATTGCTTACCATAAAGCCATAGTTCAGTGGTAGAGTAGCTATTTCACATGCAAAAGTTCCAGGTACAAAACTTGGAGTCTGGAACATAAGAAACTGCTGTATGAGTCAGCCATTAGTCCAGCTGGTCCAGTTTTGTCCATTTTGGCTGGCAGCAGCCCTAAGGCTTCTGGCAGGATTCTTCCCTAGCTGTACCTGGATATCCTTGGTTCAGTTTCAGTCAGGTTCAAAAAAATTAAATTGGGATGGGGGCTTTGGGGCCACAAAAATGGAGTTTGGGGGGCAGCTTGTGGAAGGTAGACTTTCCCCACCTTGCCAGAGCACACAATGAATGCATAAGTATTCTGCTAGATCCCTAGTATCTGGGTAGGGTTGATACAGGCCCTTGGGGGGGCAGGTCCTGCTTTCCTATCTTGGTGCCCCAGATCCGTTGGACTAAAGATGTATAGTCTGACACATTTGGAAACTACTAAGCTGTGAGGAGATGGTACAGGCCAGGACTTTGGCTCTCTGGATGCTTTGGATTTCAGTAGTCAGCCTGTCAAGCACTCTGGGATTGTAAGAGTTGTGGTCCACAATACCCCAAGGGCCAAATGTTCCCCAGTCTTGCTATACACAATACCCAGCTAAGCCAGAATCCTGTGTTACTCATGGCATACTGTACCTGCTGAATGCAAGCCTTTCATGTGGTGAAAAAAAGTTTGAGTAACTGGATGGGTCCCTGTGTTTGTTTGCAGAATATTTCCTATAGAGTGCTAAGGTTGCAGAATGCAGGCCGTTTCAGTCACTTGTCTTTAATGTGTGAGTGCACTGAAGAAGAAAACTAATAAATTAAACTAGAATCAATTAGCTTTCCTATACCAAATTTTGCTTTTGGAAGGGAGTCATTACAGGATTGCCAAACGCAGTATGGGCCTACTTGCATATTTACTTTTAATAAAGCAGTGCTTTCCTTGTCCTCTTCATCTAACTGTATTTTCAGGTTCACTTCTTCTGCTACATCTAGAGATCTCTTTTTCCTCCTCCACTCTTGCCCCACTTTGTCCTATTTTTTCCAGTAAAGTAACTGCTCCTTGGTACCTTGTTGTTTCTAGTAGCAGCTGCATAGACCATGCTCCTTGCTGCCTCTGAAGGAAACTGCTTTTCTCTGGACTGGAGAGTCAGTGTGGTGTTAGAGCAAGAGTGTTGGATTGGGATTTGAGAGATCCTGGTTTAGTCATCACTGAGCCATAAAGCTGAGCATTACTTTGGGCCAACACTTGCACTTTGACCTACCTCACAGGGTTGTTGTGAGGATCCATTGGGAGGAGAGCCATACACTTGACTTCATTTGGAAGAAAAGTGAGGTATAAATGTAACAAATTTAATACATCTGTGAGAGGACAGCCCATCCATTTGCCTATTCAAAACAACATGGTGGAAGATGGGCACCAATTGAAAGTGTTCAAGATTCCAATTTTGATGAAACATAACATTGCTGGGAAATGTTCACTTCATCTTCAGACTGGAGTATTGGCTTTTACTATGCTTTATATGGAGGTACACAAGCTTGCTTGTTTCTAGGTAAGGAGAAAGTCACTCTCCCTCTCTCTTATGTTAATCTACAGACATTATCTCATTGCACTATTAAAATATTTTGACTCACCTTTTCAAAATATCCTGAGAAATGTCTTTCCCCATATTCTCTCTCTCTCTCTCTCTCTCTTTTTCAGCTGGGTAATATTTCAATTGCAGACTAGATTGTTGGTGACAGCTGAACTCATCTTAACCCAGGCAAAAATGCAAAGCAGTTCTTCAGTGTTTAATATTAGAGTTCATTGGGAGCAGCTGAGTTATATCTTTATAATAAAAAAAATAGAGTTACTTGTTTCTGCATGATAAAACTCTTTGTTTTCTACATTGATGTTAAAAGCATCCCTGCTTGAGAGTTACGGCTTTGTTATGTCTTTTAAACCCTTAAATTACTGCAGTGTGATTGCTATTTTGATTGGGAAAATGTAAGCATTTTAAAATCCAGTTGACTTTAAAAGGGAGAGTTAAAATGTTTACATTTTTCAATTAAAAGCTATAGATTGGATCCAGAATAAATATTTTCATTTGAAATCATCCAAAAAATAAGTTTTGACTAAACATTTCCACTGATTTCAGTAGTACCGTACTTTCAGCACATTCTTGCAGTGCTCTTCCAAAGAGGATTGGCTGCATCTCCAGAATGTGTCTTATCTTTTCCAGCCCAGCTCAACTGATGACTTTAGACTGGAGTAGTTTATTTGTGGCCCTTATTGGATTGCAGTTCAGGTCAAGCCAGCATAGCCCTTGATGGGAATTGCAGACCAATATCATCTAGAAGTCTACAGGTTCCCCATCCTTGCTTTGGATCAGGATTGAGGCAACGTCAACAGTTGGGAGCCTTTCATTTGACAGAAAATTAATGCTGTGTTTATTTTTATGCAGAGCGTTTATATACTGTGCTTTTATTCAAACTCTTGAGGTGGTTTCTCCATTTTACAATTTAACTAAAGTAGTTTTAAAGCAGTAAAAAATGAGTTAGCATTAAAATTAACATTGCCCATAAAAGATGAAGAGGCTGGTGGGGGTGGAATAAAAAGGTCTTTGACTGTTATTTATGCATGCCCTGAGTTCACATGGAGAAAAAGCAGAGTTTTGGATAGGTGATTTATTTGGGGTATTTTTTCTTTCACTCACTGATAGGTTCTGACTTTTGAGTATTGCTTTTTCTGGCTCAGTTATTTGTTCTCTGTGCCTTGGACTGTTACTTCAGGTTCATACAGAGAGAAGGGAGCAGTTCAAAGGTGATGAAGACTGCAGGTGCTCTTTCCTATTTAGGGTTTGGTCAGTGTGGCATCTCCCTTTCCCTCTCTTGCTGCTTTCCTTGGCTTCCAGTCTATGTGAATAGACCTACTCAGAAACAGGTCTGAGCTATGATCTGTAAAACCCACAGTCATGTTCAGAAACCAATAGTACTGTTGAATGTTCATCTTTGATGCAGACCTGCTGCTCTAATATGGCCTTCCTCTTTGGCCAGCGATGGGCAAAGTGTAACCCTGTGGCTGCATGCCACCTCCAAGAAAGTTGTTGTGGCCCTCAGCATCTCCAGAATGACCTGTTTCTGGCCAAGAAAGAGAAGGCGAATAATGTAAAGGAATGGCAGTGGCAGGGCTGGTAAAGCGGTCTCAAACTGGACTATTTCTGCAGTGTGTTTTGGACCTCTGTTGTTGCCCCTACAGTGACTGTAATTTAAAGTGACCCATGCTGGAAATAGCTGAAATGCATCATAAGGAAGATCTTTTAAATCCTGGGGGGAAGCATAGTCCAAATGGAGCAGTGAGTTGCAGTTGTCTGTCCATGTTTTCTATTACAGTTGATCACAGTTAAAATTTCTTCTGAAGGTTCTACATTCTCTAACTGAAGAACAGGGAGAAGAGATGGCTCTCCACATGCTTTTGACCTGTAGCTTCCATCAGCCCTAACCCGCTTAGCCAGTATGGGAAATGATGGGAGTTCCATTCTAACAACATCTGGAGGGTCACACATTCACCAGCGTTGCTGTGTAGAAGATCCCAAGTCTTAATTAGCTTACTTGCTAATTAAATTATTATTATTATTATTATTATTATTATTATTATTATTAATCTGGCCTCTTTTAAAATCTGGGTGGGTTTGGGGGGGGGTTGTCCTTGTTTGAGAAAGAGAAGGTAGTGTTGTACAAAAAACACAGATTATTCAGTAAAGCTTTAATGATGGGACCCAGGTACAATTTTATTAAAGCACTGATTATTCATTAGGCAGCAGTGACACGGCCTTGTTCCTGGAACAGGCGGCTAGTGGTTTGATAGCAGTATGCCTGCATTTGCAAATCAAATCTGGAGATGCTGGGGATGGAGTGTTTCTCCTAGCCCAAACCTCCTACAGCAGTGTTATTGATGTTCCGCTGTGTTCTCCAAACCGCTTAAGGTAATGCGTCCCCCTTGACTTTGTCAGCTTCATCTCTGCTTTCATCCCGGTGGCTTTAATGATGAATAAAGCTAAGCAAATAAAACAAGAAGCCCTTTCAAATCGGTTTGGCTTTATGGCTCCTGCCCTGATGAATAAACATACCTCCAGTAGCCCGACCCTGCAATTTTCTGCCTGTCAAAAGGTGGGAAAGGGCCCTCGCTAGCTGTGGGGCTGTAAATTGTTGCATATGGCCCCTAATAGACTCAGCTCTGCTCACTCCAAAGGTTTTGATTGCATTTGTTTCATTGTGAGCAGCAATTCATGTTGACTTTAGAAAATATATTTTGTGCAGCCTTCTTCAGTTCACCTGCCCAGGGTTTAGAGGTAACTAGTTGCAAATAACAGCTTTTCCATAATGAATTCGTTTTTGCAGTACGTAAGGCGCATGATTCAATTATATTTCAATTGTAACACAAAGAGTAACTTTGCTCCTTTTGTGGTGCAGCTATTTTTAGTTTTTATAATTACAGGGTGTGTAAAATCTTACAGTTACAAATCTTACCATATGTATCAGTGGCTGCTCCCACCCTCTGGAACGTATTTATTTTTAAAACTTTAGTATGATTTAAAAATAATTTTATATTGCTGTAATTCTGACTATTGTAATTGTTTTAAAAATTGCATCAGTGGATTTTGGTATATTTCCTTCTGTGAACCACCTTGGGTCCCACTCTGGGAAGCAGATAGCATGTAAAATAATAAATAAATAAGAAGGTAAAAATTCAAAGATCCTTTTGATCTTGGATGCTAAGCAGTAAGAGAGACTGCCAGGAAATACCAAGTACTACAGGTTGTATTTCAGAGGAAGACAGTGGCCAACCACCTCTGTGTCCTCTCTACCTACCAAAATATTCTGGAATTAATGAGTCACCAGAAATCAACAGATGAACCGAAGGCACATACTTTATCTTTTATATAAATTATAACAGTAGTAAACAACTTTGAGTTAAATTTAGCTCTACTTAGAGTAGATCTGTTGAAAAGAATGGGAATAGTGAGTCACAATTAACTAAAGCCCCAGTATTTTCAGAATGCCTACTCTAGGCAAGGATAACATTGCATTTAGTTGAGAGAGGAAGGGCTTAGAATTGTGTGTGTTTGTGTCTTCAAGTTGCCTATCAACTTATGGTGACCCCATTAATTTCATAGGGTTTTCTGAGGGAAGGAGTATTCAGAGGTGGTTCTGCCAGTTCCTTCCTCTGAAATATAGCACACTGCAACTGGTATTTGTTGGCAGTTTTATATCCAAGTACTAGCCAGGCCTGACTTAGCTTCCAAGATCAAATGGGATCAGAAGCCTTGCCACTCCTTAGAACTCTAGTTATAGTTAAATACTTGTAAAAAGTAACTTACTAAGCATTTGAATGTTCAACTGTGGGAATTGTTTTAGCTACATTTAAGACAAGCAGGTCGCTCTGTGGTATGCCTTTCAAAACCAGCTTCTATCTCTCTGTCCTGACATATTTTCACTTGGCATTGTCAGCTGCTTGTATAAAATACATGCTTCACCCTCTGAATCCTGATAAATATTGTGGGTTCAGAAGTTCCATAGCAAAGCAGACTACATATTGGCCAAACAATTCCCATAGCACATCAATGACATCAAACAAAACAGGGGCTAAAACTACAGCTCTGTTATAATCCTAGGTTACATAATTCTTTATTTGGTCCTCCGAAAGTTTTGGTGTACAACTCCTACAGTCCCTTACTATTGTCCATGTTGGATGCAGCTCAGGGGAACTGCAGGACAAAACCTCTGAAGGGCCAAACGTCCCTGCCACATCACTTTCAGCTTATGTACATCCCAATGTGGTGGTGGTAGTGGGCTGACAATACAGTAAGTGGGGTTTATTGCCAATATCACATTCCTTTGAAATATAGCCTGTAGCACCTTGTAATTACTGGCAGTCTCCCATCCAAGAACAAACCACAGCTGACCCTGCTTATCTTCCCAGATCAGGTAGGAATTTGTGCCATTGGGGTATTTAGGCGGTAGTCTCTTCTGCATTGCTTTGAAAAACAGCAGGTCCCAGAAATGGTGAGTAGATTTCATTAATGGTCCATATAATAAATAAATCATCACCAGTGCTTTATTATAGAGTGCCTGCATCTTTTAGAGGATGGAAGATGTTTTACTATTCAGACTGCAACTGTAAGCAGTTAAAAAATTATGGGCTGCTGTCTGCTTCCTAGTTTAAAAACAAACAAAGCATTTTTTTTTCTTTTTGCTTGCAGTATACTTTGAAATATCTGCTTATTTTGCTTTCTTACGTACCAGTGTGTATTGCTGAAAGGGTGTGCACATACACATATATGTATTCTATGTCTATTAATATAATATGTGAAGACATTGTTACATATGAGAAAGTTACAGGTTAAATCCTGACATCTCCATTTGAAAGTATGGGATCTTGGGTGGCAGAGTTAGGAGAAACTGCTGCCTAAAGGAGAGCTGGTGACAACCAAATATACTATTTTTGCATGAGATTAAAGCTGGGTCATGCATAGTCTTCCACTTGTTGTTGGACTATAGCTCCTGTGATTCTGAGCCAGAGAAACCAGTGGTGAGGGCTGATGGGAACCTTGTATTCCAATTACATCTAGAGTTCATCAAGTTGTCCACCTACAGACTAGACAAACTCTGGTTTCATGCACTCATTTTATGTGAGTATTTCCAATAACATTCCTTAGCGGATTTTATCCTTTACTGTAGCTGGTCTTCCAAAAACTGATACCAGCTTAATTTTAGGCATGTGGGCAGAGTTGTGATGAAGAGGCAGCCAACATTTATTAGCAATCTTACATAGTATTGAAGAATCAAAACAGTTTCACTGGCTACCAGTTCTTTTCCGGGCACAATTCAAAGTGCTGGTTATGACTTATAAAGTCCTATACATCTTAGGTCCAGATTATTTGAGATACCATATCTCCTCATAAGAACCAGCTAGAGCCCTAAGATCTTCAGGAGAAGGCTTTCTCTTGGTCCCACCAAGATCACAGGCTCGCTGGTGAGGACATGAGAGAAAGCTTTCTTGGTGGCTGCTCCTGCCCTCTGGAATGCTCTTCCAGGCAGTAGACATCCTGCACCCAGTTCAAATTTCTCCTGCACATTTTAAAATTGCGAGAGAAGCCCAGATCAGATACAGGATACCTAATGCCTGAGCACTGGTGTGTGTGAAAAACTCTGCCTATTTAAGTTTACATCCCACATCTGGTGCAGGAAGAAAGGCTGTGCTATAATCTCCATGGTTTCATCCTATGAAATCCTGGGACTAGTGAAAACAAAAGCTGAAGAGGTTTTTTGTGAGGTGCACTTTTAGCAGAAAATTTGCCAGTATGATTGGAAGAAATGCAAATAGTACACACACCTGGCTTACTATTATTTTCCTGGCTTTATTTTCAGCACAGCATTACTTCTTCAGCCATGATCAGATATTGTACGGATTAGGATGGCCAGCTGGATATTCAGGTTCTGAAGAGGAATAAGAAAGCCAGTCTGTTTTGAATCTTCAAATATAGGCAGGTATGTTCAAGTCATTTTGCAGGAATGTGCATGATTTCGTTGTCTATCAAGATTGCCTGTTCTAGGATAATTTAAATATATGCAAAAAGCTGCATCCCTTATCTTAGGTAAATTGGTTTTTTATGATGACACCTGAATTCAGAATGACTGTGTCACAGTGTCTTCCAAAGCCTGTTTTATCCTGAATAGGGGTGGTAGATATTTGCTGACTCCACTATGCAAGGAATTTGGTGGATGTAGAGAACTAGCATGTCATCAAGAAATGAAGGCTAGAGCTAACCTTCCAGGTGTAGAAATTTCTTACCATTAGAAGCATTCAGATACATAATAATAATTAATAATTTGTTTTATTTATTATTTAGATACCTAAGCTTTCTGTCCCTGCTTTCCTATGTGAATAGTAACATTCTGAGATAACTGTAACAGCTTTTAGAAAAGAGCCAAAGGAAGGTTCTTTTCCCTTCTGTTCCATCTGCACTCCTCTCCATCTTTTGGTATTGATTGTATCTTTGGGGCTTTGGTTGTTTTTAAGATTGGCAGTACTGAGAGCCAGTGTGGTATAGCGGTTTGAGCAGATTATCACTCTGGAAATCAGGGTTCAATTCCTCACTTGGCCATGGAAACCCACTGAGTGACCTTGGGCAAGTTGCACAATCTCAGCCCCAGAACACCTTGTGATAGGTTTGCCTTAGGTTTGCCATAAGTAAGAAATTACTTGAAGGCACACAACAGCAGCAAAAAACTATACTGACCTCATTCCTGAAAGCATTTGAAGGGCAAGGACTTGGTATTACCAGTCATCTGAAAAAGATGTATTATTTTCCTCCAGATCACAAAATAAGTTAGTCTTACAGTAAGAGTAAATACCAAAATCAGAAGGTGGAGGTATCCAGTTCTTTGCCTGCCATTTCCCAGCTTGACACTCTCCAAATGTTGAGAAGTATAACTCCCATGATCCTCAATCACCACCCGTGTATTTTGACAGGGAACAATGGAAGTTGCAGTCCAACGCAACTAAGTGTGTCATGATGGGGAAGGCTGGGCTAAGCCATGTCCAGTCACCTTCCTTAAGATACAGATCATTATTATAAAGCACAATCAGGCAGGATAGCCAGTCTGTCAGGTTCATTGTTCCTTAAAGACCTTTCTAAGAAAAAGCCTTCTCTGGGAGTATCTTCCTTGGGGAACGAGACTTTCCCAGGGCTGCTTCCTGTCATGCTGAACCATTCCTTTTAGGTTCTGTGAAATTTACTTCCCTGCAATGTGATTCCCCCCTCCCCTCTTTTCTTATCCTTCCCTCAGTTTTCTTCTTACTCTCCATTGCAGCAGCATTTTATGGCTGGAATCCTGTCAGCAGGAGATGTGCTAGCAGTTGCACTTTTTTGCAAGATGTGCAATGCTGGTAAGGGAAATCAGACAAAATCTGCCAACTCTGACCAGCCTATTTCCTTAATGCCTTACTGGCTTCATGGCTGCTTCACTTTCAACTTCTTCCCTGCTGCCACCACCTACACCAGAATAGTTGCACCAGAGTAGTGTATCAGCAAGATTCTGGTGTACATGAGTAAGAACTGTGTAAACATTCTTCTACTCTTTTCGCATTGTGAAGGAAGCATTCTTTTCTTGTACCTTGGTGTTATACCCTCCTTGTAGCCTCTGACTGAATCATAAAGTGTTGCGCGTAGAACTCTGTGTTATTCTGAGTGCATCTCTGTGAGTGCTGATCTACTATCATTACTTTGAGAATCTTGTATGATTTTTTGTGACTTCCTCTTTGGTGCATTTGTGCTGGAGACACAATGCAGTTTGACACCACTTTTAACTGCCATGGCCCCATCCTATAGAATCCTGGAATTTGTATTTTTATCAGGCACCAGCAATCTTTGGCAGAGAAGGTTAAGGACAATGTAAAACTACAAAGTCCAGAATTCCATAGGGTAGAGCTACAACACTTAAAGGCATTTCTAACAGCATTATTTCAGCAGTGTAGATGTACTATTTGTTGAGGCTTTTCAGATAGTAATGTACCTATTCACTTGGGTACTCATTTAATTCCTTTGTATCAGACTTGTAATTTCTCTGGAAATTGCATCCAAGAGTGGCATTGTTTCCATGATAAGAATTAGCGCATACTTTACGGAATGTAAAGGACTAGTTGTTTTTCTGGTGGTATACTGTACCTTTTTAGACTGCAAGGGAGGTTCCTATTCCTCCATACTACTACTGCTGCTGCTGCTGCTACTACCACTACTACTATCAACTACACATAGATGACTCAAATGTAAGAGTTAATGAGAGGGCTGAATTCATTCCATTCTGTTTGGGTAACTTCCAGCAATCATATGAATGTGAGTTAGGGCCATGAATATAGACGCCTTCTTCCCTGTGAGCAAATCAGGTCTTTGACAGCTTCAGAGTTGGGACACACTGGAAAATGATGGTTAGCAGTTTCAGAACAAGCCGTATTAAACAATAGGTTTCAAAACGGGCTTACTCTCCTGGCTTGTTCCAAAGCTAGTTGGTTGGCTGGCTTTCTGACATTGGCATGCTGTCCCATAAATTCTTTGGGCAGTGTACAATAGATCCTACCTTGAAGGTTTCCTGTTTTATAAGAGCTGGTAGACTTTCTGCCAATGTAGACTGCAACTTATTCACACTACTCTTGTGTTCATTGTTACTGTGGGCAGTGTATCATCTGGTAGCAAACCTGGTGACAAATTACATTAGGCAGACATACAACATAATTTACATACAAAATGGAATGCAGTGCCACAAAATCAAAAGCAGCATAGAATATGACAGTGATACAAAATTCACAAAACCTCCAACTTAAGCATACAGATTCTAAAACCGAGAGAGCCAAAGTACAGGAATAATTTAAAAGACGTGAGTGGCTAGAAAGGACCGAGAAGACCTTAGGGATGGCACCAGGGGACTCTCTCCAGAAAGGCTGTTCTATAATTAGGGAGCTACTACTATAATAAGACTTGTTAGTAGTCACCTGCTTCACTTTTCCATTGACAGGGGCACTCAGATTAGGAGTTGGTATGGAAGAGCCAGAATGGCGTAGTTATTTAATTTGACTCTGAAGATCAGCGTTCAAATCCTAGCTCAGTCATGGAAACCCACTGGGTGACCCTGAGTAATTCTCACTCTCTCAGTCTCAGACGGTGGCAATGGCAAACACTTTCTGAAGAAACCTGCCAAGAAACTGCCTTAGAGTTGCCATAAGTCAGAAACAGCTTGAAGGCACACAACAGCAACAATGTGGAAATTGGGCAGGTATGCATGGAAGACAAGCAGCCTTTCAAAACAGTCTTACGATTGCTAATTGTGGCTGGCTGGAGGGAGCACACAACTCCCTTGTTGCAACAGCTCCATTGACTGCCAGTAATCCAATTCAAAGTGCCGGTGACCTATAAAGCCCTATATGGCTCAGGTCCAGGTTATCTAAAGGACCTTTCTCATTCTATGAGCCTGCCCATGTTTTTGAGATCTGCTATGGGGGATGCACCTTTACAGTTACACCTAGTAGGAACAGTGGAGAGGGCATTCTCAGTGGCTCTGGAACTCCCTTCCTAGAGAAGATTAACTCCACCTTCCCTGCTGTCTTTTTGTAGGCAGGTAAAAACTTTTTTGTTTTAGCCGACCTGTGATGGCTGATTGCTCAAGGGGGAACGGGCTTTTGGTATATGCTGTACTGTTAATTCATTTTACTTTTTTAATGGTCCTGCTTTCTACTGCTTTTAATTCTATTGTTAGTTTAATTACATTTTTAATTTTTGCATGATGAATTTAAAACGATATCTGCTTTAAATCTTTGTAAGCCACACTGAATCTTGGGGAAACTGGGATATTGTTGTTGTTACAATTATCTGGTTTTAAGCTGTTTTGTTCTTTAAACTGGAGCAGGAAAGGAATTGGGAGACAATACATTAAGATACCATTGTCCAAACTTGGTGTGTGTGCAAAAGGTAGTGTTCAGTCATCTCAGAGCTAATCTGAGGTCTGAAGTGGTACAGAAAAACTCGGTTTTGGTATCTCAATGAATACTGGATCAATTTTACTCTTAGGTGCATTCCCCCCTCCCACATTACTTTCTGATCTCATATTGAAGGCTCCAATCTTCCAGTCCTCTTGTGCAGGATCAAAGTAGCTTACTCCTAAGCAAGCAGGTAGAAGATGATAGTAAAATAGATTTTAGTCTAAGAAAGAGCCCTATCAATTAAAATTAAAGTTCCTACGGAAAACGTACAGTATTTTGTTTGCACTGAATGATATTTTTGCCTGTCATAGGCAAAATGGCTCTGATAAAAAGCTAGTATTTTGTGTGAGAGAATGTTTATGGTAAATATTCATAAATAGAGAGATAGTTTCAGCTCCTTTCCATTTTCCTGTGAGTCAGGGCTATCTTTCTGTTAACTATTGTTGTTGTTCCTCTCTATGCCCACATGCCTCTCCTTTTCTCTCACTTTTTCTCTCTCTAATTGCCTAAGAGCATAATAAGCTTCCTGCCTGTCTCCCAGACACACTTAAGCTTTGTAAAAATGGCATTGGGGCTATTTGTTTCAATCTCTGCTGCCCTTTGTGGGTTTTTCAGGAATACTGCAGCAAATCCTCCTGCGTGAGCAGATGACCTCTAGGGAGGCTAGCAAATTGAGGTGAGCCAGCTGGAGCAATAGGACACCACTGACAGATGGAGCAGGCGCAGAGGGTCAGTACAGGCAGGGTGAAAAGACGAGTTTGGATTTCCAGGCAAAACACAAACTCCTGCTTTGACAGCTGTTTTGCGTAGGGGTAAAGTGGGGGGCTGGAAGAGAAGAAGGCTGAGTGTGTTTTCTTTGCAGGAAAATCTCTTCCCCTTTGTTTTTGTGGAGTGGGCGACTGGGCATTGCTTTTCCTTTGCTAAAGAAGCCTCAGGTGTATTCATACACATCCTGAAACCTAAATTGGCTTGCAGTTGTACTTCCATGGACTAAAAAATGGAATGATGGATGCTTTAGATGTTAATGCACTTTTATGGTGAGTATTATTACAGGCATGCTCTGTGCTGATCATACCTATCTCTCTTCACTTACACTTTCTTCATTGCAGGGGGTTGGAGTGGATGGCCTTTGTGGTCTCTTCCAACTCTAGTGTTCTATGATTCTTTAGTTCTAATTATGTATATTAGGTAAGCACAATGCTGGTGCTCCTTCAGATGTGTGGGACTACAGCTCCTTCCTTCACCTGTCCTGGTTGGGGATGATGGGAGTTATAGTCAACATGTTTGGAGACTCCCAGGTTGGGGAAGACTATGTATGAGTCCAGGAATGGATGAGCAATTTTTCCCTCCTTACCGCCTCCCTTTGTATACATGGATGTGTCCCAACTGACCAGAAGTGACATCACCTCTCTTGTGGCCCTCAGTTTGTGCCACAGTGTGGCCATTTTTAGAAGTACCAAGTTTTTTGAGAGAGGGGAGTTATAGAGTTATTGCCCCAAACTCCATATTTTTAGGTTTTGATGATTTTAAGTTGTTATAGGAGTATTTTTCATTGATTTTTTTTTAAAGGACTCAAAGGAAGAGGTTGGTGGCACCTGGGAGGCTTCATGTGGCCTGCAAGTCATGCTTATGCCATCCATGTGTAAGACTGTAATTGAAATAGATTATTCTACATCTGTTTTCTTTCTGTAATGTGTGTATGTGTGTGCACGCATTTTAGGTATATCATGCTGCAGTTGTCTGTATCAGTGGTATTCCAAGTAGTGGTCTCTGGACTAGTGCCAGTCTCTGAGTCATTGGCTACCAATCCCTGGTGAGTTCACAGGAAAGAAACAAAAAATGCTGTAAACAGTGGGCGCAACCATTGTTCTGGTCCCTGGCATAGTGAAGGGAAAATAATTGTCAGTCCCTCACATCAGATAGTATGAGAAGCATGGGTTTACCATCTTCTGGCTTGTAAACTGAAGAGAATATGAATTATAAAGATTTGGTGTGGTCAACTTTATATTTGTGTTAAATTTTGGTTGCTAGCAATAGAGTTGTCAACCCTCCATATCCATGGATTCCTTATTCACGGATTTGAAAATATTTTTAAAACATATGAATTCTAAGAGGCAAACCTTTTCTGCATTTTATATAAGGAATACCATCCAACTATACCACTGTATACAATGGGACTTGAGCATCCACAGATTTTGGTATCTACAGATGGTCCTGGAACCAAACTCCAGAGGATACCAGAGGTCTACTGTATATTCATGTGCTGAGCTTGAAGGGTCTGTGTAGGACAGAGATGGTGAACTGTATTGAATTTGTAGACTAGGTTCTGCATTCCTACAGCAATCTGTGGTGCCGATTATATGAGGACATGGCCCTGAGATCATCCCCCTGGCCAAAATGCTAGGGTGAGGTTTTCTGCAAGGAATCCAACTTGGCTTTCCCCCTCTTCTTCTCTGTTTTGATAGCACAGGTTCCCAATTACAAGAGCCCTATAAGTGTGTCCAGTCTTTTTAGCTTCTAGGCTGGAGATGAGTAAACTGGGGGCAAAAGCCCGTATTCAGCCCCCCAAGTGCTATTTTGCCTTTCTCCCATGCTACCTACAGCTTCCCATTGAAAAACCCTGTTAAGTGTACTATAAATAGGAAGCAGAACTAAAGGTACCATAATCAATATTGTCCGTTTAGTTCCTTCTACTTCCATATTAGTAGTCGATATTATATTAATTAAAGTCCATTTAACTACATTTAAGATTGATTTATATATAAATATAAACCTAATAACATTACTGAAGTATGAGGGGAAATATATTTTGTTAATGAGCAGTTGCAATTCTAGTAAATGTTATAAATATTTAAGAATAGATTTTTAATTAATTTCATCTAGTCTGTTCTACATGTACATAGATATTTTAATGTACTTTTTAAAATTACAAACACTTTTAAAAAATCAAACAAATACTGTACCAAAAAAAGTGACCCCGAATTTGTAGAAAACCTGAAAAGTGGGCTCAGCCCCACGGCAGTTACCCATCACTGTTTGTACAGACATTTTCATTCAGTGTATTAACATCTGTGACAGGGTAGGAATTCTCTGGCCTGTGGGCTGTAGGCAACCCTCCAAAGCCTTTTGTCTGGCTCCAGGACCCTCGCCCATTATTTTAAAAACTATTTGGACCAAAAGAATGAGAATTATGCATCCAAAGGCTTCCATGGTGGGTGGTTCTCCATTGAAATGTCCCCCACTTTTTAAGATATGAAATTGCTTCCCATCCTCTTTAAAAAATTGAAAGTGATCATCTGGTCACTTGTGGGTTTGAAAAAATAAGATGAGTGCATGGGTTTAGTATGGAAATGATGCACCCATGGGTCCCCAATTTTGAGGGAATCAGAGGAACTTTAGATTTTGTATGTGACTGCATACATACCCCGTGTCTCCAGTTTAACCATTTATGTGTTGAGTGCAAATGCTACTGTAGCCTAACTAAATGCCATTACAATCCAGGAGAGCTATAATTATTAAACCTTTTTGGGAATTAAGGCCTCAGTCCTACACCCAGATTCATGGGAGTAGCTCCTGTTGTGGCCAGTGGAACTTCCTTCTGAGTAGACATGTTCAACAGTGCAATCCCTTCCATGTTTGCTAAGATGTCAGTTCCACACCATTTAATGGAGTTTACTTCTAGGTAATTGTACATATCCTATAAATGCTTAGGTTACATTGAGCATGTAACTTAACTTTTGAATAAATATACTACAGTATATGTAGATTATACTACTGTGGAGCTAACTTTTGAAAGTGATTGTGATTCACGTAGAGATATTGCTGCCTTCCTCTCTCAAATGCAAATGTAGATCAAAATACATTTTTTAAGTTAGTTAATTAATTAATTAATTTCCCCCCTTTTCCCCAAGATAAGATTCAAGGTATCTTATATATCTGAGCAAGTTATATTCCCAATATGATCAATGTCGAGAAATACACATCCCCGTGCAAAATGACAGTCTACTGAGAAATTCCCTAACAACACTTCTTGATTAAATATTTCAAGGAAAGAATTCTGTCTTAAGCTATCCTAATTTTTTATTTCAAAGATTCATAAGTTGCCTTTAGGGTAATTTCAAACCACAGACCACAAGAAAGCAATGATTTTGACCATGATCAAAATTAACAAATTAACAAACAGCATAATGTACAATGGCAACCAGTGAAGTTCTACCTCAATTACATTATGCCAATGTACTTCTATGTGTGGTTATAATTTGAACGTGTACATATTTTGATATGATAGCAGATGAATAATTATACTATAAGCATTCACTTTTAGCCTTCTAACCAAATCCCCATTCTTTTTTGTACAATTATTTCTGTAGCTCAGTAAGACTGAAATCTCTTGGAGTCAAACTAGATTTCTTTCTTAAAATATAAAAGAAATCAATGTTCATTTATTGGAGTTCTTCGAGTGTGCATGATTTTCCCCACCCCCATAGACAGCAAGATCAGTTTGTAATTGCTATTTCTTTCATCCTTCCCTACAGCCACTTAATCTGTCAGCTGCAAGACCAATCAGATAATTTCCTTCCCATAATTCCCCATAGCCCTAATTGCAGTTATTTGCCACCTGATTAACAGTGCACTTGATATGGAAATCTCAGCCTAGTGAACTGAAATCCTGGAGAAGCAAATGTGTTAGCTGCTCAAACATAAAGCAAAGTGGAAGAAGCTGTGTGTCCTGCCAGATGGAAATAACAAACAACTTTACAGTCTCAAAAAAAGCCAGGTCCTTTCATATTGACTTAGAATCAGAGATCAGGATTGCAAAAAGGTTTCCGTTGTTGATCTAATGTTGTGTCTGTTGAATTTAGTGACAATGGCTTGGCCAGAAATATTGTTGTAACAATCTTTGTCCTAATCACCATATCCTCATGGTGCATCTGTACCTCATGGGCATCTGTGGCTCCCTAATTCCCATCTTAACTGGACATGTGGGCTTGGGCTGGTGGGAGGTGGAATCCCATGAAATCTGGAGGGCCACAGTTTCTGCACCACTGCTCTGCCTAATATGAAGATGGCTTTCTGTGATGCACATGGTAGTATTTGGCTCCTTTTCAATGAAATCCGTTTTTCTTTCTCTCTAGCCTGTATGTTATTCACAGTACAAGTTCCTTTTTGAGCTTGAAGACAAAAGAGGCTCTGTTATCAGCCTGGATCATTTGCCTCCTTCTATAGCCTTTAGTTCTTCTTTAACTTACACTCTGTTGAGATTTACACTCCTGGCATAGTCAGTGTAGAAATGGTGTCTTGAACACCACTGTAGAATATTCCAGAGCTGGAGAAAGAATGCTGTTTTGAACTATGACTCTTAGAATTCTCCAGTTAAAACTTTGAAGTTTGCTAAGCTTTCCAAGCTCTGAAATTTTCCTCTTCGGTGGTCCAGCCATTGAAGCTGTAATCCAACATTTATCTGGAGGTAGCATGGTGGTTTGAACATTTGACTGTGGCTCTGGATACCTGGGTTTGAATCCCTGCTCAGCCATGGAAACCTACTTGGTGATTTTAGGCAACTCACATTCTCTCAGCCTCAGAGGAAGATAGAGGCAAACTCCCTTGGAACAAATCTTGCCCAAAAAAAACTCATTGGAAATGACTTTAAAGCATACAACAGCAACAAAGTCCAGTTAAATTCACTGTGGTGTACTTTTGAGCAGACATATCTAGGATGATACTGTTAATGATACTTCAGATTCATGCCCATAATTGGATGATATGAAAATTATGTTGAGGTCCTTAGTATTCAGAATATATTCCAGGTGGTGGTTTTGCTTGTCATCCCAGTACTGTTTGCTTGTTCATTTTATTCAAATTCCTGTTCTCCCCTTGGAACAGATAAGGAGACAGGGGGACAGAATGTGAAGTTCTCCTAATCCATCCTGCCTCTGTGATCTTTCAGAAGGACATAAGAAGCATCTTCTTCTTTAAAATTTGAAACAAAGAAATAAATAGTTTCAGTATGAATATACCTTCTTTCCCAAAACATACTGACACCAGTGACTTCTTCTGATAGTTTTGAAAACAGAAAAGTTTGCCTATAACATGGCCCCCTCCATAAAATGGTTTTCCTTTAGAGGTGTTGGAAAGTAACTCTCATCCAAGCTAGAATGATGGTACCCATAATCTAGCTGACCTGCAGAGAAACTTTCTTGGGGTAGATATCTGTAGCATCTGGCCCCACAGTCTGCATTCATTCATTCATTCATTCATTCATTCTTTTTGGGGTTTTGGTTTTCATGCAGTGTTTCTAAAATTAGAGAAGAATCTGGGGTAGCTGTTCACAGAATATTTTTTTAAATTTTAGCTTTCCTTGTATGAAAGTTGAACAATTTATAAACTTGAATGGAGATGGCAAATAGATACAGTAATATTTACAGTGACATATTGAAACTTTGCAGCTGGTTGGGTTGAAGACAGATTACGTTGTGTTGATTGATCCCTGGGTGTAGTAGATCACCGAGGGGTTTTGACTTCTAGGTTTGCTTGTTTGTTTTTTACAATGGTTAAAACAAAAAGCTTTCTCTTTTTTCTAAATTAGGCTGCAAAAATAGAATAAAACTTGGGGTGAAAACCAGGAGTAGATTTTTGTGTAACAGGATTGTGATCAGTTCTTGTGCTGAAACCAAATTCCTAGGTGGAATATGTGTTCAGCAGGAGCTTTTGCTTTAATTCTAAGAGTACACCCCCTGTCTCCATCCCACATCAATCTTTGGCTCTGGTTTCGGGTTAGAAAGAATGTTTGACAATACAATACAAAAGTAGGTTTCTCAAGTGCCAGGAAACCCTAATGGGGAAAATCTCAAGACAGATGAGAACCGGTGCAGTTCAGGAGTTACTCCATGAAAAGTTCATGGGGAGTTGCCCAGGAAATGGCATTTTCTGCACAGAAGACTTGATTTTCTGCACAGAAGATTAAATTTTGTGTTTTTTTGCAAAATCTTCTAAACTATGAATTTGGTGTTAATAGCCATCTGGACAACTTGAACCTATGGAGACCCTATGAATAAGAGACTTTCAAGGCACTCTGTTATGCACAACCCTGCTCAGGTCTTGCAGACTCCAGCTCTGGCTTCCTTGAATGAGTCTATCCACTTGTAATGCAGTTTTCCTCTTTTCTTACTGCCTTCTACATTACCAAGCATTATTGTCTTTTCTAATGAGTCATGTCGTCTTCATGATATGTCCAAAATATGACAGCCTCAGTTTAATCACCTTGACTTCTAGAAAGAATTCAGGTTTGATTTGTTCTTGGACTCATTTATTTGTCTCCTCCAGCACCACATTTCAAATGAGTCGATTCTAAATGAGTTAACCCTTTTTGTCAATTGGAAACCATTCTGTTTCTTCATATAATAGTCCTTGAAAACTGCAATTTTTGAAGACTTTTTTGCAGCAGGGACAGAATGGCAAAATTGTTCAAATGGAATTACAAAGATTTACATCCCTGCTCTGGTTGGTAGGTCTTGGGGGTCCTAGTAAAAACAAGAAATAGTTTTCCAAAGCCTGAAGTCTGCTGACCCATTCATTTTAGTAATAGCAAATAAAACAAAACAGAATAACATCTGTTTTATAATGCTCTGGAGCTTTATTGTGAGTTGTAAAAAATGACTTTGGGTTTCTTTGTTTTTTAGGTTTCTGCTCCACCATGCTAAAGAGGACTGAGGATGCCTCCCTCTTCCTTCCTGTTCACCACCTGCCCTCTTGCTAGGACCTGGATCCAGAATGAACATAGCAGCTGTATTTAATGCCTTGCTAGTGTCTATCCTTGCAGCTGTACTGTGGAAATATATCAAGCTACGCGACCACGTCTTTGTTCTGGAAGAGGAGCTGGTCCTCAGTCACCAGTCCCAGGAACTCTCTCAAGTTCGCATTGACTACCATGCTGCTCTTCAAGCCCTGGTGGAAGATGGCACCAAGATGGTGTGCACTGGCAGGATGCACACAGACCGTATCTGCCGCTTTGAGTCTCTCTGTTACTCTACCGAGGCAGAAGAGTTTGTCTTTTTCCACAGCAACTCTTCTGTTATGCTCCCTAACTTGGGCTCCCGAAGATTTCAGCCTGCTCTGCTTGATCTCTCCTCAGTTGAGGATCACAACACACAGTATTTCAACTTTGTTGAATTGCCGGCTGCAGCACTGAAGTTCATGCCAAAGCCCGTTTTCGTCCCAGATGTGGCCCTGATTGTGAATAGGTTCAACCCAGACAATTTGATGCATGTCTTTCATGATGACCTCCTTCCAATCTTCTATACCATGCAGCAGTTCCCCGATTTGGACCTGGAGTCCAGGCTTTTTTTCATGGAAGGATGGGGTGAAGGCCTTCACTTTGAGCTGTACCGGCTGCTGAGCAGCAAGCAACCCCTCCTGCAAGAGCAGCTGAAGACCCTTGGGCGTCTCCTTTGCTTTACCAAGTCCTATGTGGGGCTGTCAAAGATCACCACATGGTATCAGTATGGCTTTGTCCAACCCCAGGGCCCAAAGGCTAACATCCTGGTCTCTGGTAATGAGATCCGACAGTTTACCAAATTCATGATGGAGAAGCTGAATGTGAGCTTGGAAGGAATGCCTGGTGAGGAATATATTATCGTATTCAGTCGTACCATAAATAGACTCATCTTAAATGAGGCAGAACTCCTTTTGGCACTTGCCCAAGAATTTCAGATGAAAACCATCACAGTTTCCATTGAAGACCATACCTTTTCAGATATTGTACGCTTGATTAGCAACACGTCCATGCTAGTCAGCATGCATGGAGCCCAGCTGATAATGTCTCTCTTCCTGCCAAGGGGAGCCACTGTTGTGGAACTCTTCCCTTATGCCATCAACCCTGAACATTACACACCCTACAAAACACTAGCTACTCTTCCTGGCATGGATCTCCATTATATTGCCTGGCAGAACATGGAGAAGGAGAACACCGTGACATACCCAGACAGGCCCTGGGATCAAGGAGGAATTGCCCACTTAGACAAGATTGAACAAGATCGGATCATAAAAAGCAGCGAAGTTCCCCGGCATCTCTGTTGCCGTAACCCAGAATGGCTTTTCCGTATCTACCAGGACACAAGAATTAACATTGCTTCTCTTATCCAAGTTATCAGGCAAACAGTAAAAATTAAGCCTGGGCCTAAGAGGCAAAAGTGGACCAGTGGTCTCTACCCGGGAAAAGTCAGAGATGCCAAATGCCAGGCCTCTGTCCAGGGCACCACTGAAGCAAAACTGTCTGTGTCTTGGCAGATCCCTTGGAACCTTAAATACCTGAAGGTCCGGGAAGTGAAATACGAAGTTTGGATTCAAGAACAAGGGGAAAACACATACATGCCTTACATCTTGTCCCACCAGAACCATACATTTTCAGACAACATCAAGCCATTTACGAACTATCTAGTCTGGATCCGGTGCATTTTCAACAAAAATCTCCTTGGGCCCTTTGCGGACGTGCTGTTGTGCAGTACGTAACTGCTACCGAGTTCTAGACATTCTGTTGTGTCAAGGGGCTTTACATAAGATGAGCCCAGTCCCATTCTCCCATCATTTGTAGAAGACTGACAAGGACTTTCAGACCATCCTAGTGCCTGAGTGTTCATTTTATTGCGTTTTGTGTGTCTTTTCTTCTGCGTATTTCTGGTCAAGTTTGTAAAAATGCTCTTGGCCCTTAAAACAAACCCACAGGCATGAGGCTACAGATTGGAATGAAAATAGAAAGAAACTGTTGTATTTTGATTGTTATATAAATCTCACCTTTTTCTGTTCTTGTTCCTATCCTCCTTCCCTCCTTCCTTTTCTCTCTCTTATACAGTAGTGAATATTTTAAATACAACTTTATGCTGAAATTTGTTTATGTCACTGGGTGAGCAATCAGTTTTATATTCTCCCATTTTTAACTTTATTTATTTTTATTTATTGATTGATTCCTGAAAACATTGACCAGAACATTTGGTAGCCAAATATTCATTAAATTGTTGAAAAACTATCAAGACACTTTCTCGTCCTTTTGCTATTTATTCTTACAAGGGAATGTTAATTCAAATAAGAATTACTATTTCACAGTATTCAAGCTTCCTTCCATTTTTAAAAAAATGTTGTTGTTTTATAATTGAACAGGACCCGGAACAATGGATACAAGTTGCAGGAAAAGAGATTCCACCTCAACATTAGGAGGAACTTCCTGACAGTAAGGGCTGTTCTACAGTGGAACACACTCCTTCCTCAGAGTGTAGTGGAGTCTCCTTCTTTGGAGGTCTTTAAGTAGAGGCTCGATGGCCATCTGTCAGGGATGCTTTGATTGAGATTTCCTGCATGGCAGGGGGTTGGACTGGATGGCCCTTGTGGTCTCTTCCAACTCTACGAGTCTATGATTCTATGAATGTTTTAAATTGATTGATTGATTGATTGATTTGTTACATTTATGTCCCATTGTTCCTCCAATGAGCTTATGGTTGTGTACATGGTTTCCCTGTTTCCAACTGTCTCCTCACAATAATGCTATGAGGTAAGGCAGTCTGAGAATGAGAGTGATTGGTCTAGGGTCACCAATTGAGTTTCATGGATCATTGGAGACTAGAACCACAACCTCCAAAGTCCCAGTCTAGTACCCTAAACAATTACGTTATACTGTCTCTCTAATCTTGGTTTGCCCTCTGTAACAAGAGATCTTGTAGCACCTTTGAGACTAACTAAAGAAAGAAATTGGCAGCATGAGCTTTCGTAGACTTAAGTCTACTTCCTCAGATGCCTTTCTCTGTAATGAGACAGTGATGGTTATCCTCTGTCAAAACTCAAAAATCTGATTGTCTTGGTCAAGGGGTAAAAAATATAACTGTACCCATGAAGGATACATGTAGGTCCACATGTATGCAACTATAGTAATATAAGGTATTGAGTCCCTTGAGTCGCTATATTGACAGAAAGATGGGATATAAGAAAATTATTATTATTATTATTATTATTATTATTATTATTATTTCCAATTTTAACTTGAAATACAAATATACTGTAACTCTCATCCTAATCGAGATCAGACACTGGCCCTTCTTTCTGTGGATTAAGAGAAGTATAATCCAGTATTACAGCAAGACAAGAAACTGGGAGGAAGTTGAACTAGGGCATTTTCAAATGTGATAGTGAACACTTGTAGGATAACCAACACATTCCTGCCTTTGGAAATGGACTTCTATTTAAATTCTGGAGCACAGCAGAGAGGAACCTGTATGGAGACAGATTTGAGGAGCCATTAAACAGTCACACTGGAGTGAAAACAAGGGAAAGGCTTACTGAAGAATAATGGCATCTGGTGGGCTTTCATTTATCTATTAGCATCTGTCTACTATTTCAAGTCATATCTTTATATTAGTTTAATGAGATTGGACGAGACCCCTGTGAGCTGTATCTTCTTTCTTTTTTAAGGTTCAGGAGTTCAGCCTTGCACTAGAGTGATGGCCGCATGCCTACTGGTATGGCATACATGTACTCAGTTAGCACAACTGAGTCATCCTCTGTACAGAAAACTCAAAAATTGAAACCAGTTCCTTCCACAAAAATGCAACTTCGAGAACAAGAGCTCTGTTATAGCCTTTCGTTTGTTCTCTCAGATAATTTTCTGTAGGTGCAAAGATGGGAATTTTATTTTTTAAAAGTAATTAGTTACTTTTAAAAAGTGCTGTACAAAATTCACACTTTTTTTACTCCAGTTTTTGTGATGATGAATTTCTCTGCAGTTACTTTTAAACCCCCTTTAAAAAATGTCCCCAAATGCCTCTGACACCTGAAAACATTCTCTCCAAAAATAACATTTTAAAGCAGGGGTGGGAAACATGTAGCCTCCTCCCATTAAAGACAGAGTTGTTATTTATCAGCACATTATTGGCAAGCTCTGTGTGGAAGATCATTTAGTCCTGTCCTCCTCTCTCCCTGTTTGCACTGCTACAACCCATCGCTTCCATTTCTCCTGCAATCCTGTGGATATTTACTTAGAACCAAATCCCAGAATTCAGTGTTTATTCCTATGTAAATTTTCATAAGATTACAGCCCTAAGCCTGAATATAAAATCATGTCAGTTCTTTTTGCTATGAACTTTATAGTATATTTTATGGGGGGGAAAGGGGGGGGTCAAAATAGCGTTTGGCTTTCTTTCTTCTTCCTCCCCTTTTTTAGTATTACTTTCTTTCAGATTTGACAGCTTTGCATTTCTAATCATTTGTGAATGGTTGGTGAGCTGCCATGAGAGACTACCCTTGAGACAAAAAGGCAATGTATGTTTTGTTTAAGTAAATAAATTATGGGACCTCATTTTCAGCCACTATAAACAACTGCAGGAGTAAATGACATAAACAGCTTGACCCCAAGATTTACTATGACAGTCTGTAAGCATTGTGTTAAAAGCTATGCCACTGCTCCACTGACAACTGGGTCAGCACTTAGCCTGCCATAATTAATTCTGGCATGCCAGTTTGTACACTGTGCATTAGGATGAGTAACCCTTGGCCTTCTAAGATATTGTTGGACTACATCTCACCTTGGCTATATTTGCTATGGGTGATGGGAGTTGGGATACAGCAAACTTTGGAAGGCCAAAAATTATCACTCACTGTCACATATACTCATATACGTGGTTTGCCAAGAAATTCATTTCTCTCCAAGGCATTCTTGGCTGGAGGACATTACAAACATTCTGCGCTGGAACCTTTTACTGAGATGGCTGAATGGAACGTGAATTACAAGATAATAAGAAAAAAGTAAAGAATCCTCTCATTGGCTTACACAGTATAAATGTGAAATGGCTTAAGGTATAACAGGAAGGGAAAAAAGTTAAGGTGAACCTCTGCGATAAAGAGATCAGCTTTGGCTAGGCGACTACAGAACTTACAAAAGACCATAACAACCAAAGAGTTTTATTTAAATAAAATGCAACAATATTATAATAAAACACACAAACATGCAAAAGAGAGCATGAAATAATGAGACACACAAACCCACAAAATAGACCATGACAGCATAATTGTCTGACTTTTTAAGGATTTTATTTCTGAGTTGGTGTCCTATTTGTCCACCCTGTTTCCTGGGCAGTCAGGGATTCTCTCCCGTGGAACGTGTAGGGTGCCTGCTGATACCACCAAAACCACTGGCTCTGCTGGGTCTTCCAAGTCGGCTTTCGCTCCATGTTGGGCCCCATGCTGCTCTGACCATAGAAGACCATCTCGTAATCCATGAGCTACCTCCAAAAGCCCTTGGTGGGGTGAATGGAAGAATGTTTCTCTTTGAGAGTCCAGTAGGCCTCCTGGAGGCTCATTCTCGGGTGCTTCATGAGATAGGCAATGCAAAGCCGCCTTTTGGCCTCCTGCCAGCCATTTCTGACCTTGTAGCCAAATATGGACTTTATCACATTTGATAATACAAATTAAATTATAAACAGAGTTGAAGATAAAGTTTGGAAAACCAAGGAATGAATTCAGCAGGAGAAACTGAAATCAAAGAAACCCTAAAGAAAAGGAAGTGAAGAAGTTGCCTTTGGGAAGTGTTCAAAAATGGCACCAGGTTCAAAATGCTGCAGCTGGACTGCTAAGCAGGGCTAGTTAGATGGAACACAGAACTCCAATATGCCCACAACTTCACAAGCTACCTTTCTATGCACTCTTTTATGTTGGGCAGAATTATGCTGTGAAGAAAGAAAAGAGTGTGGTACCACAAAGGACACTGAAAATGGTTGATGGAACAATAGAAGGAGGGTGTAATCTTAGAACCTTTCTCCAGAATGTTTGGGAATTCTTGGAGAACAAGTGGGATCCCAATAAACTGGAGATGAGCAAATATGGTCTCATCTTCCAAACTGGTGCTGGAGAAGAGGAAACAAAGGGATACTTATCACTTTTGTGGACACTGGGCAAGTTACCTAATAACCTGGAAAACAAAAACATGATTCTTGTTGTAATGACCTTTATTGCAAAAGGGATGATTTCAGGGTTCTGCATTTTGGCAGGAACAGATCAATGCCCAGATATAGGGAAGGTCAGGTCTACATTAAGGGCATGAACTGCGTGTCTTCCGGGAAGGGAGCCAAGAGAGATGCTGAGAGTTGTGAGGCACTTGACAAAACCTATGGTTAAAAACAGCCACTTTTGCTCTCTGATGCAAAATTTTCACTTATGGCAACTTGGCAAAGTGATACACCTTTGTGACACCATGATAGATAGGTAGTCATCTTTCTAGACACATATTTGTCCTCCTTGTGAAATAGACGCTACAATATCTGTCAATGGAATTTTGTTTTGTTTTGTTTTGTTTTAGTAGACTATTTTAGAGGCTGCACTTTTTGTGGAAGAACAAAACAGTTACTTGGAATAAATCACAACAATGTTGGTTTTTGAAAATGGCTGGTGAAACACAACAGCTAAACTTTATAAACACAGCAGATTTAGTTCTAAAATATTTGTATTCCTATGCATTGTAAAAGACTGTAGGATTAAGGTGTTTAAAAGAACATGATTCCCCACCCACCCACCCATTGTGGCTTTGGATCAGAAATGTGTGTGTTTTAAGTATATTGAGCATCATGACTGAAAGCCCATCTGTGGTTAGGGAGGTGTGGAAAGCAATCCCATCTGTGGAAAGAACAAAAACAGCTTTTCATACATTTCTGTCTTCAAACAATATCCTGGAACAGACAAGAGCCAGCACCTCAGCTACGTGACAAACTGCTACAGCCACTCCATTAAAATGAAGAGGCTAAACTCAAGGTTGGCTTTTTTGTCATTAAATCCCCTCTCACATGATGAATAATGGTTGGCTGCACATGATGGGGAGATGGATGGAAGGCTTCCTTTGTTTGGCAAATAACCTGGACCACATTTTATAAGATTTTACTTCGGACACATCATGAGAGGGCACAACTCATTGGAAAAAACAATAATGCTATGAAAGGTGGAGGGACGCAGAAACAGAGGAAAGCTGCATGCTAGATGGATGGACTCAAGGAGGTCATGGGTATGAATTTACAAGACCTGAGCAGAACAGTGGAAGATAGGGACTCTTGGAGATGTCTCATCCACAGGGTCTCCATCTGTCAAAATCAACTCAGGGGCAGTTAACAACAACAATAAAGGTTGACCTTTAGGTATTGTGAGGCAGTCACTCAGACAGCAAATGCCAAGAGGCAAAGATAGCCATCTCCTAGCTGTTTCTCTCAGCCCCTATCCTTCCCTGGCTATTTCCCTCTGTTACATAACAGAGCTATATATCCCATCCAGCCTGTTCTTGCTGTTGCAACCAATTTTCTCTGAAGATGCCAGCCAAAGATGATGGCAAAATGTCAGGAATAAACTCTTCTAGAACATGGCCACATAGCCCGAAAAACCCACAAAAACTATGGAAGCCAGCCATGAAAGCCTTTGATAACCTTGTATAGTTTTTGAAGTATTTGCAAATAATTATTCTAGTCTATTTTTAAGCAATATTTGTATCTGTTTCACCTGCATATCCTGAACGTTTTAAGTAATTCATCTGTTGTATTTAAGTAATTGATCTGCTGTGTATTGATCTGCTATATATCACCTTGCAAGCCAGGGCAAGCTGAGAGATAATAAATGCTATAAGCAAACAGCAACAATGAGAAGCAAGAAACAGAGTAATTTTTACTACCTAAAGCAGAGGCAGATTCATTAAACAGACACATTAATAAGAAAGACAAACAGAAGATTAAGCAAGGTTATCCAACATGACAAACAAAAATTAAAAAGAGGCCAACTCAGACCACAATCAACAACTACCCTCCTCTTATCACAGCTTTTTCATAGTCTATTAATAACATACAGTGAAGAAATGCCAGGGAAGAAAACTTCAGTGGTGTCACATAATCCTCCTCCTATGCACTGTGATTAGAAAGTGCTATTCAGATTCTTCCCCTTCAGTGCATGATAAAACTTCAACAAGCAAAGTCCGTTTTCTTTCTGAATCATGCTACCTTGACATTTTCCTTGTATGGTCATGTTGGAGATACACTGTCTAACATCTCCCCATTTAATTTTAATGTCCAAGTCTCCAGATTGATCCAAAAATGCTTCAGGCTATGCAGTTCCACTCTGGGACCAAAATGGAGCAATCCAATCCAATCTGGAGCCTGGTTACTTTTGTTATCCAGGATTCAGTCAAAGCAGTTACTTTTACTTTTATAGTTACAGGGCTGTGATCCCACTAAATGATGGAGGAGGACTATTATGTGGTGCTGATTTAGGTAAAATTCATTGTTGAAGGATGCAGTTCTACCACTTGTTGTGAGGAGATGCTTGAGCCATCAACTGAAGGACTCTAAACCTATCTCCATTGTAGCCCACTTGCTACATTGATCACTATCAATAAAGCTTTTTTTATGGCAGTGATGGATGTTAATTTTCCAGCATTAGATAAATTCTTGAGGAGGTCTGGAACTATAGCCAGCTCAGAACACAGCTCCCACTGTCCCTAGCAATGACTATATATCTGGGATGATGGAGGTTGGAGTCCATCACTTCAAACATCAAGGTTTTCTTTGAAAACCTGTCTTTTGGACGCCTGTCTGCAATCAGGAAACCATTTCTGGTTCCACTAATGGCAAATTCATTTGGACTCTCTTTGCACAAAAAAGCAGCTGAGAAAGAAAACCATAATCCATCAACTGCATGAGAGTATCTTGAATGAGAAAATGAAACTTCAAAGAAGGGTAGACCATGTGTGTTGTTATTTTTCTTTAACCACGCATTAATTGCTGAAGATCAAAGACCTGGGAAGAGGGACACCAAAAACAAGCCCGCATTCTCCTTTAGTTATTTAAATTTATGCCTGCGTCATCTTATTTGATGCTCATCCTTGGCTCCGTTAGCATTTCAGTCAACGAGCAAGCCTTGTGTTTTTGAGTCAGCAACAGAAATCTCAAAAGGTGAGCCATTTGTTCTGATAGAGGAAACACAGAACAGGGGCCTATGCAGGTTTAGCAATAGATTTGAAGAGATCCTGGGCAAAATGCCCCAGGGTTCCAGCCACTCCTTTTCCTGCTTGAGGAACTGTGATGCAGGGGAGGTTTCCTTTCCCTCCCCCGCCCCCCCCCCATCATTCCCTCTATGAACTGGACACTTCCTTCCCATTCTCCTAATTATTATTATTATTATTCCACTTAATCACTTGGAATCAAAGCGGATTACAACAATAAAATGAGATACAGTTAATTCTAAAAACCGCTATCCCCCCAGTATAAAAAAATAGTAATACTAAAAAGAGATTAAACCATTAAAACAATAATATAAAATAACAGATAAAATGAAGAAAAGATTAGTAAGAAATTTATAACAGAGTCCAGATAGGATGGAAAAGGGGATGGAGAAAAGGGGGGACAGGAAGCAGGTAAATAGATGTGGATCTAGTCTGGAAAGGCCTGCTGGAAGAGGCGCTTTTTTACACCGAATCGCGGCTTTTCCCCATTAGCGCCTATGGCATTTCGGCTTACGAAGGCTTTTCGGGTTACGAAAGCGGCCGCGGAACGAATTAATTTCGTAACCCGAGGCACCACTGTAGCTTTCTTAAAGGTTTCCAAGATGGTAATCTGACAGATCTCATCTGGCAGGTCGTTCCAGAGTCTAGGAGCAACTGCTGAAAAGGAACGCTGGGTCACTGCCGAAAGTCTAGTCCTCTTTGGTTGAAGCAGATTTTTCCCAGCAGAACCAAGAGTGCAGGGAGGATGATATGGGAGAAGACAAGAAATCAGGACTCAAGCCATGTAGGCCTTTAAAGGTTAAAACCAACACTTTGTATCTTGCTCGGAAACTAAGAGGCAGCCAGTGAAGGGATTTTAAAACTGGTGTAATGTGGGCAAATCTAGATGTTCCAGTAACCAGTCTGGCTGCCATATTCTATACCAGTTGAAATTTCCGAACTTGACACAGAGGTAACCCCATGTAGAGCGCATTACAAAAGTTGAGCTGAGAGGTTACCAGTGCATGTACTACTGTTTCAAGGTCTTCCCGCTCCAGGAAGGGGTGCAGTTGGCGTATCAGACAAAGCTTTTGGTTATAGTCATAGTGCTGAGGTGCTACGCCACATTAAAAGAAAGACAGGAAAAAAGAAATGTTGAGCCTGGTAACTAGAAATATAATGATTGAAGAAAGGTCAGAGGAATGCCTCCATGGCTGAAATTACACCCCCATTCAACCAAAACCAAGGGTACAGATGTGAGAATTTATTCCTGTCTGTATTGGAAACTCCTAAGACAAAATGAAATTCAGCAAGAAGAAATGTAAAGTTAGGGCAGAAAAATGAAATGCACAGATATAGGATGGGGAACACCTGGCTGAATGAGACTACATGTGAAAGGGATCTAGGAGTCCAAGTAGACCACAAGTTGAACATGAGTCAACAGTGTGATGCGGCAGCTAACAAAGCCAATGCAATTTTAGGCTGCATCAATAAAAGTATAGTGTCTAGATCAAGGGAAGTAATAGTGCCACTCTATTGTGCTTTGGTCAGGCCCCACCTGGAATATTGTGTCCCGTTCTGGGCACCGCAATTCAAAAAGGACATTGAGAAACTGGAGCATGTCCAAAGGAGGGCAGCTAAAATGGTGAAGGGTCTGGAAACCTTGCCCTATGAGGAACGCCTTAGGGAGCTGGGGATATTTAGCCTGGAGAAGAGAAGGTTAAGAGATGTTATGATAGCCCTGTTTAAATATTTGAAAGGATGTCATGTTGAAGAGGGAGCAAGCTTATTATCTGCTGCTCCAAAGACTAGAATGCGGAACAGTGGATGCAAACTGCAGGAAAAGAGATTCCACCTCAACATTAGGAGGATCTTTCTGACAGCAAGGGCTGTTCGACAGTGAAACACACTCCCTCGGAGTGTAGTGGAGTCTCCTACCTTGGAGGTCTTTAAACAGAGGCTGGATGGCCATCTGTCGGGTATGTTTTGATTGAGAATTCTTGCATGGCAGGGAGTTGGGCTGTATGGCCCTTGTGGTTTCTTCCAACTCTACAGTTCTATGATTCTATGAGACAGGGGAGAAATGCTGTCCTAGGTTTAAAGAGTTGCAGCTAGTGCCAGAAATTAAAGAGAAATAGTTTAAAATGGGAGATATCTCACATGGCTATTTTAAAAATCCCAATAGGTACAGGTACAGGTACAACTCTCTGTAACAGTCTTTTGGCCAGCCTGGATGAGTCCTTAGGTTATGGTCATGTACATTTGGAGTACTAACTACAAATAACTTCCCCTTTCCTTAGATGTAGCTGGTGATGGTAACTGTCCAACATATCAAGAAGGTGCCACATTGGAGAGGACTGCCCTTTGGCTGCAATGGGTAACATCAGGCTATTGAGCTAAATTTGCTCCTCCTGAGGTTCCAGTCCAGTCATCTGAGCTTCTGCACTGCATGGGAATTTTCCAGCTTTTTCTAGGGTTTTCTTCATTCTATACAGTCAAATATTTAAGACTTAGTTACTGGCAGTGAGACAGGGATGGGACTCATGTGGCCCTTCAAATGTTAGGTTAGATTGGTTGCAAGTCTCCAGCAGTGACCCAGAGAGTTGTAGTCCAACAACATCTGATTACTACCCCTGCAGGAAGGGCTTTAAATAAAATGTGCTTGTATTTTTATCTCATCTTTCTTCCTTTGGCCTTTAGGGGCCTAATCTAGACACTAAGAGTCACTGAGTGGGAATCTGACTCTCAGAAGGTCCAAAGGAGATCTGCTGCCTCCCCACTGAGAAGGAAAATCCTTCACCACTCTACTCATTCTCTGCACTGTGAAGCTGGAACAGAGTTATTTTATGTCAGTACAGTCCTCCATCCAAATTAACGGGGATCCGTTCCAGACACACACACACACACACAAACGAATTTGGAAATTGGTGTATATTCAAGCCCCATAGTTTTGAATGGCTGCGTGCTCCTGCATGTGGTAATGTGCACATGTCATGTGCATATGCACAATTAACTTTAATGGAGGTCGCCCCTCCGTAAATATTCAAAACTGCAGATCTCAAGTCCGTGAAAACAGAGGGGTAACTGTAATCTCTGCTGTTTCTAGCAAGCTTTGCTGCACTGGCATAGCAGACATTTTGCTATTCTTTAATTAAAAATCTGAAGCTGTGCAAGGGGCAAGTGTGTGCATATCAGAGCTTGGAAAAGTTTATTCTTTGGACTACTATTTCCCAGAATTGCCAAGTCAAACTCTAGAAAAGGCATCTCCAACCTTTGGTAAAGACTCAAGTTTTCATTGGCTGATTTATTTGTTGTTGTTAGTACATTAAACATCCTGTTAAGGTCATATTTACCCTTTTAACAACAATATATTTGTTTATTTGTTTATTGGACAGACTTTAAGATGTAGGGCTCAAAGAAAGCCCTCCCCTTTCCAATTGCACCAACATCATCTTATACGAACATTGTGGTGCTTTGCATGTCTTGTTACTAACAAATATATGGCAGTTCTGGATTAGAACAAAGTGGATGACAGACGGATGTTCCAATTGCCTAGCAGGAGCCTGGAGCCTGGCAGCCTTCCAACAGGAGCTTAATGAAATGCTTGTGTTTACGTGAGAGTTTTTTCCACAGATAAGAGGATGGAGAGGCTGAAGGAAGGGATGGAGATGAGAGCTGATCTGGGATGTATTACTGTTATCTCCCTGTTCTGAAGGCTCAACAGGGATATATAATAGGAGATCTAAGTCACAAATACTTAATCCAGTACTAGCTAAACATGTACAGACATCAAGGTGTTGGAGTTTTTAATTTAGTCATCTGGGAAAGCATTCGTTCAACCCTTACGACTTCTCAGACTCTTCTTCCAGATTCTTCTGTCTCTGGCAATTAAGCCACATATTCATCCAACAGTATTTATGGATTGTGATGCAGACAGGGCTGGCCCAAAACACTTTCCTGTCTGAAGTAGATTCCCCCACCTACTCATCTAAGTGAGATACCTATCGCAGAGATAGGAATTGCACAGCCTGCAAAAGCTCCCAAGCCTTCTTCATTACAGAAAAATGAATTCTAATTCTGAATGGAGGGTCATGCCTCCAAAAGTCTCCAGAGGGCATGAGGCAAAATATAAGACTACTTTCAGAGGGGTGGACTGGCATATAGCTATGGGAGGTGTGTGCAAAATAAGGCCATTGCCCCCGTAAGATATCTGCCCCCTCCCCGGTTAAATTTTCCTTCACACCCCAAATTTCTCACATAGTAGTAACATAAAACTTCAGTTGAGCATTTAGAAATACAGTTTAGGCATCCAGAGCAATGAGACAAGCAAAGTGACCAAGGGGACACAAATGCAGCAAACAGAAGACTTCTAGGTGTGAATGGTTTTCTTGTTTTCACGTGTGTTTCGAGCCATAGTGCTATAAATGTATAGTGTGAGAAGGCTGATAGAGATATGGGGGCAAAGATTAACTTCATCGTGTCCCTTCTGTGGCATGCTTTCCGTTGTCCTGCCATCTTCCCAGATACCCTCATGTGTCAGCCACCAAGTACTTTCTGCTCAGTTAACTGTGAAGAAAAGATCCAGATGGCAGCTCCTGCTGCAAGGGAGCCTTGATAAATAAGACTGTGTCTTTCATGTGTAGGTTTCAGAGACATACCCTCCAACTGCACCAATCTGGAAGGGATAATCCTGAATAATCCTCTGTCACCCCATTTTTTTCAGCTGCTTTTGAAATGTCCCAATTTCTCTCTCCTCTTCCTACTTTTTCTCTTTGTCCTTAGCTTACTTCAGTTGCTACAAATTGAATTCAAAGTGCAAATGTAGTTTGCAGTCAATTAACTCAGCAAGGTGAAGATGCAAGCCACAGAAGCTGGCGAAATGTCAGGAATAAACTCTTCTAGAACATGGCCACATAGCCCGAAAAACCCACAAAAAAACTACCAATCTCAGTGAATCTTAGTGGTAGACAAGCTGTAGCCTACCACTCACTTTAGTGGTGGACAAACTGTAGCCTACCAGCCACTTGCATATCCCAGTGCCATTTTGTGGTCTCCTCCTGGAGCTCAATTCTTTTTCAGGGGGGCTGGTAGGGATGTAACAATCCAAGGTCTCTTGGGCAACCAATGCAGCCCCCTAAATCCCAGACAGCCCAATCTACTTGGTATTCTCTTACAATGAAGTAGTGAATCTTCTATTCACTCATATATCGATACAAAAAAGCACTGGAGCTGTTCAGAGCGAAAAGAATGGAAAAGGTGGAAGTAATTGGGAATTAGAAGATCACCACCCCAAAAGCATTTTTTTTTTCTTTTTACAAACCTACCTCCATCTTCTGCCTGATTGATTTGGAATTCAATTTCATTGGTACACTGTGGGCTGCAGCCGTGCAATTAATCTCAACTAGAGTTGGGCAGAAAAATGCATGCCAGAAATATTTTCCCACCTGTCAAACCTCCTGCTTCATGTTTGCACGTTTCTGACATTTGGATGGAGCAGTGGTAATTTTTATCTCAGGGGGCAAGAGCTTTATTTATTAACAGGATTTGATTATTTAGTTTCCATAGCTCTACAGCTTGAATATGAAGGGAAAGGAAGGATGGAAACAATCTCATGAAATCTGTGAAATGCTAAGGATTTATTTACATAACCCTGAAGAAATTTATCCCTTGCAGAATGTTGGTTTTGCTTATGTGAAATATAATCTGTGCCCTCTTCTCTCATATTTCCAGACAAATATTAGTTCAGACTTCAGGAATCATCATTGTTTTCAATAGGAAGGAAAGATTCTCCAGGCAGAAGAAAAAATCAGTTTATCCTAAGTTATTGACCTTTCCCAAGCAGATTAGTTGCTGCAGAGAGGTAAATTTAAATAAGGATTGGTTATGTAAGCAAAATCCTGATTCATTTTCACAGGCATGTGGTTGCTGTTAGTACTAAACTATGACAGGATTGGAAGAACTACCTAAACCAAGTCCCCGATTATTCTTAAGAACTGAATGTACAGTATTCACAATGGGGATGGGATATACTGTATGTGGGTGGGTGTGTATTTCATCATCTACTTTGCTATAACTTGATGTAGAATAAACCCACTGAAACATCAAAAAATATACTAATGAATATACTAAACCCACCCACAAAAAGTTAGAACAGCAACAATTCAAACTCCTAATATATCTCCAGCTAACAGACCATTCTTGCTCCCAGAATCTCAGGACCAAAGTTTGTTAACCACAGTCATATGTAGAAAACTTCAAGAGGCCCTAGGATGGCCATGTGTTCTGATTTATAGGTAGCAAGCATGAATTTGTGGACTAAAGACAACTCTACATTTGACTATACCTTCTCTTAGAATGTATTTATTTATTTATTGTTATATTTGTACACCCCTTTCTTCAAATGAGTTCAAGGGGACATCCTTGGCTCTCTTTGTCCCTACTTCATTTTCCCAATGGCCCCATCAGTTAGATCAGATAAAGTGAGTGTGACTGGGCAAAGATCATTATGGTGCTGTACAGACTGGCGAAAGCGCTGGCCAGCATACATACTAGAGTTGCCTCGGGGGGGGGGTGCTTATATACGCCCCACACCCCTAGTATGTAATCTGTACATGAAAATGGCGGCGCCCAGTACACATGGGCTCCGCCATTTTGATGTGGCGGACGCTTAGCATGCGCACGTCCCGACGCCATTGTGACACCGCAAGTGCGCCATTGGTGCATTGCGGCGTCACAATGGCGCCGCATAAAGAACCCGATTTTTAAGGGTTCTTTTTGCTCGGTGGGGAAGCCCCACGGTCTGGAGGCTGTAGCTTCTCCGTGGAGCAAACTAGGGCGGCAGGAAACTGCCCACTTTGGGCGTTCTGTATCCCACCATAGTGAGCTTACAGTGGGGAATAGACCTCTAAGATTCCTGTCCTTCACTTTAACTACTATTGGTTCAGGAGTTGACTACTACTGGCCACTATACTGGCTCAGAACTAGAAGGACTGCCCAACCCAAATAGACTACTGTGATGTGCTCAACCTGGGGGCTGCCTTTGCAAAATGTGTGGATGCTACAGTCAGCACAAAATGTGGAAGCCTGACTATTTCAGGGTGTGCATATCACAAATTGTACCAACTTCCTTCCAAAGCCAATCCAAAGGTAGTGGTTTTGACCTAGAAAGCCCTAAACAGCTTGAGACTAGGATATCTGAAAGATCACCTCCTCCCCATATGCACCACAATCTGAAATGTGGTTTAGTGGTCCTTAGTATCTATTCCATCCCCATAGGTTACATCTGAAAAGCCTGGCATCTGATTTGAGGGTATAGGTTATTATGGTATTATCGGGGACGAACCAGCCTTGTGCCCCTGGAAAATAAGACGGCTGCATCTAGATGGTGTTTACAACTCCCAGGCACCGTCTCTTAGCCAATATAGCCATTGCTTTTATTGGCTGGGAGACTGTTGAAGATGTAGTCCCAAAAAGTAAGTTTTCCTGAGCTACAGCTTTATGTCTGATCTGTGTACTATGGCTCTATCTGTAGCACATATGCTGTAACATTATTTGCATTGATTTATTACATGTTATTTTTGTGATAAGAGAGACCAGGAACAAGGGTGCTTTTTTATCCTTGCTTAAAATAAATAAATGAATAAATTTGACTGTGATATAATTTATGTAATGTAGAAATGATGTCCACAGATAGAAAAGGCATAGATATCCTGATTCAAGAATACTGGTTTTGTGGAAAGCTTTTTTTTAATGCATCTAGGATGGAGATTATATTTTCCATCTCTAAGAACTAATGCTGCTAATAAATGTGCAATCCACGAAAAAAACAAAACAGACTGTTCTGTGTAGCCTCAGACTGTTTGATATAGTACATTTCATTTTCAAATATGCCCTTTGATACAAGCCAAAGATTTCTGCATCAAAGCCTTTTATTAGTCTTAAAACTCACCCCCTTCTTTCTTAAAGCTCAGCAAAGGCATTTAAAAATATATCACGAATGCAGCTTGACAAGTCTGCCCCTCATCTACACCTTCCTATGCGGCAGAAAGAAGTAATTGGGATCAGAAAGTGAAAATTTAGGGAGGGACTGCAGGGGAGGCTACTAAAATGAGCCGTGAAACAAGCCACACTGCCTTTGTGTCTTCTCTGTCCCATGTCATTAATTAAAATCTGGCCTGGCTTGCTACCATTATTACTGTGCTACTGAGATGTGGAGATAGTGATTTCATGCAAAAGTAATATTGCAGAGGGCCACATTTTCTGTCTTTACTTTGCTGATATTTACTTGGGGAAATTATAAAATGGTAATCCCAGGAGCATTTTTATCAGATTAAGACCCATAGGACTCCGTGGGGCGTACATCATATACATGTGAAGTATTGTTTGTAGCTTCACATTTCTGTGCTGTTACAGTATAAGTAAGGTCTCTTCAGTATGAACATCAAAGAGCAATTTGGGGGGAAATGTAGTGTAAAGTGGATGAACTAGTTATGATGCAGGTGGTTCACACATGCCACGTTTTTCTTCACTAAATACATTTACCAGGGGTCAGGGGAGAGACCCCAGACAGATTAAGACTGCAGTTGGGGCAAAAAGGTGAAGATACTTTCTTTCTATGACATAGTATAAATCAAGATTTTCGCCCTCCATTGGTGCGATTACTATTTATTCAGAACTTAGAAATTTTATTTTTGGATTGTTGTTCTGTGCCTTCAAGTTGTTTCTGGCTTCTGGCATCCCTAAGACAAAGCGATCATGCAGTCTTCTTGGTGAGACTTGTTCAGAGGAGGTTTGCCTTTGCCTTTCTGTGAGGCTGAGAGAGTGTGACTTGCCCAAGATAACCTAGTAGATTTCCATGGTCAAGTGGAGATTTGAACCCTGATCTCCAGAGTTTTAGAAGTTTTTCAAACAGGAGGAATTTCTCTTAAATTCGAATGAAAAGAAAGTGGAGCCAGAACGCATTCACTTAAAGTCACTAGTTTCGCACAATTACGTGAATACACATTGCATTCAAACTGACTCCCCATTGCCCGAAAATAGGATGCCATTGCCCGAATTTGCATGTGGCAGTCTATCACACAATAACATGAAACCACATGATTGTGTTCGGACTGACTTCCCATTGCCCAAATTTGTGTGTAGTGGGTCATCACGGAATAACGTTAAACCCCATGATTGCGTTCAGATTGCCATCAGATTATACTTCCAATTCCCCTTGTCTGATAGACTTATTAGTCCAACACACAAACCACTATACCACAGTGGTTCTCTATTTTTGGATTACAACTCCACAAATCCCCCACTGATCATGCTGCCTGGGAATTCTGAGTGTTAGAGTCCAAAAGCAACATTTCCATGCTCTGCATTTAGTGAAGAAAAAACAAGCACTCAAAAATGTATTATGTGATTAATGCCACTACTACTTTGGGCTGAAGGCTGCTGTATAAACCAGGCTGCGTGTCTTTTAACCATATCATATTTTTATGGTAACTGACATCAAGAAAAAAGAACAGACTCTTCAAGCAGGAAATAAAAAAGAACCCCTGCCATTACAATGGAGAATTATTTAGCTATTGGGATGCCAGCTTTTCCCCTTGAGGCTAACTGGCTGTTTATTAAATCTGATTTGTGTCTGAAAATGCAGTTTGCATGTTTCATAAGAAGGGAAAGCAGAGGCCTTGAACTTGCTCACAGTTAACTGTACCTAGTCATAGTTTTCCTTTCCATGGTGAGATGTACTGTATTCCATTTAAATCAGATATGGGGAATGTTTGGCCCATTAGCTGTTTTGGGACTACATTTTCCATGACCCCTCACCATTGGCTATCTTGGTTAGGCTTGCTGGGAGTTGCAATCCAACTGTATCTGGAGTGTAACATGTTCCTTCAAATTATAAAAACACTAGAAAGTTTACCTGGCATCACCAAGTTTGATGTTCATGATTTTGCTTATAATGTGGATGAAACAAATGTTAGGTAACACCTAAAATCCTTAAAATACGTCTCATACTATGTTCCTACAAAATACTCTAACCAGCTGTTTTACGAACAAAAGTGACATTTGCTGATAGATTCAGAAGTTGAATGAAAACATCCAAATCTAACATGAAAATGTGGTCAAACATGGGTTCAAAAATGTATATATATATCCCAGAAAAAAAATCCTGAAATTTCTCTGGAGGATTCTGTGACTTGTAGAGAAAAAGAGTATCTTTTTCTGATCTCTCATATATATATATATATATATATATATATATATATAAGAATTATATAACCTGTCACATTTTATAACCACAAACATTTTCAAATACATAAACACATTAAAACTAGAGTAATAAAAATATGTATATAATTGTTCAACAGCAATATACAATTAATAACATTTCACACTAACATTGGTCTTTTCATTGGTATAATAGTGGAGGGTGAGGCATGCCTCTCAGCCTAATGTGCCAAATATAATCATGTAGCAATGTTGTCACTTATAGTCACATTATTTAGCACATAACTGCATAATTGTGTGATATACTTGAAAGAACTTATTTTCACTTATTATTCTATACCTTTCCAAAGCACTTTTCCTAAGAGAAATGGTTCTGTTACAGTATATATACTGTAATAGTTATTCCTGCTTTCAGTTTGACAGATGTTATTTATTTCCTATTTCCAGGACATTACAACCCTAAAGAACACAAGGCATATTTCAGAATCCCACATAGAATCACATAACCAGATCATACAGTTCAGTTTGGCCCATTTGCAAGTAGAGTTGAAGGGGTTCTGCACAGGTTGAAAATTGCTCCCTGAGCTAAAGAAGAAAAGCAGGAGAGCAAAATAATAGCCATGATATTTAAAAACAGAAAAGCAAAAAAGAGAGAACGGCTATTCCTTAGCCTGTATAATCTGTGGTTTGCCTGTTACTAAGCTACTGTGACAGAAGAATGCATTGTCATTTGGCCTTTGCAGATCTTCTTGCACTCTCTGTGCTGTTATGTGTAACAAAAAGTTTGTGATCAGCTGAATCAAAGACAGTCCCCTGTTTATGCCATCACATTTGCTGGGTTTGCTGTTCTGTTGTAAGATAAGGAAAGAAAAAGCAGGAATGGATCCTACAGATGCAGTGTAGTGTTGCAGTGAATGCCAAAGGTTATTCCATTACACTCCCTCCACCACTGCTCCTATTATCTAGGTTGCTCTGGTTTGGTTTGGGGATTATCTTCCCTTTTCTTAAATTATCAAACATCCAATCTCTTTCTTTCTGTAATATCTATCTCTCAAGTATCTTAATATAATTATGATACTTATTAAAGGGATCCTGGAAAAGATCTACAGCATTGGTTCCCAAACTTAGATCCTCTGGGTGTTTTGGACTTCATTTCTCAGAACTCCTAGCTACCAGGGCTCATGTTCAGGAATTCTGGGAGAGGAAGTCCAAAACATCTAGAGTACCAAAGTACTCCAGTGGTTCTGGAAAACCACTGATCTGCAGAGTCACATCGAAGACCAGTCTGGTCCAGAACTCTGGAAAAGCAACTGCTTGGGACTACAGCTCCACAGATCCTCCAGGAGATTCCCAAAAATCAGTTTTCCAAGCTCTGTTGCAGAAGGAAAACCAAGCCAGCCCATTAGTAACCTTCCATTAAAACATCTTTTTAAGTAGGATGAGATCAGTTAGGGGCAGCTACATGACTTCTGATGAAATCTGTTACAGTCTGCCTTCCAACAATGGGCATAGCCAGAGTCTCTAGAGGGGGCATAGACAAACATGGATGGGGCTACAGATGTGACTCTTTACCTTTATTCATCATGCAATGGAGGGGGGCATTTTTATCCCAGCATTCTACTTTACCACATTGTATTGAGTTTCTTCGATTACTTTTTAAACTGGGGTACACATGGCCTGAGAAAGGCTGTGGCCTGGGATAATCTGTTTTGGTTAAGAGCCTGAAAGGAGTGAGGAATTGCAGCAGGCCTAGGAGCCAATTTTCTTTGAGTTTGCAGGGCTGTATGATCTGCTAAAAAAAATGACAAAAAAACAAAGCTAATAGTAGCTGGATGTCCACTTGTGCACTTCCAGGAGATACAGTTCATCTTCATAACCATGGGGAGCCCATGGGGAAGCCTGCATGCATCCAAAGGCTTTGATTTTGATTTGCCCTCCCCAGGAGTAATGATTCTCCATCCTTGCTATAGGAGACCCCAAACATGCATTGCATAAGGAACTGTATTGTTTGCTATTAATTCTCATGGAGCAGTTGGCTTTAATCTAGTCAATTATTTAAACCCTGCAGGAGGTAATAACTAATGTTTCTCTTTATAAACTAATGGTATGATATACAGTGCTTCTACTCATGCAAGGGATGTCTTACTCCCCAAAGTATCTACAGTTGTTTATTTAGGCATATATTTTATTACTTTTCCGACATAGCCAGCACAGTAGGAGATTTACTGTAGATGCTTTTAAAGAAATCTGTGTCTCCAATGGATTACATGTACAAATAACAGTCTTCCCAATTCAACTTGAATTACATTTCTAAACATGTATGCAAAATTATGCTGTTTTGAATTGGAAGACAAATTCTGTTTCTATTAAGCCAGGATGAAAAAAAACTGTGATTCCTAGACCCTTTCACTTCACTTTGCAATGGATCCTCTAGAACGACAGTAGGACATGCCATACCATTCTGAAGCATAGGAACACATGCCCGTTTCAGCAAACCATGTCCCTAGTGTTAAAGACTTTATAATGAGGATCCAAGAAACTACAATGCAATGTTGAGCACAGGAAAAAGAATGGACAATACTCAGTGGACAATATGAGTGGACAATACTCAGCAAAAAGGAAAGAGTTGTATGGGAAGAACACACACTTCTTTATATAATCCCTGTGACAGTCTGAGTGTTAATTATGGCTGATTGCTGGGATCATACAATTCTCTTTCTCTAACTACTCCACTGATCTGTTTCTGCACAATTCAAACTGATGCTTATCACTTATAAAGCCTACAAGCAGTGGCATCCCTGCCCAGGATGTCACCCAGTGCGGGGGGGGGGGGGGGTTGGGGGAGGGGGGTTCCAGGGGTGGGGCCAGAAGGGCACTACCCCCATATTGCTGCCACGACGCATACAGTGGCACTGCAGCAGTGAGGTGGAGGCGTGTTTGGCCCTCTCAGCAGCCCCCCTGGCCTTCCAAGTCCTGCATGGCCAAGCAGCGTGGGACCCAGAAGGTAGTAGCAGCCCCCACTCCCCAATGTGTACTACCCCACTGGGTGATGCCCCCTTGTGCAATGTCACACAGTATGGTCCACACCACCACATCCCCCCTAGTGACTCCAATGACTAGAAGGCTTAGGTCTAGATTAACAGCCTGCATTTCCCCATATGAGCCTGTCCAGAGCCTGAGATCTTCAATAGAGGCTCTTCTTTCAGTCCCGCTACCTTCATAGGTACAAATGATGGAAACATGACATAGGGCCTTCTCAGCATCTGCCTTTAAACTCAAAATTCTCTCCCTAGAGAGGCTAGACGGGACCCCTCCTTGCTGTCCTTTTGTCAACAGGTGAAGACTTTTGTTATTCAGCCAGATTCTTAAAATCTTAAAAAGGCTTATCACATGTAGTATTAAACCAGATTACCTGTATCTGGTTTAAGGGTTAATTCACCCAAATTAACCCTTAAATGGGATAAAGGTAAGTCAGTTGAATAACACATGCGATAAGCTCCAAAGTCTGTTAAGGAAGGAGAGTGTAAGAGGGTGCTGTATTGTTGTAAATTGTACTTTTAAAAAATATTTTTCAGTATATGTTTTAAATTGTTTAAATATTGCTAATAGTTTAATTCTATTTCAATGTTGGCTTTTTGTATATTGTTAACTATATTGTAATCATTTAATTTGTAAGCCACCTTGAGTCCTGATGCTGGGTGGTGGTGGTAAGGTATATGTGTTGTAGTGGTGTGAGTATTGGACTATGATTCTGGAGACCAGGGTTCACTTCCCAGCTCAGCCAAGAAACCCACTGATCTTGGCCAAGTCACACTCTCTCACTCAGGAGAAGGCAAAGGAAAACCTCCTCTGAACAAATCTTGCCAAGAAAACCCCATAATTGGTTCACCTTAGGGTTGCCATAAGTCGGAAATGACTTGAAGGCACATAGTAACAACATGAATAAATAAAGAGGAGGAGGACGAGGATTGATGCAGACAGACCAGTCTGGAAGAGCCCACTGTACACATTAAGAAAGGTAGTGAAAAACTAAATAATTGTTCTGGGGCTATTTCTTTCCAGAGGAGAATTCTAAAGGATGTTTGAAGGCAGCCTTTGTTTGAAGGACTGTCCAGTTCAAGTTTGATTTAAAGGTGATGAACCTTAAAAGAGGAGAGCAGAGGCCTTAAATCTGGCCATTAACAGGACCCGGGTGGAAGAACTGAGCAGGCCACAAGTGTCGCAATGATGGAGCGATTCATTGGTTTCTATTTAAATTATACCCATTAATTATAAATTTACATGTACAATTTTCCATCTAGATTAGCACCTGCAAATCTTATGTAAATCTGACTCAATGCGTGTCCTTTATTTACTGTGATTATGCATCACCAAAAAGAGTAAATAAATGGGTGTGAATGAATTTCAGTGTCACACTCTGTATTGCTAGAAATTTGGAGGCTGAAGGAAAATGTCATTTGGGAAGCAGAATAATTATTTTGGGGGCAATTATCTCATTTTAACTCCCCCACAATAGTTACATCGCTAGACAGATCTTTCTTTCCTCCTAATCCACCATATCCTTTATTTTGTTCTATCATTAATAGCACATTTTCTAGTAAAGATACACCAAGTAGACTACACAATCATTATGAGATGGGTCTAAAAGCAGATATTAAATCAATAGTTTAAAAAACCACCACTGTATTTACCCATTTTTATAGAAGGAGGGGTTTCTCTGTGAAGTGAGGAAAATAAGTAGCTAGTCACATGTCTGCACTGGTCTTATATAACTGAGCAATCTTATATGGTTTGCTAGGAAAGAAAGAAAGGGAGGATACTTCTAAAATAGTTGTGTGCATTTAGCAAGAGGGGAAGGTGAAATGACTGTGCCCCGCCTCTAAAAATGTCACTAGTAACATTTAATACTGTGTGGATTGACAGCTCAGGATGCCCAAAGGGGTTTATACATTTACCAGACAAGATATAACATGAAATGAGACAGAATAGCTTTCTTCCTGCTCTTGTCCCCAACAGCATATATCTCATCATAACCAGAGAGGACATCTCAATCAACAGAAGCCTTGCCCACGCAAGGCATTTAATCTTCCAAGAGCTGCAGGCATTTTGATTGATTTCTTTGGAGATTTTTTTTCTTTCTTAGCACTGCTTCTTTTTATTTGTGGACATAAGAAGTGGCTTACAAGAGAAGCAAAGCACTTTTATAGACTATGGGCCTGAACAAACAGACCATAATAAAGCTGCTTCAGGTCACTTTGGAGGCATGCTGTTAAAATGGCACAGGTATCTTAAGAGGCGATTTGATTAATAGGTGATTTGATTCAATCATGGAAGCCATGGCCTTACGTTTGCAAGATCTGAGCAGAACAGTTGATGATCGGGGGTCTTGGATGTCTGCCATCCAGAGAGTTGCAAATAAGCAAACAACAGCAACAATAGCAATGTTACTTCCCTCTAAGTTCAACAATTTTTCCAATAAGGTATACACTTCTCCCTCCCTGTTTGCTAGGGTAAGGGGCACAAGACCCCCATGAATATAGAAAAACCACAAATAACAAAAACACCATGTTTTTACCTGAGAGAACACCTCTCTAGGAATCTCTAGGTCCTCCAGTGCAACTCTGTGGTCAACATCTTCTAGACACTGACCATAGAACTGCACTGGAGGAGCTACAAATGCCTACTGGAGTGTTCTCTTTAAAAATCTCTAGGGAGTTTATCACACTCCTTACCTTCCACCCTGCTCCCATCATCCTGGGAGCCTCCTGGTGGGATCATGGATGGCGCTTTTAAAGGGAAACACTTCCATTTTTGTCATGGAAGCGTTCTCGTAATTGTTAGGAAAAGGGTCCTGAGGCGACGGGAGCATGGTGGAAGGTAAGGAGTGTGATAAACTCCTAGGTCTTTCAGCACAACTTTTAGTTAAAGTTGACCATAGAGATGCACTGGAGAACCTAGAGATTCCTAGAGAGAACATATTAATCAAATCCGTGAATAATCAAATCTTCAAATATCAAAGCCGCAAATATAGAGGGATAAGTATAGATGCTGTACAAATTCATAACTTGATAGATGGAAAATCAACTTCCAGCCTTAGCAGTGAGGAGTTTACCCTTTAGGAAAGATGGAAGAAGAGTGATGTTATCAGATCTTCCCACCACATTCTTCCACAATGTCTAATGGGTCCTCAGCCACTCTCTCCAGAAGGAATGAATTGCTCCTTTTAAAAAGTAAAGCATCAAACATAAACAAGTATCACTATTACAACACTGAGCTTGAAAAACTATTCTGTAGGATAACAACTCCCAAAATCTCCCAGTCATGAGCAGAGATCAGTAGGGGAGTGCAGGGAGTACAAACTGCACCAGGTGACCCCCTAATATCTGCCTTTGGTGCAGAAATGGACTGTGTCATTCACCTGCATCCATTTAAAACCCTGGAGCTCACCAGAAGAGAAGATACAAGTGGGTCGAGCCTCAGTGGGCAGAGAAAGGAGAGGCCTTGGATTTTTTAATACTCTTTTAAAATTTTCTTTAAAAACACCACATCTTACCAAATTTTCACTTTTTTCACAAATTTTCACTTTGATCGTATGAAACTACATAAATGTAAATATATTCAGTCTGTGCTTATGATATTGTAACTTAAAGGTATAATATTAATCTAGCTATTTGTGTCATAACATACATTCAGTGATATATGGGAATCACAATTTACGACTATCCTCACTACAAAAACCATTACTAAGGGTTCTGTATGGTGACACCAACTCTAGTAACACCACAAATTATGACCATTGGTCATGCTGCCTTGAGGGAGTAGCCTTTGCTTGCATTGAGATCCCCCCAGAACAAGTGAACTACAACATAAACATCTGATACAAAATGTAAGCCATCATCACCTTTATTCTCCTGTATAATTCTTTAAACATCTTTAGCTTGATGAAAAAGCCAGAGGTGCTTTGACAGCTTGCATGATATATTTTGTGTATTTCAGTTGGCCAATAAAGGTATGGCTGTTTTGTGGATTTTGGATTTTGTTGTTGGTTTTTTTAAGCAGTGGATCTCAAACGCATATCCCTTTAGAGGTTTTGGGCTTCACTTCCTGATATTTCTGAGAATGACTGCCTGTGTATGAGTTGCAGTGCTGAAGACAGTACCATCTAATAAGTGGAATGCTGAAAAGAGACATATCCAAAAAGAACTATAACTTCATTTCAACATTTCTCCCCTCTTCTTCTTTTCCCATCCTTTATATGTTAGCTGTATTGAGTGCTTTGCCTCAGGTCACCCCTACAAGAACAAAGCTTTCAAAATGGCAGCAGGACTGTCTTCCTCCCAGATGTTATCTGTCAACATGCCCTATAATACGTCAACAGACTAGATTTCTCTATCTAGTCTTATCTTGTATATCACTCTTGATAACTTCTGGGAGTTGTGTTGTAGTGTGCATGCTGACATGCTGCGGAGGCCAAGAGTACAGGCTGTGTCTGAAAGCATATCATTAATACCCCTCTTATGGCTGGAGGAAAGCCATTTGTTAATGTTGCCAACTGAACAGACAGGTTCTCTTGCTGAGTTACTCACCTGTGGAGGGTGACACTATGAGGCATTGCACCAGGTGATGCCAACCCTAGTGATACCACTGGTTTGTCTTTGTCTGAAACTAAATCTGATTTGCCCAAAGTCACTCAGTGGGTTTCCATGATAAAGTGGGGATTTGGACCCTGGTCTTCTGGCATCCTAGTCCAGCACACAAACCACTACACCATATTGACACTCTTTTTTTTTATAAAAGGTGCATCTACACTGTAGAAGTAATGCAGTTTGACATCTCTTTAAATGCCATGACTCCATCCCACAGAAACTTGGGATTTATAGTTTTGTGAAGCACCAGCACTCTTTGGCAGAGAAGGTTAAAGACCTTGTAAAACTACAAATACAAGGATTTCATAGGATGGCTTTACAGCACTTAAAGTGGTGTCAAACTGCATTATTTCTACAGTGCAGATTCACTTCTGGTGTAACAAATAATCCTCCTCACTTTTAACACACACACACACAAATCACTGACTCAAACTTGATTAATTATTCTTAAAAGTATACTTATACATAAATGACTCTCAAATTTGTTTAATCTAATGAATATGATATTAACTATGATGTTGACTATTGACTACTGTATTGATTTATGGTAATGACCATTCCACTGAAACCTAAATGTACTAGAGTCAATGGGATCGTCAATAATGTAGCATTTAGTTCCTTGTCCTGTTAGCTATACGGGATATTGCAGTTTGCAACCAAACTTTGACTGCAGATCACAATGTCAGTTTTGTTTGAAAAATAAAATTCTAGGAGCCACAAAAAAGGGGGCTTGGGTGCTATAGGTGTCCTAGCTCCAAATTGTTATTCTAAAATATGTTTGTGCTTGCATAATTTTTAATACATCGTGTTGGTGTTAACAACATACACTCCAATAGCCTTGCTTAGTAGGGGCAGTCTTGATTAATCCTCTGTCATTTCATCTTTCCAGCTGCTTTTAAATTGTTCCAGTTTTTCTCTCCTACTACTACTTTCCTCTGTTGTCCTCTGCTTAATTCAATTGCTGCAAACTAAGACCAAGTGCTAATTAGATGGCACTCAGTTAACTCGGCAGAAAAGACAGGAAAAGAAAGGAGCAGAATCTTGACCTTCCCAGTAAGTTAAGGCAAAAGCAAACTGCTGCAACTCCTCTTGGCCTGTCTGTTCCTCCTCAGTAATAACTTTCCCCATTTTTGACAACCCACTGATACTGCTGGGCCACACTTGTGCTGGTTTTCATCTGTGAAATGTTGAAGAGTGTGTAACAAGTTTCAGGGAAACCAAAGGATAGTATTGTGGCTGTGAGTTCATTGAGGATCAAAGGATACAAGGATTCAAAAGAAGCTGACCCACCAGAAGCCCTGTACACACTACACAATTATAATGCAGTGACTCTATTTTAACTATCATGATTGCATCCTTTGTAATCCTAGTGTTAATATTTTAGGGAAGGGTATTTAGGAATCACTGTCACACTACAATCCCCAGGATTCTGCAGAATGTTGTCATAGCAGTTAAAGTGGAATGATAGTGGTATGACTGTGTAGAGTGAAAGAACTCCAGATCCTCTAAAATCTGTGTCACTAGCAAGGCTCCTTGCCAGTGTGAGCAGATGGTCTGTCCCTTCTTATCCCGCTGTTTCCTGGTTTGGCTGTCTAATTGATGAGAATCTCTTTCCCTCCAGGCCACCACCAACCCTGACAAGAGCAATGTGTGAGCCTCTTTGTTGACTCCTCTGATTTTTGCAGCTTGTTCATAGGCAGCTGAAATAAATCAGCTTTCTGTCTGTGGAACAAAATTTCAGCTGTCATTTTGTTCTGCAGTTATGGATTTGTAACCTAAAGTTACAGATCTGTGGCTGCACTGTATTCAATAAAATCTAATCTGCACTGCAGAAATAATGCAGTTTGTCACCACTTTAACTGGCATGGCTCAGTGCTATGGGATCCCAGGACTTGTAATTTGTTGTGGCAACAGTGCTCTCTGACAGAGAAGGCTAAATGTCGCACAAAATGGCAAATCCCAGAATTCCATAGCATTGAACCACAGCAGTTAAAGCAGTGTCAAACTCCATTATTTCTGCAGTGCAAGTTAGACCTAAGACCACCTAGTTTGACTATAAGGCCCCATTCCCACTTACAAATAAATCAGTGTGTGATCCAAATTGATGGATCGATTCGACAGTGGATCATGGTTCACACTACATTTGCCCCAATTGCATTTTTTTCCCTCTAAAATAATCCTCTTGTGGTTCCCATTCATGAATGAATCAATTAAAATGATTCAGTTCCAGCTGGCCAAAGGGGAAATTTAAATTGATTCTGATCTGTTCTCAATGGTGCAGATTTGATTTATTGAAAAAGAAATGGAAAAAATCAGCGTCAAAAAGATGTGGATTAAATAGGTCTAGCACATGGTCCCCCTCTTGGAATCACTTCAGCGTTTCGGATTACATGGGAACCAAGATTGTTTGAACTGGTTCAAACCTATTCACAATCCGATTTAAAAGGTAGTGGGAATGAGGCCTAAGATTACTTAACCCCCCCCCCCCCCCGACCACTTAAACAGCCAGCAGCCATATTGAGTAAAGAAGGTCTTCTGTTCAGCTACTGATCAGGCACAAGGAGGAGGATGTTTCCAGCCTCCTCCCACCAATGAGTGCAGATGTGATAGAAGTAAGACCCTCATCACAATTCTTTCTTACAGCATCACTTGCTGATGAGAGAAGGCTGGAAATGTCATTCTCCTTGTGTCCCAATTGGCATATAAGCAGACCTCCTCTGCCCAGCCCAACATGTCTTCCTACTATGAAGATGGCCTGAGGAAGTCATGCCAGGGGATGTTACTGAGTTATGCATACATAACTAGATAGCCAATGTAGAATATCAGTAACAACCTTTACAAACCACTTGCAGCACCCCACCATACTAGCATTAACAGAGAAGATTGTTGTGTGCCTTCAAGTTGTTCCCGACTTATGGCAACCCTAAGGCAACCCCATCACAGGGTTTTCTGGGGCTGAGAGGGTGTGACTCACCCAAAGTCAACCAGCAGGTTGCCATGGCTGAGCGGGAAATCAAACCCTGATCCAAAGTTCTAATCCTATGCTTAAATCACTGTACCACACTGGCGTAGAGAAAGTATGTGAATCATAATGCTCGAGTAATGCAGAATGAGTGACATTGTCCAATTATTGTTTTAGTGGTAGTCTTTGACACATCCTGACCCAGGGTATCCTAAAAGTCTGAAAACCTGAAGACTATTGATAATAGTTAGAATAATGGGCAGAAGAAAGGAAGAGAGAAGAGAAGACTTGTCTGTCTCACCAGGGAGAGCTTATTCAAAGAGATGTGCTTTTGATAATAGGGTTCATCAGCTTGAGTCACTGGCATAATTTATCAGAGCTGCTGAGAGATTACAAAATGCATAAATAATGCTGATCTACAGTTTAGTTTGTGGCTTCCTACTCTCACTCTCAAATGGTGTGAAGAGCAGGTAAGATCTGGGAAAAATTAATGAGACATACTTAACATATTCAGCTTGATACATTTCAGGATGCAACAAAACATTGTTTTGCAAAATGCAAATCCTGTTTATTACCGGTCTCCTACACATATTTGCTTTAACATGAATCCCAACCCATGTTGATCTCTTGCAGAAAAAACAACAGAGTTTTGTGGAAATTTAAAAATTAGAAGTTTAATATGGCATGAGCCATACTCCTAACCAATAGGAAGGAGTGGTCACTGGAATGAAAGGAGTTGGTACTTTAGAGAGAATAGTGCCATAGTGGCTTGAGCATTGGGCTATGAATCTGGAGACCAAGGTTTGAATCTCTGCTTGGCTGTGGAAGCCCAGTGGATGACCTTGGGTGGGTCACATTCTCTCAGTGTCAGTGGAAGGCAATGGCAAACTTCCTATGAACAAATCTTGGCTAGAAAACCCCATGATAGATTCACCTTAGGATCACCTTAAATCAGAAATAACTTGAAGGCACACAATAGCACCAACAGGCTATTTGTTGCACTAATTCCAAATATTAAGAGTATAGGCCCTGTACACACCAGCCTTAAAGGGCAGGTTGAGGATGACGTCGGGGTGTAGTGTCTACATGAGACATGCCTTAGCTCCACCGCCAGGGTAGTGTGAGACTGCATGCCACACCACACGACGTAGTGCCAAAGGAGCACCATAAATCTGTGCTGCGGTGGCTATCGCACCCTTTCCAGGGTGCAAAAAAGAGCTACTTTTTGTGGCTCCTTTTTGCGCCCTGCAAAGGCCAGATTGGGGCCTCAGTGTGTGGTTGCCATGGCCCTATAGTCAAACAAAGACCTTGGATTTAAAGAAAGCAGACTTTCAACAAGTTCAGGGAGTTATGCAGTGGAATCCCATGTAGGGTTGCCATAGCAGAGGACCTCCGAACCGGGACAAATGTAGGCACAAGGTTCAAAATGTAGGAGTTTTTTTTTTTTTTAATTTCCATGGCCAGGAATTTTTAAAAAAAAGGTCCTAATTTTTGAAGCTTGTCCTCCTTCTCCTTCCCAGCTTGGGAGGAAGCCTCGGGCTGCCTCCAGGCCGGGAAGGAGCGTGGGGGGCCGCCTGTCAATCGGCCCTCGCCGTGATGGCAAGCAGCCTCCTCCTCGGCCTCGCAGAGGCCATGGAGGACCCCACAGCCGGAGCTCCGATCGCGGAGCTGCTTCCAGGGCTCCGGAGGGGCCTGTGGAGAGGCTTCTCTCCCACGCCCCCCAGGCGCCTGGAGGACTGCTCCGCGATCGCGGAGCCCGCTTTCCAGGGCCTCAGGAGGGGCCTGGGGAGAGCTCCTCCCAAGCCCCAGCGGGCCCTGGAGGGACTGGCTCCGCGATCGCGGAGGGCCGCTTCCGGGCCTCCGGAGGGGCCTGAGGAGAGCTCTCCCAAGCCCCAGAGGCCCTGGAGGACTGCTCCGCAATCGCGGGCTGCTTCCAGGGCCTCCGGAGGAGGGGGGGCCTGGCGAGCTCCCCAAGCCCCAGAGGCCCTGGAGGACTGTCCCTCAATCGCGAGGCCGCTTCCAGGGCCTCCGGAGGGGCCTGGGGAGAGGCTTCTCCCAAGCCCCAGCCTCCAGGCCCTCACTGGAAGGGGGGTGTCCCGGGGGCGGGGCCAAACTGGGGCGGGACCGTGTGGACCCGCCCCAAACCGGGAAAGTCCCGCCCCCAGGCGGGATATGGCAAGCCTAATCCCATGGCTAGACTTGCTAAAGGAAAAAGAAACCCAGCAAGGGTGGGAGTGGTTGAAGAATGGATTTCAAAAAGGACAATCATCTTCTTTCTGCTGCTGCTAAGTACCTTCAAATCAACCAAGACTTATGATGGGGTTTTCTTGGCAGGATTTATTCAGAGATTTGCCAAAGTTTTCTCCTGACACTGACAGAATGTGACTTGCCCAAAGTCATACAGTTGGCATGGAGATTCAAACCCTAGTCTCCCAGACTACGGAGACCATTACACCATGCTGGCCAGGGAATTAAAGAGAAATGAAATTACTTTGTCTCATCAGTTTCAATGGGCCTGCTCTAAGTATGGCTGAGTCTCACTCCCGCTTGATAAATCCTCTGGCACCTTGAGAGGGTATCACATCCCAAGATTACAGGGTAGCATGAGTTTATAAAGGGCCAATCCCCTTGTTTCTTCATCTGCCTTTTGAAATGACCCGCAAGGCACATTATCTGCAAGCCACTTTTAGAGTGCTGTGCTTAGGGTATACTGGGTTGTTGGGGTTGTGCTAAAGTATTTGGATGTGATGACCTCAGTGGTTCTCTATCCACTCCTCCTTATTCTAAATGACCAGTGTGTCAGTCTGTGGAGCTTCAAAAGCTTGCAACATGTGTAATGTGCATTTTGGCTGGTCCAATAAAGGTATCACTGGCCCAGTAAAAACGGGCCCTCAGTGACACCCTCGTCACGTGCTATGGTTGCCTCGGGGCAGAGCGCCCACATGCCCCCACAACCCTAGCACGTGACGAGGGCATAATAATGGCAGTATACATGCGCACCACCATTGTTACGTAAGCTCCGCACAGCATCCGCACAGCACCATGCGGTGCTTACATAATGAGTGTGCCAGTGGTGCACTCGTTATGCTGCCCTTGCGGCATAAAAAGAACCAGTTTTTCATAGGTTTTTTCCCACCAGAGGCAAGCCGCGCGGTTTGGCAGCTGCGGCTTTTCTACGATGGAAAAACAGGCACCGGAAGGCAGCCATTTTTCAATGGTTTGTACTGCGTCACTGTTTCGTGGATTTTGGATGATGCTATACTGTACTTTGCTATACAGTATGACCAACATGGATATATAGTGTCAGTCTGGTCAGTAAACTAAATATTGCAGTAACAACTTTCCCCACAAGAGGCCACTGTCCCTGCAAATGCAGGGATGCTTCATCTTTGGTCCTTACCCTATTATCTTCCATTGAGATGCTCTGTCTGCAGCAATCCTTAGCACATTACTTGCAAGTGGCATGCCCTTACCCCGAATACTCAAAAGGCATCCTTCCTTTTCCAACTTTTTTCTTTGACCTATTCTTTGATGAGAAGAAACAAAATGGAAGAAGCGATGGGTAAAAAATAGTTGAAGACAACAGTGACATTTGCCATAATTCCATGCCTTCATCCAACTGCAGAATAAACGCTGAATCCAGAAACACCATTAATATATATGTCTTCATTGTCCAAAGCTATGCGCTTTCACCATCTCAGTGTGTTTCTTTCTTTATTTCAGTTGCCAGGTCAGGTCTATCCCTGTTGATTTCAAGGCCAAAACTGGAGACTTGGGGGCTTGTGATGTAATGGGGTAAGCCTTGGTGATGTTATAAGACTGATTACAAGGAGTGATGCCCCAATGATGTCATTAAGCATGTTACTTAAACATCTGGTACAGTTGTGCAGAGTATGCTATTTGAATAAAAAACACCATGTATAACAAACCCAGCTTTCTAGGTAGTCCTCACACCCTAAAATTCCCCTTGGCTGCAAACTGGAGAAGAGGAGCCAAGCCCTGAGCTCTGGCAACCCTAACTGTCTTTTTTTACATATTGCATCTTCTGTCTGTAATAACTATTGTTTCCATTTGGGTGGTAGGTTCAGTGATGGACTTACATTGTTTTTGTTTGGTTTGGTTTTTTACACACCTACACATTTTTATGCAATGGAGGCATACTGAGGCTGGAATCTTATTGATGCACTGTATGTATGCATGTGCCTTCAAGTCACCAGCTAACCTATGACATCCCCATGAATTCCACAGAGTTTTCCTGGGCAAGAAATATTCAAGAGGTGGTTTGACATTGCCTTCCTCTGAAATGTAATCGATGGCACTTAGAATTCCCTAGCAGTTTCCCATCCGAGTGCTAACCAGGGCTGACCCTGCTCAGCCTCCAAGATCAGGTGGGATCTGGTGCCTTTAGAGTATTGTGGCCTACACTGAGGCTTTGCACTAGTGCAAAAATAATGTTTTGCAAAGTTTCTGGGCAGCTCTTTTTCTGATATCAAGACCAAAAAAAACCCAGTGTCCCAAAACATTTAATATGTTAAGAAATGAACACTTCTATTAACTGCTAGCTGCTAAAAAGAACTCTGTGTGCTAATATGTTAGGATGAAGTGTTTAGTATAGTTCCTATATTTTGGCATCTGGTGACAAGTATAATTGGGAAGGTGATCTGCTGGAGAGCAAAGCAAATGAATCCACACGGTGCTCATCCTTAGCATGGGCACAGGAGGCCCATCTAAAGAAGAAATAATGACAACAGAAGAAGATGACTAGCAAAGAAAAGAGTGGTTCCTGAATTTGCAGGGTTTTTTCATCTGTGCAGTTGGAAAAGAACATAAGAGTGGGAAGTGGTGGAAGATTTCAGCATATAGAAAACTAATTAATTTGAAATTGGAAGGAAAGGACAGGTGTGTACTATTCTAGGAATAAAGACAGGTGTCCAAAATAAGGAAGGTGCATGTGCACAAAGGTCAGAATTGTCCAAGCCATTGTATTCCCCATCACCATGTACACATGTGAGAGCTGGACAGTGAAAAAAGCGTATGGGGTAAAAAATCATTTTTGATATGGTGCTGGAGAAGAGACTACCGTGGACAGCCAAAAAGACAAACAAATGGGTCCTTGAACAGATCAAACCAGAACTTCCCCTGGAAGCCAGGATGATGAAACTGAGGCTGTCATACTTTGGCCACACCATAAGAAGGCAGGACTCACTAGAAAAGCCATTAATGCTTGGAAAGGTGGAGGGCAGTGGAAAGAGAGGAAGACCACACACCAGATGGCTAGACACAATTAGGGAGGCCATGGGCCTAAATCTATAGGATTTAAGCAGAGCAATGGCAGGACTTGCAGATGTCTCATCCACAGGGTTGCCATCAGTTAGGGCCAACTTGAGGGCAGTTAACAGCAACAAGATATATATTACAGAAGATGAACCCATGGCCCTGCAGATTTTAATGGATTCCACTTCCAACTGCCCCAGTTAGGATGACCAGGGCTCATTGATAATCATCTTTGTGATTCTGCAGTCATAGCTTTTAGGTACAGGTATTGGTAGATAGGAAGGCAAGCAGGCAGGTAGGTAGATATTGCCAAAGGGGTAGCCTAAGCCATATCAATTTATTGCTGCAAAAACAACAGAAATACTTGCATCACTTTACAGATAACTTAATTATAGCACAGTATTTCATGGGCTATAGCCCATTTAGTCCATTTGTCAGATAAAAGAAATGTTATCCAAGATTTCAGGTATATATGCACTATATATGATAAGGATTGTAGTCCGTGTACTTGGAAGGAAATTAAACACAGAACATAGTGGCAGTGGCCACTACATGTTTAACACTGGCAATTCACTGAACGATTGCGCCAATAGCACCGATATACTGTAATGCCACTCGGTAAAGTCAATTTTCATAGGCAGTGTGCCCCCCCCCTATTTTTTTTAGCAAAACATCCTGAAGCTAATTCAGTCCTCTAGTGTTCGTCTGGATCCTCTTGATGAAATGCAATTCCATAGTCTGCCCCTCTCTAATCTCCCTTTGAAATGTCTTTGCATTTATGTTAGCGACGGAATGCCCTGGGAGGCTGTGTGTTCTCCCATTTATTTATTTATTTAGAAATCAAATTTGCATCTATTTATTCTTTAGCATACAGCAGGAGTGCTCTGTGCTAAAGCAGGAGTGCTCAGTGGGAAACTGCTGGGTTAGGAGGCGGCGGTGGGTCTGCAGAGGACCTTGGAAGACTGCAGCCACCATAACGCCAAAAAAAATGGGAAGCAGAATAGCTCTAAAAAACAATTATATTGTGTTTGGGGCCATATCTGGGCCATTTTAGAATCAGGATGTTTCATGTGAACTTCTTAGTATAGTTAATGAGCAAAACCTAATACAAACAGTGTAATTTATTTAGCACAAAATCCTTTTTGCTGTTGATGTGTGCCTTCAAGTCATTTCTAACTAATGGCAGCCCTAAGAGAACCTAACATAGGGGTTTCTTGGCAAGTTTCTCCAGAGGGGGTTTGCCATTGCCATCCTCTAAGAGTGAGAGGATGTGACTTGCCTAAGATTACCCAGTAGCACCATGGAAACCTATGGTGTTGCCAGGATTTGAACCCTGGTCTTCAGAGTCATAGTGCAACGCTCAAACCACTACATCACTCTGGCTCTCTCAATTCCTAGTTTTCAGGCCTGTTACCCTCTTCTTCCATAACCCATATACTATGCATGGCACTTACCCCGATTCTTCTTGATTCTCCTTCAGATTCAACTTTCCTTCTATAAATGTTTTATTTCTCTCTGTTTTACTTCTGAGGTCTATGCATATTGGACTGCATCCTATTGCTGGCATAAGTAGGAGTATGTTTAACTTTCTCTCTCTCTTTTTGCGTTGCATCAGTTGAAAGTCTTTTCCTCCTTTGTGTAACAACCAAAATATCTTGACAACCTACCTTCCAGTGACGGGATTCTCCAGAACTTCGCAGGGTCCTCAAAAGTTCCTTCTGGCTATACAGGTAGTCACATCATCAGATATTTCTCAGCTCTCCTCAGCTCTCCACCAGCCATAAGTGACTGTGAAGAAGGAATCTACAAAAAGAAGACTGGAAGGGGCCTCATCAGACATCAAGTTTAACCCCTTGCTCAGTTCAGGAACTCCAGTTAAAGCATTCCCAGCAGATAGTTGCTCAGCCTCTTTTTGAAGATGTCCAGAGAAGGAGACCTCAGCACCTTTCTAGCCAATTGGTTCAATTGAATCATTATTCATGTCAAGAAGTTCCTTCTAATGTTCAAATAAAATTCACTGTCCTGTAACTTGAAACCATTAGTCCAGGTCCTACCTATTGGGGCTGCAGACCTGCCTTTTCCTCACTGTGGCAGCCCTTGAGGTATTTAAAGAGTGGGCACCATTTTCCAACCAATTATGGATCCACCTGACAGTGTTCCCATCTATTCCACATTTAATCACTTTGCTAACTAAAATAATATGGGGGACCTTATCAAATGCTTTGCTGAAATACAGATAAATGTCATCTATGGCATTCCCACCATCTACTAAACTAGTGACTGATTTGGCTGGATTTGTTCTTGACAAACTGATAATGGCTCCTACTAATCATTTCATTGTCATTGTCATAGTTTCCTGGATGTTCTTTTTGGAGGAGAGGGACACTGTTTGCTCTTCTCCAGTCCTCTGGCACCTTGCCTGTTCTCTAAGGGCCTTGTTGCATGAAGCTCCTGCCCTGCTAGTATTGTGGTTTCTGCAAAAATAGGAGCAAATGGGTTTGTCCTATTATCTTTTGCACATATCTTCTGACTGTTAGATAATGTGTATTAAGTGTGTATTGTTTTATAGTCTTTTGTTTTAGTGTTATTTAATGATGTTATTTTAGAATTTTTGCTGCTTTTGACTTTAGATTGTATGCCATAGGCAGGTTTTATCTGTATTTTGGCTGATGACTATCTAAAGTGCTGTGTAAAGTGCTGTGTAAACTTACGGCACTTTGCGACAGCCTGGCCACGTAATAATGATGGTGCCCTGTATACATGGGTGCCGCCATTGTTATGTAAGCACCACGCAGCGTCTGCACGTTGCCACATGGCGCTTAAATAACGAGTGCACCAGTGGCGCACTTGTAACGCCACCCCTGTGACTTTAAAAGAACCTGCTTTTTTGGGTTCTTTTTCCGCTGGAGGGAAGCCGTGTGGTTTGGCGGCTGTGGCTTCCCTCTGGAGGAAAAATAGGTGCCGGCAATGTGTGTGTGTGTGAATGGGGCAGAGACTTTGTATCTGAACCAAGGGGTTTATCATACTAGGAAGATACTGAAGAAAAACGGGATTTAAAAGAAATTTAGATTTTAAAAAAACGCAAATGCAGGAAGTTTATCAGATGACGTCACTGTTAAAGTGAAATAACGCAAAGTTAAACTGAACGCAAAGCAGAGAAAATCAGCAGCTTTTTACTTTCGAAACTTCCCAAAAGTAAAAAACTGCCATTTTTCTCTGCTTTACGTTCAATTTAACTCCGCATTATTTCACTTTAACAATGACGTCGTCTGATAAACTTCCCACATTTGCAGGGGTTTTTAAAATTTAAATCTAGTTTAAATCCCATTTTTCTTCGGGATCTCCCTAGTGTGATAAACTCCCAGGGGAGTAGTGGAGGGGGCACATACATACTCCCAGAGGAGGTTTGGAGCCAAAAACCCTTTGGGGGAAAGAAAATAGAAGCCCTGGGTTAGGACTCATTTTCAACATAGTGATTGGTCTGCTCACTCTATGTAGAATGCCATACCTGCCAACATTTCACTGATGAAAACAAGGACTCATGTGAGAGGATGGTCAAGATGGCAAATGTTATTAATGAGGAATAGCGCACGAGCTAGGAGAAGCTGCAGCAGTTTGCTGTTGCCTGGGCCTACTGGGAAGTGCAAGATTCTGCCTCTTCTTCTCTTCTCTCCTGCTGAGTTTATTCAGTGCAAACTACTTTTGCATTTTGAACTTTGCAGCAATTGAAGTAAAGAGGAAATGGGGAAGAAGAGACAGAAAGTAAGATATTTTAAAAAACAGCTTTTTAAATGCCCAGGGGAAAGTGGGATGACACATTTAATTGTGACTGCCCCTGCCTAACTAAAATAATTAAAGGGTGAGGAATAAAAAATAGTGGGCAAGAAAATATAAGAATATTCATTAGTGATCCCACTTCCAGCTTTGTGTTCCTTACTATTTTAGACTATAAACATGTTGGGAAGCAGTGACTAGTCTGATTTGCTTAAGTAGCTCTTCTTTACGGCTTCATGTGCACATCTCTCTCTCTCTCTCTCTCTTTTTTAACTCTCTATTTTTAGCTATCTATTTATTTAAATAATGAAAATAATTTTAGAATGACTGGGAAATGCGGCCCGCCTCTGCATTGTATGGTATACATCTGTGCTAAGTTGCACATGCACAAACAAAAACTCTCTTTAACAGCTACTTCAGACATTGAATTCAGCAGTCTTCCCTTTGCTGATCATTAATCTATTTCGTTTCCTGACAATTTGGGACTCTTGATGAACTGTTTGTCTAACTGTTTGAAAACAAGAATGGCAGCCATGCTACCTTATGTATTCTTCTAACTAATGAAGAAAATCCATCACAGTAGGAGCTTTATCTCTTTCTTTGTTGGATGCAAATAAAGCAGCTGATTAATTTACATCCATTTGTCTCTAGGGCCACCGTTACCATGCTATGCCATATTCATGAGAGGTTCTTTTGAGCATCATCTACCAACAGTATAAATAAATAACTTTACCTCCAGAAAGCCAGGCAATTGCTATTAGCACCAGCTATTATTGTCACTAACATAAACAAAATACTTGGAAAACTGGTGGAACTGCTGGCTTTTGTTAATGTGATCCTAAAGGAGTCCACTTTTTCTAAATATAGCCCTTCTTAGGTGTATCTGTATCATTTTCTGGTCTTGAGACGCTGGTGCATGTCCTCCTAAGACACTTGTAACAATGGAGCTTATCACATGGATTTCTCTTAATTTTGAAAGAAAAGAAAGTAGAGCCAGAACGCATTCATGTGAATTTGCTAGTTCAGCTAATTTACGTGAATTCAAATTGCGTTCGAACTGACTTCCCATTGTCTGAAAATAGCTTGCCATTGCCTGAAATTGTGTGTTATCACCTCTCACGCAATAACGTGAAACCCCATAAATGCGTTTGGACTGACTTCCCATTGCCTGAAATTGCGTGTGGTAGTCTGTCACACAGTAACATTAAACAACATGATTGCGTTCGGATTGCCATTGGATTATACTTCCAATTTCCCTTGTCTGATAAACTCCAATATCAGGCATCAAGAAAGGTTGACCATGCCATTTTGGAAGAAAGGCTTCGCTCCTCTTCTCAATGGCATTGAGCCTGATGGATATTGCCAACCTAGAACCATGTCACGTATATGAAGAGCTGAACACTGTTGAGAAATTCTATCATATTTCATTTCCTCTTATCTATAACCAGTTTCATAGTCATTCCAGTATGAATGAAGAAATTATATTGGTATCAGGAAAGGGAATTAGAAAAAACACTCCTCAGTGGTGGTCAGTTATTTCATTTATTTGTTGTTGCTGTCGTTGTTGTGTGCCTTCAAATCATTTCTGACTTATGGTGACCTTAAGGTGGTTTTCAAAGGCCAGCATGGTATAGTGGTTTGGGTAAGTGGACTACAACTCTGGAGTGCAGGGTTCGAGTCCCAGCTCAGCCATGAAACCCACTGGAAGAGCTTGAGCAAGTCGCTCAGGGGAAGGCAATGGCAAATCTCCTCTGATCAAATCTTGCCAAGAAAACCTTACAATAGGGTTGTCTTAGGGTCACCATAAGTCAGAAATGACTTGAAGGTACACAACAAAAAAAGTGTTTTTCTTAGCAAGATTCAATGGGGGGGCATGCTGCCTTTGCCTTTCTCTGAGGCTGAGAGAGTGTGACTTTCCCAAGGTCACCCAGTAGGTTTCCATGGCTGAGTGAGGATTCAAGCACTTTTAGGAATGTGTTTTTAATCCATTTAAGTTATTAATGATTAAGGAGGGTCAATGACTCACCCAGTAACCTCTGCAGCCCTTTTTATGACCTGACTCATAAAGTGCCTTCTAATGAATAGCTAATAGTTCCTTCCAGATTTCATAGCATCGATTCCACTTGAGTGAACATGAAGGAGGCAAGAACGAAAGGGAAACTGGAGTTTATTATTCCTTTTGCCCGGAGTCATTTGAACTTAATGAAGCTCTCAAAGGGTCAAATTACCATGAGGGAAACTGGAGTGGCTGAAAAAATCTTAAAAACCAGAGTGGTTGAGCAAATAAGAATGACTTCTATCCCCCTTTCTGGGGGAGAAAGAAAGAAATATTTTCTATAGTGGAATATTGATGCTGGGGGGAAAATAATAATTTACCCACCAATTGCCTAGCGCTTGTTAGATGGAGCACTGGACTTTTAATGGAATGTCAACACAAAATGGATAACATTGGCTGTCATTTGCAGTCGCAATCTTGTGTTGACAGTGTCAAGTTTGCTTTTCGCACCTTGTCCCCTGATTCATTATTATGAGCAGAAATGATTTACATGAAAATAGGGTATTTATTTTGTAAAGGTTCTTTAGCTCTTGATGGCTGCCTTCCAGGATAAGTCATCTTAATCATTTCCATGGCAACCAAGAGTGACGAAAGGCGAGGCAGAAGCAATTCGAAGATTGGGCTTTCTAAAGATGTTGGCTGCTGTTTCGAGATGAAGAGGACAAACAATAGGGATGCCAGTCTGCTATATGAGATGACCTGATGGTGACACATTTTGGTGACACATTTTGAGCTGAGAAACTGAGAGGGTGGAACAACAGAGACGCCCAGAAAGACTTGATAGGTTTGAGCCGCCAATCCATTTTCACTGTTACTCAGTCACACCTAAATCTATTCTGTTAAAAGGATCTCTAGCAATGAGATGCGGGGGGACATGGAGTTTATGGAAAGATGTCTCACTTGATCTATGTCAATGGTTCCCAAACTTTTGTCCTCCAGATGTTTTGGACTTCAACTTGGGATTCCTGACTGTTGACCAAGCTGGCTGGGACTTCTGGGATCTGAAGTTTGGGAACCACTGATGTTTGCAATCAAAACAGCAGTATTCAGTCATTTTGAAACTTGCCAGTTATTCTTTTAGAAAAGTATTTTTCCACTGTGCTTGGAAGTATGGAGGTTTCCAGATATTGAATTATCTTGAATTATCTTCAAGGGCTGCTACTGACAAGGAGGATGTCTGTGTTGTCATAGAATTATAAAACTGTGGAGTTGGAAAGGACATTGCAAACATCTAGAACAACCCTCTGCCACTGCAGGAATCCACTGCTAAAACACCCAAAAGGTGGCCTTCTAACCTCTGTTTAAAAATGGCCAGTGAAGGAAATCCTTCACCTTCCAAAGCAGTCTATACAATAGGAACTTGTTATCCGCTAGGGTTTGATTCCAGGACCTGCCGTGGATAACAAAATCGATGGATGCTCAAGTCCCATTAAACATAATGGCATAGCAAAATGGTGGCACTTATAGAAAATGGAAAATCAAGGCTTGCTATTTGGAAATTTGTAATATTTTTGAATATTCTCAAGCTGTGGATGCTTGAATCAGTGGATAAAAAATCCGTGGACAAAGAGGGCCAACTGTACCACTGTCAAATAGGCCTTGGATCCTTGGAAGTCCTTCCTAAATGTTTATTTGAAATTTCCTTTTTTGCAATTTGAATCCATTAGTTCAAGATTTTTTCATCTGGAGCAGCAGAAAACAAGCTGATCCCATCTTCCACATGGCAGCCTTTCCAATGTCATATTTCATCTTGGTATTTATTTAGATGACATTCAGTGGAAAGCAAAGGTAAACCACCTCTAAATACTTCTTCCCTAAGAAACATCATGAAATGCACAGGATTGCCATAAGTCAACAGATGACTTGGAGCCCTTATATACTACAGTCATCTCTCCACATTTCCAGATCTGACTTTTGTGGATTTGACTAGTCATGGATTTTATTAATATGTTCTCTCTAGGAATCACTAGGTTCGTCAGCACAACTCTATGATCAACTTACACCAAAAGTTCCTAGAGAACACTCCACTGGGCATTTGTAGGTCCTCTAGTGCAATTCTATCATCAGTGTATGGCAGATGATAACCACAGAGCTGTACTGGAGGACCTAGAGATTGCTAGAAAGGTGTTCTCTCAGGTAAAAAAATAATAATGATTATTTGCATTTTTTTCCACTTCCACAGGGGTCCTGTACCTCTAACCTCAGCAAATGTGGAGAGCCCACTGTACATTTATTTATGACAATGGTGGTATTTTGTCATATAAACTTTAAAGAAAACTGCTATAAGAGGTGGGCATCAATATCTAACAGTACCTTTATGAGAACCGATTAAAATGTCACAAAAGCGTGCAGTTCCTTTTGTAACAATTTGTCCAATCATGCTAAAGGCAATGTGTCGCTTTTTATCTCAGAGCTTTTCTTCTCATGGGCCATCTTTGCTTCTTTTTATAAGGTAGCCATACAATGTTATGTGCGAACTTGGAATAGTCACAAACAATACAAAGTAGGAGAAAGCAAATACTGGTTTGGTAGCAAGATAAAAGGTGACTTTGTCTATATGTGGTATAGGCGTAGAAAAGCAATTACGTTTTGAAAAATGGTGATAAGGACAACTAATTAAATGTTTCCATTAAATTTTATACTAGAGCCCATACTGTGCTCATTGAATTATGTTACATTAGCCATCCCACTAGAGAAACAAGAACCTGTTTTGTAATATAATCACATTCACAAATAATTTATTTGCAAAGATTTGGAAGAGTAATTTTAAAAAACAAACATCAGAACAAAACTAAAAAGAATGGGATAAACCAGTGATGGTCAAAATAACATCATTATAAAATCTATTTCAATAAATAAATTCATATTAAGAAGGTTGAATGGAAAGTGAAATTGCAGTACCTATGTATATATGGCCTCATTCTCACTAGATTTTAAACTGATTCGCAAATCGGTTTGGAGCTGTTTAAATGACCCTGGTTAACATTTGAACCGAATAACTGAAGCAATTCAGAGAGGGGGCCATGCGCTAGACCCATTTAACCTGCATCTTTTTGATGCTGATCTTTCCCACATCTTTTTGGATAAATCGATTCCACACAAGTGTGAACCAGATGTAGATTGGAATTGATTTACTATAACGCAGTAAGGGGTCGCCAGGTGTGGAAGCAGAAATTAACAACCTGCGTTTGCCCACACTTTGATCCTCATACGGAAGTATGTAAATGCAATTGCATTGATGGACAGAGAAAAATATTCCAGCTGAAAACGCTCCAAATTAAACCAATTCATTTGCCAATGTGAACTACAAGTGGGTTATTTTGAGAAAAGCACAGGAAACAGTTTAAATTGAATTGATTCATTCGTCAATGTGAACCACAAGTGACTTTGTTTTACAGCAAGAAAATGCGATTGGGGCAAATGTAGTGTGAACCACGCTCCACTGCCAAACCGATCCATCAATTCGGATCACAAAGTGATTTATTTGTAAGTGAGAATGAGGCCTATGTGTACATCCTGTGACCAGGGCATTAATGGTGGCTGGGAGTAAAGGACTAGGATGCATGTGGCAAGAAGATGACAAGTGTTAGAGCCAGCAATCTTCACAGAAGGCAGGAACAGGTCATCCTCACAGTAACCATTCATTACAAATCTTAGAGTTTGTAAATGTTACCTTTTTGAATGACTCCTCCCAGAGTAACCATGCTGGCTGGGAGACTCTGGAAGTGGTAGTATAGAATCATAAATGCTCTAGGCTCTGATGAAGGACTGGTACAGATTTTAAAAAATTGAAAAATGGTTGAAAACATGTTTCTTGAAAATCAGAAGAATCTTGAAGTGGCAAAAATCTTTGCAATTCAGGACTTATTCTGCAAAAATAATTTTGTGTGTCTCTGTGTGTGTTTATACAGGCAAAAAAACATTTTCTGTGCATTATGAATGTGAATAAACATGCAACAAACCTATGGGCAGTCAGACAATTATATCATGTTTATTTTTATTTCTGGATTCACATATGAAAGAAATCAAATGCTGGGTGTATTTGTCGGTGTCTTAGTGCTGAAGTCTTTTTATCTACAGGGCCCAATGTTCCTTTCAGTCAAGTGATTCTGTCACCTTTATGGCCAAAGTCTAAAGCAAGGAGTCTTCAATGACAGTCAAGTTGTGCTCTTGAATATACTGAAGCAAAATTTGCCCTCTCCTGTCAATGGTATGAAGCCATTGTTTAAGTCCTTCAGATCCACCCTGGTTTTCCCAGAATTCCTCATCGACATACAGTGATTGTAAAAGAAGATTTTGTAAGCATCCTGACTTCAGCACAGTCACAGCTGTCTTGGGAAACCTTATTATGAGCATTAAAACAAGAAAGAAGGGGGAGATCATCACTCAAATGCAGAATCTCATAAGCTAAGGCGATTAGAACATATGAAGCAATCATATTTTTGCTCTTTCAGACATTTAGATTCCTAACTTTTTATGTAAGGAAGATAGGAATTTAAGGTTAAGAGATTTTGCTTCATGCATTGGGCATGATCTGCCTGATAAAAAATCTAATTCAGATTACATGCAGAATCATCTTGGTGAGTTACACTGGCTTAACTGGAGCTTATGTTAGTTTAGGAATTTTTCCTGATATGCATGCACAGTGTCATCCACTACTTCCTTGTGCAATAGTTTCCCCAGTCTGATAGACATACTTTATGTATGAATAAGTATGGTTCCAATGCAATATTATTATTATTATTATTATTATTATTATTATTATTATGCAAGGTAAGAGGGAAATATTATTAAGAATAGATAGGACATGAAGCTTACAGACTGTTTTCCATAACACTTGCCTACCATGCATCTTACCCATCTATGCCTTGCAAAAGCCTGAAATTAAGTTTAGCTTCTGGATGGAGAGGCCTGCCTGCATTGTCAATAAATACCAAGTGGGAAGGCTGGCTCCTCCGGATCTGGAAAAGAAGAGTAAAATTTGGCAGTAATATGAGGACATGCGTGTTTATGGGATCAGTCTATATAACATCATGTTTTAGGACATTTGGACATTTTTGCTTTACTGTTCAACACATTTAGGGTTGCATGTTTCTCAATAACATCTCAGGCTGCAGAAAAGCAAGAAAAATGAGATCATGGAGGACTGAGGAACAGTGTTTGAGTATGATGAGGGCTTTTGGATCTACTGGTGAGACTTTTAGCTAAGCATGAAGTTGGACAGGCTTTCACAGCTAGGATTATTTCAGATGATTTTTCTTAAATGTATTGTTCCCTCCATCATTTTCCTTTGAGAAATATTCATTTGATTAAAAAAAATCAATAAAATTTTAAATCAATAAAATTTCTAAAAAAGAAAGAAAGGAAGAAAACAGGAGAATCTGTCAGGCCTGCCTGATATGTTTAACTAGTTTTCCACATACAGAAGGTAACTCTGACTCAAAGCCTATGCTGTGTTTATTATGTTGTATATATTATTAGTATTTCTAGTTATCTTTAACCTTTACTTAATACAGTAAATGTGAAAAATAAAAAAAAGAAATATTCATTTGACACTATTGAGAATTTGAATGACATTTAAACTTTTGAAAACCTATCCCCTTCTACACACAAAAATGGGGATACAAGAGGCCACTAATTGGCATTAACAGGTTCCAAAACTTGAATAAGTGGATTTCCTTTTAATATTAAGACATAACAGATTGGCCTTTTGGGGACCAGTGGAGAGTAGGAAGATTAGAGAAGCATCTATCCATGCTCTATACCCAGATGCAGACTGATAACATCTGCCAAGATCCATGGGGTGGGGGGCTCATCAAATGATGCCAATGATCTGCATCTGGCTATGAGTCATAGGAGATTATCACACAGGGAAAAGAAGAGGTTGGAGAAGGAATGCTCCTGAGATAATCATTCAGTTGTACTGAATCATTTCGCACAGCATCATGTGACATCCGTACTTGCCGTGGCAGTAAAGAGGAATGCTCCAGGAACATTTCATTCACAGGGAAATGTTGTGAATACTTTTATGATATCACATAAATCGCGCTATTGTGAAGGTGTTCATTGCAATCCATTCACGCAATTGAAGTTTTGTCGTCATCAATTTTTAAATTTTAGCCAGATTCCCCAAGGTGCTGTTTGGCAAGTTTAATTCCTGTGTTGCTTAGCCATCTCAAGAGAATTACATCACTAGCTGCTAAGAGAGTCGTTGCCCTTTCTTTTAAATACTGTATTCCTTGTAATGTTTAGCATTGCTAAAGTTAAGAGGAATTTAAGAACCCAAGTAACCCACTCTGATGTAACTGAAATCCATGCACGCATGCATGAACACAAGCATTTCCTAAACAATTGTGGAAAAACAACATCTAATTGTGAAATGCTAAAGGGCGATATAATAATATAATAATAATAAAAGTTTATTTATATCCCGCCCCTTGAGGTCAATCGAGGCGGCTAACAACAATAAAATACAATACATTGTAGATCAAAATTCCCTCCCCCCCTTAAAAAATTATTAAATCAATTATAATTAAAACCAACTAATTAAACAACATTAACACATACACATTATTACAAGACAAACAAAACAAAACAAAACAAATAAAACAGTAAACTACGGTAGCATTTCCAAGGAGGACCTTGGGGACTCTCATAAGAACAGGGTTCCTGAGGCCAGGGTTATCTATTCCAGAAAGGCCTGCCGGAAGAGATCCGTCTTGACAGCCTTTTTAAAGCTGTCTAAAGGTGTCAATTGACGGATCTCATCCGGCAGGTCGTTCCACAATCTGGGGGCGACAACAGAAAAAGCCCTCTGGGAGGTAGTCGAAAGCCTAGCTCTTTGAGGCTGCAGCAAATTCCTCCCAGAGGACCGGAGTGTGCGGGGAGGATTATATGGGAGGAGGCGGTCCCTGAGATAGTTTGGACCCAAGCCATTTAGGGCTTTAAAGGTGATAACCAACACCTTGTACTGGACCCAGAAACTAATAGGCAGCCAGTGGAGGGACTTCAATACCGGAGTAATATGGTCCCTCCTCGATGTTCCTGACACTACTCTGGCCGCCATTCTTGTTGCACTATTGCGCGATGGTGCAAAAATATATGGTGCCATAGCACGAAAGTATTGGAATTGGCAGATAATGCCATAATCATGGGAGGGTGTTGAAAATAAGCCGGGTTTGATCATCTCCATAGAGAGATACTTCTCTAATTCCCAACCAACCCAATGATCCATAGAACTGCCATTCAGGGGCAGCTACTCCAGAAAATCTGTGGGTCTTAGGGGAGGCTTTTGTTGCCAGGAATAGCAACCTCTGCAATAACAAAAAAAACATACCCAAGTCAAGTGTAACATGGAATTCCACTTGTGTATGGACAATAGCACACTACTGTACACTGTTATAGCGTCGTTATTCCACTTTAACTGTTATGGCTACCTCCTGTAGAAACCTTTTTGTGAAGTTTTGTGAAGCCTAAGAGCTCTCTGACTGAGAATTCTAAATGCCCCTCTCCCTAAACAGCAAATCCCAGGATTCCACAGGAGGCAGCCGTAGCAATAAAAGTGGAAAAATAATGCTATAACAGTGTAGTGTGATACAGTCCATAGTTACTAATAGGATATCAGCCAATGTGTACAAAACTCAGTGTGTAAGACAAGATCAGAGCCTGGAACAATTCCTTTTAGGGAAACTGCAACTTCCATAATCCTCCAATTGATACAGCCAAGAATTGGAAGATTCTGGGAATTGTAGTCCAAAAAAGGAATGTTTCCATTTTCAGGATGGATTCCTAAATCACTATATAATTATGCTATATTCTGCCAAGTATAAAGATCACCTTAGCAACAGAGGTCTCTTAGTCTCTCAGACAAACTTCAGACTTGTTCTTTTGCAATTACCTTCTTTCATCCCAAATATTTTATTGTGACATTTTACCTTATGAGCTAGTAGAGAAATACAGGGAAATGCAAGCAGACATGAGCATACCAGGTCATCAGTCACTGACTAAAACAGAATGAAATTCAACCATTGGGAAATAACATACCAAGATATGGACCAAAATCAGCTCTGTGGGGTTTCGGCATTTCTCATGGAGCATTTCCTGAACACAGGGCTCAGAAGGATCTGGCTGAAAACCACAGCAATATCGATCCAGGCGGTCATGGACCTGTGGAGAATGTGAGGGATTCAGAAGCATCAGAATTGTGTATCAGAGAGCAGGCATGGTGTAGTGATTTGAGTGTTGGACTACAACCGTGGAGACCAAGGTTCAATTCCCCACCCAGCCATAAAACCCATTGGGTGATCTTAGGCAAGTCACACTCTTTCAGTTCATGGGAAGGCAATGGCAAACCTCCTCTAAATAAATCTTGCCAAGAAAACCACAAGATACGTTTGCCTTAGGGTCACTATAAGTCGAAAGTGACTTGAAGGCAAGGCACACACAATGAACTGGAGCTTGGGAATAGCTAGCCACAAAACAAGTTACTTGTAATTAGCTCAATTTTTTTGCAACACCTAAGGAAGGGATGTGGTGACTTAGTAGTTAACCATTCCTGATGATCAGAAGATCAGATGTTTGGCAGTTCGAGGTCCGAGTGCTGCATGATGGGGTGAGCTCCTATCACTAGTCCTAGCTTCTGCTAATCTAGCAGTTCAAAAGCATGCAAATGCAGGTACAGTTGCCCCTCCTTTCTCGCGGACTTGAGATCCAAGTTCTTGATTATTCACGCAAGGGCAACCTCCGTTATCCTCAGTGGGGTGTACCCTCACTCTCAGGGGCGCGCCCCATTCAAGCCTATGGAGGACCTATGGGGCTTGAATACATACAAGTCTCCATTTTTTGGAAGTGGTCCAGAATGGATCCCCCACAAAAATGGAGGGTCGACTATAGATGGACAGGTACCACTTCTCAGTGGCAAGGTAACAGCATTCAGTGCAGTCATGCTGGCCACATAACCACCAGAGCAGTCCTCGGACTACGTTGGCCCTTCGGCTTAGAAACAGAGATGAGCACCACCCCCTACAATCAGTTACGACTAGACATTCATGTCAAGGGACTACCTTTACCTTTAAGGTAAAATTAAAGAACAGACCAGATGTAATATAAGGGAGAATTCAGAGCTTGGACAAAAATGGAGGGTTGGTGTTTTGCATGTGGGGTACACCCAATCCACTGAATGAGTGTGTGGAAGGAGAACAGAGATGTGCCAGCTTTTCTTTTGTGCTTTTCTTTTGCTGTGCAGTTCTCTCACATTTCCCAGACAAATGTCTGCTTGACATTCATCATCTGTACATATGGAGAGGCAGCACATCTGAGCAGGGCAGCCATATTTCATCCTACTTTACAGAGGTTAGTCCTCCATTTGAAGGTCTATAAGAGGACAGCTCTCTATCTGAAGATGCCATACATGTGCAGGGCAACCCAATTGAAGTCCAAGTCAAAGATAGAGAGCCATAAAGAAAAGGGGGTCATAAAGTTGTCCATCAACAGCATCTGGGATATAGAATAAGCAGAGCAGGCATATAGATCACCTGAAACCCCTTCACACTACCCATTATAGCACCATTAAAGGCCATACAGGTAGTTCCATCCTATAGAATACCAAGATTTGCAGTTGGGGGAAGGTTATTAGTATTCCCAGCCAGAGAGCCTTATTAAACTACAAACCTCAGGATTTCATAGGATGTTGTCATGGTATACTCCTGTAGTTGTGTAGTGTGAAAGGGCTCCTAGTCACACTATGTGGATGAAAGACTTCATCATGCCACCTTCAACTCTGAAGAAAGTTAGCATCTGGTGAGGTTTGAACTGTGGACATCTTAACTTCTTAGCAGCTCTTGTTAAACGTTTCTCCGTCTGATTTCATAACATGAGAAAGTGCAGTTATTTCACTAATAAAACTGAGCTGATATTCTCACCATTTCAGCAGAGAGCGTGTTAACAGAATATTTCCAACTGTGAGAGTTGGCAGTCATTCAAACCATCGCTCTGCTTTCTCGCCTTCTAGGTTGCCAGGGGAAATATTGACACCTTCCAAAAAAATATCCTAGAGCCTCCATGTCACAGCTGGTGGCAGTGAAATTGCTGTTCCCCCATCCATCCTTCCACAGATCTTCAAAGATTTCATTCTTTAGATTGGCAAGAAAGGGATGAAAACAATGTGTTACTTTGATTTTAATGTTGTCTATGGAGAGCAGGTAAAGATCATTCAAATTCCAGACTTAACAAAGCTATCTACATATGTGTAACCTTGCAGAGCTGGGAAAAATTAGAGGGACTAGAACTCCCTCTAGTTATAGTACAAAAGTAACTTTCAGTAGCTGTAGCACTTTGTGGCTATATGTTTGGGCTATTTAGAATGTTTGGAATCTGGTGGCATAAACATAGAGCTCTTTCACATGGAGGAGGCGAGTTTTATAAAAAAGTGATTAAAGCTTGGTAATAGCCCAATTGGGGGGAAGATTATCACACCCCAGTGCGCTTCTCCCATTCGTGTCAATTACATAAATTGTAATGGACATGTCATTGGGTAATAACAGGAATTTCCGTTATTACCCATTGGCGCATCCATTACAGTTTATGCACAGGACACAAATGGGAGAAGCACACGGAGGTGTAATAATCTTCTCTCCAATCCACTATTGCCACGCTTTAATCACATTTTAATTATGCTTGCCTCCTGTGTGAAAGAGTCCATGGCACAGTACAGAGCGCCAAAAAGAGGTGCCAGGGAGGCGCCTCTCTTTGCTCCGCAGCAGCGCTGCAGCGACCAAATTGCGCAACACTGCTGCACAGCAAGAAAAGCGCACAGAAGCGGCTCCTTTTTGCTGTGCAGTTGCGCTGCCGCAAACCACCAGAGACAGCACAATTATGTCGCAACTGTGCAGCGCTGTTTGGACGCTGAGCTCCTGCGACGTCATAGCTGTGCATGCTGTGTGAATGGTGCTGCGCAGCTGCGACATACTCGTCACATGCTAGGCTTGCAGGGCATGTGCACGCACCACCCCGAAGCAACCCTAGCACGTCACCATGACACCGCAAAGGGCCAGTATGTACCAGGCCCATAGTTCCAAAAGAATGACTTGATTTTTAGAAATCACCAAGATTCTGTTCCTAACAGCAAAAAAAACATGTTTCCAGCAGAAGAAAACTACATGAATGCTATCTTCTATTTTTGTTATTGAAGGAACTCTGTTTGTTACTCACTCAGCAGACCATATCTGAAACCAGGGACTTTCAAAACCAATTTAAAATATAGCAAGTTGTATACAAAATCCTATTGAATTCATGTAAGCCTTTAAGTAGGAGCCAGTGTGGAGTAATATTTTGAGTGTTGGACTACAACTCTGGAGATAAGGGTTTGAATCCCGTCAGCTATGGAAACCCACTGGGTGACCATGGGCAAGTCACACACTCTCAACCCTTAGAAAACTCTGTGGCCTTATGGTGTTAGGCTCATAATTTATGGCCTTAGATTCTCTATAAATCAGAAATTACTTGAATGCACACAACAACAAGCCTTTGAGTATACCTGATGTTGTTTCCTGAATCATGTCCCATCCAACTCACAAAACTGGAAGCCAAAAGAATCCATTTGAGATTTCCATCTTTCAGGAAGAAAATTCTTGCTTCTCTGCCCATCTTATTTCATAATGTCACATTCGCATCTCTTTCTGTCGATAAACCCCGCTATGCTCACTAAAGTCAGTCCATGGTAAAGCACATAAAGCAAGGGGTATGTGTGTCTGTTTGGAACTGGAATCATCTAGGAACAATGCAAGTGAAATATTTTTGCCACAGTACCTGATTGTAAACATGCTGATTTTGAAGCCAATCTGATTCCATTAAATGGAGCTCAGGGCCAAAGGAGTGCAGCCTCCTGCTACTGCGTGGTTTTAAAACTAAATGGACTCAAAGGAGGCTGTTAGGTTGAGCAGAGGAAAGTCCAAGGAATTGAGCTATTTACCATTTATCTTTCTAACTTCTCAAATTCCACGCACATACCACTACTTTTGCCACCCATTAAATAAGGGCCTTCTCAATGGCTACTCCCAATTCTGGAACTCACTCACTAGAGAGGGTAGAATGGTTTCCTTCTTGCTTTCCTTCCATAGGCAGGCAAAGACCTTTTTATTCTGATAGGTTTTTAGAACTGAAGGTTTTTAATGAAAGGATCTTTAAGAAACTGCTTTACTGTTTCAGAAAGCCAGCATGGTCTAGTGGTTTAGGTGTTGGACTAGGTGTAGGACTGTAAGCATGCTGATTTTGAAGCCAATCTGATTCCATTAAAATGGAACCACAGGGTTCAGTTCAGTGTCAACATCTCTTCGATCCATTGTGATGGAGCCATCCAGAGCAATGAGGAAATTAGGAAGTCATTCTATCAGCTCACATTAGCTTTAAAAAATAAAATAAAAATAAAAGTCTTGCATAGTGTTGGGAATCATGCAGTTGCTGCTGGATGAGGTCATTGACATCATCTCCCACAATTTCTCAGTACTGGCTGTATTAGGTCAGACTGCTAGGACTGTCATATTGAGGACAGAGCAAGCTTGTTTTCTGCTGCTCTGGAGAATAGAACACAGAACAATGGATGCAAGCTGCAATAAAAGAGATTCTACCTCAACATTAGGAGGAACATCCTGATATTAAGAGCTGTTCAACAGTGGAACATACTCCCTCGGAAAGTGGTGGAGTCTCCTTCTTTGGAGGTCTTTAAATAGAGGCTGGATGGCCATCTGTCAGGGGTGCTTTGACTGAGTTCCTGCATGGCAGGGGATTAGACTAGATGGCCCTTGAGGTTGCTTCCAACTCTATAATTCTATTATTCTGTTTGATTATATTCAATAATTCTAGCACTATGATTATGTATCTGTTAGATCGGGGTGGGAATCATGCAGCCCTTTGGGCCCCTTTTATGTAATATGAAAGGACTATACTTCCATGGCAACATCCTATTGAATCCTTGGATTTGCCATTTAAAGAGCAGTGTTTAGAATGTTCAGTCAGAGACCTGTAATGCCTCACCAAACTACAACCCCCAGGATTCCATAGGATGCAGCCATGACAGTTAAAAATCATATGGCTATAATCATATGGTGTGAAAAGCAATAGCATCACTAGGGTGTGCAAGAGTGTAGACCTCATCAGGTGACACCCCAGTGGGGCAGTACACCCCAAGGGACTGGCATGGCTACTGGGCAAGTGAGAAAGAATGCTTTCCCACTTAACCAGGAGTCATGCAGGACCTGAAATGAGTCCTTTGGAGGCTGCAATACTATCCCCCTCTTTAGCAGTGGGTTCTGGGTGGTTGGTGCCTTCAGGGTTCAGTACAGTTGCTCAAAAAGCAGTCACACCGGGTCTTGAAGGTCTGTCAGGAGGGCTACCTTCAGGGTCTGCCTGCAGCCATGGCAGATCCTGAAGCCTTTTCCTGGGAGGAGCTACAATGATATGGGTGGGTGGGCAGACGGAGGGGAGGGGAGGGCAAGTCAGTTTGCCCCCACCCAACCACCCACCCACACCAGGTTACACCAACCTCAGCAATGCCACTGGTGAAAGGGCCTTAGATGTTGATGGACTGCAGGTCCCAGCAGTCTGACCTAATATAGCCAGTACTGAGAAATTGTTGGAGATTGAGTCAGCAGCAACTGCATGATTCCCAACATTGTGTAAGATTTTTATTTTTATTTTATTTTTTAAAGCTAATGTGAGCAGATAGAATGGCTTCCTAATTTCAGGCTGGTTGCTGACCTCTAGCAGTTCTCTTAAATCAAGATCAAATTATCAATGGGATTTTTGGATTGTGCTGCTCCCTACTTTTCCTTCTGTGCAGACATGCAAATACATGAAGGGATGCTATGTGGTTATCGTGGAAAAGAACAGGTTTTAGATTCTCTCAGAACGAGTTGCTGTGCTCCAAAGATTTTATAATGTTTGTGAAGAGAGCGCCTTCTTGGTGGCTGCTCCCATCTTGTGGAACTCCCTCCCACAGAAGGTTCAGTTGACCCCCTCTCTGCTTTCTTTTATTCATCTATGTTTTAAATGTGTTTTTAACTTTATGTTTTTGATATAATTGTTGCTTAACTTTTTAAAAACTTTCTTATTAATAGATTTTTTTTCAGCACTACTTTGTTTCACCTTGTTGTAAGCCACCTTGAGTCCCATGCTTGGAGAAAGGCTTGATATAAATTAACTACTGTATATACTCATGTATAAGTCTAGAAATTTAGGCCAAAAAATTGACTCAAAAAAGCCTAAGTCAACTTATCCACGGGTCAATGTAAGTACTGTATCTTAACTCTTATTTAAAAGAAGGAACCATCCCCTGGTGAAAGGCAAGAGTATAATCTGTCCTGGAAGCACTGACCCCCTCTACTCTCTCATCCACCCAACCTTAAGAGTGAGCACAAAGCTTTAAGTCTGCTGGAATTTTGGAAGTTCTTTGACATTGTTTTGCTTTGCTAAGTTTAGGTCCTTTGTTACTGTATATACCCCTAGGTTTTACCCTCGACTTATCCAAGGGTCATATCAAAATCTATAATTTTGGTACTCAAATCTGCCCTTGATTTATACATGAGGTTGACTTATAGTCGAGTATATACAGTAAATAAAGTCAGTCTGTTTTCATTCCTCTGGGGGTCTCTTCCTTCTATTCCATAGTCCTTCAGCTTTCTAGGTATCCTCTCTCCCTTTGGAACAGTTTGCAGCGGACTGTGTTTTTTGTTATCCTTAACTGTATGTTTGTTGCCTGAGTAACTGAGTAAAACTTCATGGGATCAGCCTTACTAACATGACAGGACTGAAAATGCATTCCCATATGCGGAATTTTGTGCTGGCACTTATCCTACTAGGTATTTTATTTGCTTCTTTATTATTTTCTAAACTACCAGTTCTAGATTAGTTCAAACATAGGCAGAGGGTGGGGATATTTAATGTGGCCTTGCCTTCTTTTATCATATTAATTAATTGTATATAATTTGTAGATATTAAAATAAAAAAGAACAAATGAAGGATGGATGAAAGTATCGAAGCAAGAGTTCATTGAACAGGGTGTGCATGGGTGTGTAAGCAGACATACCGCTTGCACATAGCTACAAAGTAATTTCATATGGAAATTGTTCTCTTTTTTAAGGAATGGCCAGATGTTTTTTTAGACCAAGTCTTGAAAAGAACCTCTGTTTTATCATCTTGGATGGAAATACCAAATAACTGGGTCTAAATCATTTGGCACCTGAATGCACTAAAGAACTGTAAGCTTGGAGGCGTCTCTTTTCACAGAAGGATTCACTTAAAACAAACACCAATATCATGTGCCAAATACAGAGAGAGCAATTAAAACTGCACAAAAATCAAATCCCCTTCTGAAGGTTTTTCATACACTGCAAATTCCCGTAAGATGTTGGCTGAAATATGCGAAAGACTGTAAAGGGTGTTCACACACAGTATACTGCACTCTCTTTTTTAGGAGCCTCTTTTTCTTGGCAGGAAGCTCTGCTTTCTGTGGAGAGCTATTTACAGAGTGATCAGAATTATATCAGTGAGTCGAGGTATGAAAAAACAAAAATGACAAGTTGAAGGTCTTTCTATGAGCTGGGAGGGGGATATGATGGATACCAATCAATGCAGCTGATTTGTGGGAACCTACCCAAGACAGCTTGATACAAAGGAAGCTACAAATAATAGTGAGAATGTAGGAAAGTCCAATAAAAACATATAATAGTGGAAACTCTGTGTAATCAATAGAATTTGTAAACCATTCTGTAAGATTAGGAAATCAAACTCTTAACTAGAATGACAATTGACTCTGCATGAACAAACCACAGGGTTCAGTTCACAGTGTCAACATCTCTTTGATCCATTGTGATGGAGCCATCCAGAGCAGGCCTGGTATCCTTGAGGGACAACTGTTGTTTACAGTTGGGGTACAAATAATCCCAAAAAGGACAACAATCATACCTGTCCTCCTTTAATCTCCCACGCTGGGCGCATCCACCCAGTTTGATATCACTTTAGCCACTGCAGCTCCTTCCAACAGAATCCTTGCAGGCTGATGAGGTACTTAAAATCCTCTAATGCACCCAATAATTAGCTATAATCAATAAGCTACAGATTTATTGATCTCTGGCAGAAAACCATCACCAAATAACAAATCCCATGATTTTTTAGAATGGAGCCCATACTTTACATTATTTCATACATGAAAACTGGGACACATGTGACCAAATTGCATCAGAGGGGCCTGAACAGACAAGCCAAAATAAAGCTGCATCGGTTCACTTTGGAAGTGCGCTGTTTAAATTATGCATGCATGCTCTAAGTGTCCGGAACCCACGCCAAAGCCACACTCCAGTCCTAAGGACTGGGGCGCAGTTTTGGCACACCTTCTGGTTTCTAAAAATGTGTGTGGCATTTAAATAGCATACCTCCAAAGTGATCCAAAACAGCTTTATTTTGGCCTGTCTGTTTGGCCCAGAGTATGGTTGGCCAGGCAACAAGAGGTAAAACGTTATTACTGAGAAAGAACACACAAAACTACTATTGTAAGCCAAACAATGCCTGGAGTTTATGTACTGAGTTTAGGAGTAAGATTCTACCTCGTCATCTCCTTTCCCTCTTGTTGAGTTAACTGGATGCAAACTACTTTGGTCCTTTGAACTCAGTTTGCACCAATAGAAGTAATCTGAGGAAGAAGGAGGAAAATGGGAGAAGGAGAGAGCAACAGGACATTTTTAAAGGTAGCTGAAAAAAGTAGGACAACAGATGATTAAATAGAGCCATTTCCCTTCTAAGCCCTCATTCCCACTACCTTTTAAACCAGATTGTGAATCAGTTTGAACCAGTTCAAACGACCCTGGTTCCCACTTAATCCAAATCACTGAAGCGATATCGAGAGGGGAGCCATGCACTAGACCCATTTAACCCATGTCTTTTTGACACTGTTTTTTTTCAGCTTCTTTTTTGATAAATCGAATCTGCGCAAGAGTGAACCACATACGGATTGGAACTGATTCAAATTTTCCTTTCAGCCAGCTGGAATCGAATCATTTTGAATCAATTCAATTGTGAATGGGAACCATAAGTGGATTATTTTGGAGGGGAAAATGTGATTGGGGCAAATATAGTGGGAACCATGCTCTGCTGTTGAATTGATCCATTGATTCGGATTGCACACCAATTGGGAATGGGACCTAAATCAGGACAATTGGGGGGTATTGGAATCAAAGTGCTAGAATTGTATAGTGTGGATTCATCCAGTCTCCCTGGCAAAATATATCTTTGAGCACTGTGGGAAATTAAAACAGCACTGCCTCGTGCTGTTTGGAGCATTGCCTGGTACCAAATCTGCTGTGGTGACTAAACTGTCTTTCCTTATTTCTTTCCTTAAGTCAAAATACAAACTGCACAGGAGCCAGGACAAGAATGGATTATTTGATAGTTTTTAGTATTCTAGAAGGCCTCCTGAATGTATTACCAGGCCAGCCCTGTGAACAAGGCAGTGGTGTACCTAATATATTTGGCACCTGGTGCAGATCATTTTTTTAAATACAGTACCTCCCTCCACTCTTCAACAGCTTTTTCCAGATCTGGCAGAGCTGCTGACCAGATGGGAAAGGGAGGTGATTTGCATTCCCGCCCTGCTAGCAGACATGCTAGACTCAGTAAGCAACCCTTCCCCACCAGTCATCACTGGTGGAAGTTGATTGCTGCTGCTGCTGCCCACAGCCTTTCTGAGTCTGGTGGAGTTGCTGGTGGAGCAAGAAAGAGAGGTAACTTGTTTTTCTGCCTGGTCAGCAGACCCACCAGACTCAGAAGACAGCCCTGTCCCACCAGCCACTAGTGGGGGTGGGCTGCTACTACTGCCTGGTAGCCTTTTTCTTACTTGGCCAGCAGCTCTGCCAGACCTGGAAGGAGCTGCTGGGCAGCATCAGCACCCTGCTCACACCAGCGGCTGCAGTCAATGGATGCAGAGGCATCCAGGCTGGTGGAAGAGGAACAGCCAGGGGGATCTTGGGGTGGATGGAGTAACTGCCCCACTGGGTGTTTACCCCTCCCCCTCCCCAAGGTGTCACCTGTGTGGTCCATACTCGCTGCACTCTTCTATTGACACCCCTGCAAAAAGGTTCATGAGTGAGCTATGCAGCTTGCTTCACTGGAAGAAGAAAAGGTTCACAGAGGACCCGTAACATGTCTAATAACACTTCCACGAGGCTCCCTAGAATCTTCTGAGCCTTCAGAGCAGCCACATCTAGCTTGATTCCCAGAAGCCTTGTATTTGTGGATGAAATAAAGATGCTGCATTCCCATTAATTTCAGTCACTTCTAATATGGTGGATTCAGCAGTGCAGGGGTAGGCAACCTTTTTGAGCCGGGGGCCGGGTTGCTGTCCCTCAGACAACTGGGGGGCCGAAGCCAAAAAATAAATAATTAAATAATTTTTTTAAAAAAAATAAATATATAAATAAACCAGGACAAATGTAGGACAAAATTTTCAAATGGAAGACACTTTTTTTTTAAAAAAATGGAGGACACGTGAAAAAAATTGCTGATTTTTTAAAAAATGTTAATATAAATGCATGTTTCTGAGGCTTCTATAGACAATTGCCCCCCCAATGGCCCCGGTGGCAATCGGTAGCAGGACCAGGCTGGGGCCGGTCCCAAGGCCTTGCCGGGCCACATCCGGCCCGCGGGCCGCAGGTTGCCTACCCCTGCAGCAGTGCTTTTTCAGGGGCATGCAGGCTTTTTGGGGCATGCAGTCAGATCCTTTTAAAAAGAAATAAAAGACCTATACAGTTAGGTAATTTCAGGGAAGGGGTGACAAACGTTTAGACATAGTGCTGCCAGGCACTATGAGTCAAAACACAGTTAAAAGGAAGGGAAAATGTTTGTATCTGCCATTTTATTCTACTCTAGTTTTTGTTATTGGTTTTAGGTGCATTTGCTTTAGGTTTACACTGTGCATTTTAACTATGTTGTGTTTAACATCTGTTGTTGTAAGCTGCCATGAATATCCTCACAGAAAAGCAGGCTAGAAATTAATAATAACACGAACAATAAAAATGTGCTGTAGTGCACAGAGAGCTTCCTATTTCTGTTTCCTCTGGAAGGCAATCTACTCAGCCCCTTTCCAACTTCTTTATATTTTCATTCAATTGTATTTTATGCCTGGACAATAAAGAACAGTACAGAGGTTTAACCAAAAGAAGGGAAGGAGGAAGGAAAGTGAAAAGAAAGAAAGATTTGCTGCGTGATAAAGAACAATACACAATATAAATTTTAAAAAAATTTAAATGGTCATATTAAATCATGTAGTACTTCCTAATGTTAGCAAAATAAACAACATTTATTTATCTGTTTACTTATACTCTAATAGTCTACTTATTGTTCAATGAGGTATATATGGTTCTCTCCCTCCCTCTCAATTTATCTCCCCAGCAACCCAGTGAAATAGGCTGGGTTAAGAGAGAGTGACTAGCACCAGGTTATCCAGTGAGCATCACAACAGATAGAGATTTTAATCCAGGTCCTGATTTGATACAAGAGATCTCACATTCTACATGACAAATTTGTATTTCTTGTGTAAGATGGCCCTTAATGTCAGAAAAGATACTCGTTGTTCAACTATGAATATATATATGATCCCAAAATTAAATTAAATTAAATTATAGTTGGTCACTTATACATCTCGAATGGATTTAGGATTTTTTAATGACAGAGACTTCCAGAATCTGCAATGAGTCATTATGGACTGATTAATTATAATAGTGAGAAGTCTTGCAACTGAACTTCATGCTGCAGCCAATTCATGTGAAATCAGAGACAGTGATCTAATTCCAACTCTTAGTCTCAGCTTCTGATTTGATCAGACCCACCAAATCAATGGAATTTATGTTAATCGTTATCAAGTTCTCACTGATTCAGAGAGTTTACTCTAGGAAGAACTGGCTTTGGGGTTTTAGGATGTCTTTCACAAATGTATAAAATACAAATAATAAATCAGAATGTTATCTATAGCCATTTCTATAGTCTATGTATATTGTGTGTATGTGTGCATTTAGCGACCCTATGAATTTCTTAGGATTTTCTTAGGCAAGGAATAGAGGTGATTTGCCATTGCCTTCCTGTGAAATACAACCTACAGCACTTGCTGTTTGGCTTGTGTGATATTATATTACAGCAATGAAACATTTTCAGTTAATGCCCTGTTGTTTTTTTAGGCTATTGTAATTGGAAGTCAAATGTATGTAACCTGGGACGTATGACTGCTTCCTGACTAATTATCAAGTCTGCCACCATTGTTAACTTTTGAAAATAATAGGAGTACATCCTCAACTTATTTTTAGTTTTATAAGATAACCTTTGTATATACCAAGTTCCATGGTTTTGTCACAAGACTTCTTCCTTTTATCATGAGTTCAACCCCTGCATTTTTAGGAAAAGAAAAAATAATGGTGCTCTACCACTAGGACTACCTGTAGCAGAAAATCAAAGAGTGCCAGTCTGGCCCATTCTGAATGGAGGACAGTCAAACATGGGGGTTTCCCAAGTGATGTTCCAGAACCTTCCATGCCACATTGTTGCTTCAGTAACACCTGATACTGCTCCCATCCTAGAGCAAAAGAGTTCTGGTCATTATTGGAATCGTTCAGGTGTTGTATATCAGGTACCCACCATACAATGGGCCGAGGGGCACCATTGGTGTACTTGTAGGGTAGCAAGGGACTGTTAAATTTCCTGGCCACCACAGGTAGGCTCCGATGGAGCCCTAACACTCTGTCCAAGTGAAAAGCCAGAACCTCATAGAGGTCAGTGGGCCTTTTGATTAAACCACAGAGCCCCTCCAAACAGGGACTTTTGGAGTCATGTGAATGGACGTCTTGCTTGGATGAAAGAGCAACTTTAAGTATTTGCCCATGAGCAGGGATTCTCTCTTTGTTTACCACTGTACCATTGGCCAAAAACTTCATTTTAAGCACATCATCCAAAGTAAACCACGGAAGCATCTTGTCAGGAAACCTCAATCTGCCTGCCTTTTTTCCAAAGTGGCCATAATCTTGAGGCTTTTGGCACCACCCTGATTTCTGCAGCCTTTCTACATCCTGTGGATTCCACATGTGAGATTTATCCATCCATCCCCAAGCCCCTGTTGTGCTCTGGAAGGGCTGCTTGCCTGAGATAACACCTTTGATCAAATCTGAGGGTTGGCATTCAGTGCCAGCTGTCTGCACATCTGTTTTACATGGCTCCTGTGGTGCAGTGAGCTGGCTTGCGGAGGTATTATGAAGCAACAAAAGAGATCCAAGCTTTCCATCTCTCAAAGGAGAAGAGAAAAAGGCCACAGGACTCCGTGGGTTCCAATCCACTTCCTTCCCATTTCTCCAGTGGGGGGAGAAACTAGCATCTTTCCTTGCATTCTTTAGAGTAAAAGCCCCAAACTCTCTATTCTTTTTGTAGTTAGTCCTGGAGGGATAGTCTTTGTGTTGGAATAGCTGGCTGTGTTCAGAGCTTTTTGATGCAGTGTTATCTTTTCTAAGCTGCCCATTATCCTTCCTCCTTTCTTGTAAACCCCTGTGATCTGGCCCACCCTGGTTGTTTGGCCTTCTCCTTTGTTTGCAGACAGAGCTGGGATTTGGTAGGGCTTGTCTTTTCAAAAAGTTGGTCCACTTTCTCTTGCTGAAGTGCCATGCCTGCTGAGCAATGGAGGGGGTAGGGTTTATCCACACCCGCTTAGCAGGAGCAGCTCTCTTGTGTGGCTCATCTCCAGGTAAAAACTGGAAATTAGACTTCTTGTAACTGTTCAGGGATGCAGGAGAGAAACTAGTAAGAGCAATCACAGACAAGGCAAGCAAGAAGCAGCACCCAGCTGTAGGAGATCTGTTCAGCCTCATTCGATTCCATGTCCGCTGAACCTGTGGAATCAGAAAAAGGAGATCATGTTTACAGAGGTGACATTCTAGGGATGTTGTTGAAATTTCAATATATAGAAACAAGATGTGTCAGCTAGAAAGGCCAATGCAATTTTAGGCTGCATGAATAGAAGTATAGTGTCTAGATCAAGGAAAGTAATAGTGCCACTCTATTCTGCTCTGGTCAGGCCCCACCTGGAATATTGTGTCCAGTTCTGGGCACCACAGTTCAAAAAGGATGTGGAGAAACTGGAGCATGTCCAAAGGAGGGGGACCAAAATGGTGAAGAGTCTGGAAACCATGCCCTATGAGGAACGATTTAGGGAGCTGGGTATGTTTAGCCTGGAGAAGAGAAAGTTAAGAGGTGATATGATAGCCCTGTTTAAATATTTGAAGGGATGTCATATTGAGGAGAAAGCAAGCTTGTTTTTCTGCTGCTCCAGAGACTAGGACCCAGAGCAATGGATGCAAGCTGCAGGAAAAGAGATTCCACCTCAACATTAGGAGGAACTTCCTGACAGTAAGGGCTATTCAACAGTGGAACACACTCCCTCGGAGTGTAGTGGAGTCTCCTTCCTTGGAAGTCTTTAAAAAGAGGTTGGATGGTGATACTTTGATTGAGAGTTCCTGCATGGCAGGGGGTTGGACTGGATGGCCCTTGTGTTCTCTTCCAACTCTACGATTCTATGAGTCTATGATTTTAAGAGATTAAGTGCTATGGGTCTCTTGAGACCCATAATGATTCTTTGTGACTTTGGGAGAGATTGGATACATACATAGATATTCTCCATTACACACTGGCTCTATTACCTTACCTGTCTTCCCATCTGGCTGCCAGATCTATAAGCCCAGTCCTGAGTCGCCAGCTTTCATGAATCATCTCCAGGCAGGAGATGAAAGTGTGATTTCTCCAGTTTTGGCAGACTGAATTCCAGGAAAGAGGAAAGGGCTGCATGCAAATCTCCAGTTTAGCTAGTAAAGCAGCAGCTTGCTTCAATTCATTTGTTGCTTCAACTTGGAAAGACCTTCCAAGGATCTATGTATTTAGTTTCCTCCTTCCCTCCCAGTTGTTGTAGCACCAGGACTCACCCTCTGCTCTGCACCCACCTTCTGAGTAGTAGGCTAAGTTAGATATCTCTTATGCCATCATCCCCCTAAGCAAGTGAGATGGAATAATCACCTCATTTCACCTGGATCTGAAAACAGCTCCTTTAGCTACGATTTCTGTTTTGATTTCCAAACAGAAAAAATATGCTCTCTTTGTGTATGTGCATGTGCACATGCACTTCTGCAAAATGACAAGCCGTGAACAACTGTGGTTGTACCTCATGAAGAACGTTTAATGAAATTCCCATGGGCTGACCCTAGGACTCAAGTTTAGGCCCAGAAACGTCAGGGTCTAGGATGATCTTGAAGTGGCAACCCTATCCTATCATATCCATCTATGGGCATAAGATTTGACTAAAAGAGGTCCATGTAAGGCCCAGCACATGCAAACCCAGATCACATCAATATCCAATGGCACCAGTGGTGAAATCAGCATACAACATGGGCAAGAGAGGAAAGCTGCCCATCTTGCAGTGTACAACATCTATTATTATTATTATTATTATTATTATTTCTTGCCCTTTTCCCAGAACTGAGACTCAGAGTGGCTTATAAGATTAAAAACACAGAAAAATATTACACTAAAACAGAATTAAACCACTACAATATTAAAATAGGTTGCATAAAAAAGAATAAAATACCTGGTGGCGCAGTGGTTAAATGCCTGTACTGCAGCCATTCACTCAAAACCACAAGGTTGCGAGTTCAAGACCAGCAAAATGGCCCAAGCTCGACTCAGGCTTGCATCCTTCCGAGGTCGCTAAAATGAGTACCCAGACTGTTGGGGGGCAAATTAGCTTACTTGCTAATTAGCTTACTTGCTGTTCACCGCTATGATCTTTGGAATAGCGGTATATAAATAAAACAAAACAAACAAATTATAAAATATAGTTAAAAAGATAAAAGTGTTTAAAAATACATTTAAAAGAATGCAACACCCAGCCCATTCTTTAAAAAACATCTGTTTCAAATGCCTATCTGAACAGCAGTCTTAGCCTGACAGCGGAAGGGAATTCTAGAATCTAGTGGCAGCCATGGAAGAGGCCCTCTCTCATGTCCCCACCAACTATGCTTGTGATGGTGGTGGGACGGAGAGAAAGGCCTGCCCTGAGGATCTCAGAGCTCAGGCCGGCTCGTATAGGGAGATACGGTCTGCCAAATAGCCTGGAACTGAGCCATATAGGGCTTTATAGGTCATAACCAGCACTTTAAATCCATTCTAGTTCTCTGGTTCTTGTTATAGGAAGCAAGATGCTTGTCGACCATGGGATTCGGATCCCCCTTTCGTTAGATACAATGAATGGTGTGTGCTGCTGCGCCGTCGCACCCAAACCCCATTATAATGGTAGCACTTAGTCTGGACCCCCCCCCCCTCCCAAAATCCTGGCTATATCCCTGCTGCCACTGTGTGAAACAGAATCCTGGCTTTTGGTCCATTCTTTTCATGGATGTTGATGTGAAACAAATGTGGCAGATGGTAGGTGCCGCCATTCTAATGTTTGCTTCATTTAAATCATAAATGAAACTTCAGTCAAGACAACGCTGGGTAAATTTCCTACTTTTCTATATTTTTGAAATTACACCATGGCCCACAGGCAGGGAGACCATCTATCACATCCAGAACACTCTCTTTTTTTGTTATTTTTATTCATAACAGTCTGAGAACACAATTGGAAAATTCTGTCAACAATACTTGCTTGGAACTGTCCCTGGGACCAATGCTGCCTGATTATTATGGTCCTTTGTCCCTCTTTCATGATGTGCCCAAGAAATTCTGGGTTGGCATATCATGTAAGGAAAAACATATCCCCCTTGTTTGTCAAGCAAGTTTTGGTTCAACCAGGCATGCATGCACTCTACCTTCTAGGGCATTGGTCAGCATTACTCTATATAAGCATTACTCTAAAACTGCTTATAATTGGATCCAGAAAATCTTACAAATTCTAGACAATAGATACATAGAAATGGGAAAATAAGTGTCCATATACTGTATGTATATACTGAGCCTTCTCTTCTTCCTCACAAGAATGGTGTTATAGCTTGGGCTGCCACCAGATGAACTGTACCCTCCATCATGCACAGAGGAGCTTATTCCACTAACAAATAAGCACAGATGTATCTTTGCCAGCACTTTTTCAAAGTCAGGGAGCTTCTGACTTCAAAAACTGTCCGGCTGAGCGAGGCTTCAACCCGGGATGCATCTGGGTGGTGGCATCCTGGCTAAATAGGCAGCAATTTAGGTATGATTACATCTGGGGGCATCCCGGATCCTGAATTCAAGCCAGAAGAGGTAAAATGACTTATTTGTTAATGGGATAAGCTCCAGAGTTCAGGCCCTAGGTCTGATTTGCCCCATCATAACTTAGGTATGCTGCATGGTTATTATGTAAGGCATGGGGTGATTACATTTATTAGAAGCCAAGCAAAGTCATTTTAAGGACAGGGACAGAACAATTGTTAAAGCAATTTGTAACCTTCCAGATATTGCTGGACTAAAGCTCCCATCATCCCTAGCTTTGCCTTACTGGCTAGACATAATGAGAGCTGGAGTGGAAGGGATCTTGAAGGCCCCAGGTGGGGCATGACTGGATGAATACATGCATATGCAGGTATGTCTGCTCAGAGAAGTTGTTTTGTTTTGCAGAAGAGTTAAGCAAAAGGCTTGATTCTTCAAAGGCAGTACCATGCAGAGTGTATTACCAGAGATTACAAAAGCTTGGATGATATCTTCCCACAGTGCAAGTAGCTCCTAGGTGGTTTTTATCTACCTTATTCATAATAGGCATATTGTGGAGGGGTGAAGATTTCCACAAATAAACTCTTATGCGATCTGTGACAAGGCTCACCTGATTGCCATGGAGACAATCTCTCTTATCCTGTTTATTCAAAAACTCAGAAATATAGTTTAAAAGAAAACCACAGCCAGTGGCAAACTTATAGTTTGTGTGGGAGGGAGCTGACTACAACAGCCCCAAAGCTGTCAGGAGAACAATCCACTGTACCACCCCTGGAGGGAACAACCACCCACTTAAAAACACCAGATGTCTGAAAACTACTTACTACTCAGTCACCACTTGTTATCCTTTCAAAATGGCTTTGTAAAATTGTGAGTGCCAAAAATTAAGTTTACAGAGTATGAATATACTCTCTAACTGCCCAGATTGCACAGTGACAGTTCTGAATCTCTGTCACCTCACTTTTTCAGATGTTTTTAAAATGTCCCAATTTCTCTTTCCTCCTCCCACTTTTCCCTTTGTTCTCAGCTTGCTTCCATTGGTGCAAAATGAGTTTAAAGTACAAATGTAGTTTACACTCAGTTAACTCAGCAGGAAGGAGTGGAGAGGAAGGGGCAGAATCTTGTTCTTTCCAGCAGGCTCAAGGCAAAAGCAAACTGCTGCAGCCTCTCCTAGCTTATGTATTCTTCCTCAGTAATAAATATTGCTGTCTTGACCACACTCTGATATTCCCATTTTTATCTATGAAATGTTGGAGGCCATATATGACTGGGTAAACTGCATAAACATGATTGGGGCTCATTATGCTTCCATATGATTTGAGGACAGGTTAGATACGTATCTGGATTTGCTCTGCTACAAATTTTGCTTCCGTGTTACATGGACGTAACTTCCATTACACTTTGTGGTGCTTACTTCTGACTCCATGATTTCAACTTGTAAAGCACAATAAGCTATAACAAAAAAGCTTTCACCAACCTAAATGCATCTACAAGGCTTTTAATTGCCAAATAACTGTGGCAAAGAAGTGCTGCCATTCAATGTGGTAACATGAAGTAAAGGCCCCATCGAAGAGGAGGGAACAAGTATTTTGGGTCCATGCTTGATTATTTTTCTCATTCTCTAAGCTAGCCTTTTACTAGCAGCTAGAAATCTTGATGCCTCATTATCCCTTCATTCGCATGTCAGCCCAAGGAGGATCCATGACATCTACTGACATTTGAGTAGATATCATCATCACTCCCATTCTTTTACAAACATGTTCTGGAACTGTGCCATCCCTATACACATTACCTCTCCAACACATCATTGCTTCTACAGCAATAATGATGCCATAAAACATGCCTTAGATTGAAAAATAATGCCATCATCCATTTCTCCTGCAGGGCAATCCTCATTATCCTTAATTCTGTCACAATTTAGTTGAATAAGAAACTATGGGGAATCAGGAAACCAACAGGGATACACAAGCAAACAGAATTTTGTTTTCATCTTCCTGTACATGTGTTGAAGAACACAGTGGGTTCTATTTGCAAAGGATTTAGTTATGTTTATGGCAGGCAAGGAAGATGCATACGACCAACAGTGCCTAGGAACACAGTCGCTTATAACATTAGCAATTTAGATTGGGGTGGGCAAACATGGCCCTCCAGATGTTTTGGATTACAAGTTCCACTGTCCTTAGGTTGACAATCAAAGACACTATATAGATGAAGAGCAGGTCCTCTAGGCATACTACAACCCACGTTAGCTTTTGCTAGCATACCCAGTAGCAAGGGAAACTTAGAGGTGGAAGCAGGACTGCATAGTATAGCCAGTGGTAAGGAATTTTGGAAGTTGTAGTCCAACAACATCTGGGGGCATTAGTGTAAGGTCTGAAATAGCTCAAGTAAATACAAACAGTATACTCGTAGTATGATTATCCTGAACATGAGAGGAGTGGACCAAGCAGACACAAGAGGGGTCAGTTGTGTTCCCACCTCTATACATATTCATAGTAACTTCTTTACTATGCTTCTTGTTGTTGCTGCTGTTATGAGTCTTCAAGTAAACTCTGATTTATGGCAACCTTAACATGGGATTTTCATGACAAGATTTGTTCACAGGAAATTTGCCATTGCTTTCCTTTAAAGTAACTTGCCAAAGATTGTCCTAGCTGGTTTCCAGCTGGTTTCCATTGTTGAATGAATATTTGAACCCTGGACTCCTGGAGTCTAAGTTCACTACATCACACTGGCTCTTGTACTTCCTTTTACTCCATTTCCAAAAACCAACATGCTTTATGCAGCTATGCACATGTTTTCCAGGTGTCTTCTGTTGCTACAGCTAAAAACATACAAGAAGCCTTGATAAAAGATCTCCCCATCCCCATCTTGGTTTGCTATTGAGAAACCTGGACTTCTGCCTTCCCATTACTAATTTGGTTCAGAATATTTGTATGTGGTTATATAGCAGCAGTGGCTTCGTATGTGCTCAGCAAATAGAAATTTTGCCTAACATAACTTCCTTGTAAATTCTGGTAAGAGAGCAGGGAGAAACTGTGTATTATTTCCCTTGATGCTCAGAACACAACCATGAAACTGTAGGAAGGGATTATCCTTTCCACACTGGCTGTTACAGTCTGTTGGCCATAAAAGCTTCTTTAATGAAACAGATAAACAACAGTTTCCTTGGGGCACTTTGGTTAGAAACCTGTTAGTGGGCTATACTGGCATAAGTCCCAGTTATGTCAGCGTTGTAAGTACTTTTGAAAACATTGCACAAGGAGATACCCAACACTTCCTTGTGCAATGCCTTTGCTTCAAATATGGCTGGGACTTCCCTCCCTTATTATTGTATTTTCTTTTATTTTAATACTTAAGTAGATGCCAACAGGTCTGGGGAAAAATTAGTTTTACAAATATGCTAGCTTCGGGTTTATTTATGAGCGTTGGACAGTGTTTGGGAATTCCCACCTTCCTGACCTGAGGAATGAATCAGATTTCCCTGCCTAAGACTTCTGCTAAGCACAGACAGAAGAGACTGTGCTCACCAAAAAGTATGGAACACAATAGAAGCCTCTGCACAGAGGGTTTAGGACTTCACTCTGCTGTCTTGAATTATATTCAAGTTATGTGAGACTCATGTTGTGGTACCATGAATCTTATAATCTGACCTTCATGAACTCTGGAATAACATCAGTACCTTATTTTCTCCATCTGTACCTTTTACTCCTCTAGGTCCCTCTTTATTATTATTATACATTCTATCCATGACTTCTGCTGTAAACTTTGTCTCGCATCATGAAAAAAATAGAACTAACATAAATTATGGAGAGGGGCCATGCCAAAAATCTGCTATTAATTTCCTTGTCTGCTTTTCCTTCAGTCTCCGTAGAGGCTGGGACATCCTTCATTTTCTAAATTATACATACATCACCAAACCCGTGTCTACATTTGCCTGTTTCTTCATAGGACAATGAAGGGCATGATTTCATAAGCATGGCCTAGAAAGTGCCATGAATGCCATGCAGCAGAAGAATGAATGGCTCAGTTACTCTTGAGGAGAACAGAGAAGGCATCCAGCTTACTTTTGCATGTACAGACTAGAGCTCCTCCCCCCCCGCCCCTGACACACACACACACACACACACACACACACACACACACACACACAGGATCAAGCACATGTAACTCATCTTCTCCAGCAGATCTGGCATGTGTGTGTGAGAGAGAGGCACCAGAGTAGTTGGCCTCCTTGCTTCTAGTTTCAGGGAGGCCCACTCAGCTGTTACACATATTTTTAGCCAGTTATTTATTCCCCACCTTCTCCCAGAAATGGGATTAAAAAGCAATTTACAATAAAACAGAGATAAATGGGGGGGGGGGGGGACACAAAATTAGTGTTAACACAAAATTACGTTGGATGTAAAATTTTGTTGTTGTTGTGGTTGTTGTGTTGTTTTCAACTTATGGTGGCACTATCATGGGGTTTTCTTGGCACGTTTCTTTGGAGGTGGTTTGCCATTGCCATCCTCTGAGGCAGAGAGTGTGACTTGGCCAAGGTCACCGGGTAGGTGGCCCAATATATGGCTGAGCTGGGATTAAGTACCATTTAAACTTATCAATTGAAAAGGCAAGAAATAAAAATAGTGCAATACACTATTAAATCCCTTTCCATTAAAAAAGAGTCCATTCCTGAAAGCTTGCCTGAATAAAAAGGCTTCACTTGGCAAAGCAGTACAACAAAGAGAGAGCCAATGAAGCCTCCTTTGCAATTGAGTTCCAGAGCTTGGGACAGCCACCAAGAAGGCTCACTTCAATGTTTCCATCAGATGTGCCTGTGAATGTAGTGGATGGAGAGAAAGGTCTTCCAGAAAGACCTCAAATTCTGGGCTGGCTCATATGGGAGAATACAGTCCTGCAGAAGCTCTGGACCTAAAGGTCCCACATATGAAGATCTCCTTGCACCAAACTGCAAAACCCTATAAGAGGCTTAATATGGGACATTGTGCAGATAGATGGATTTCCATATCATGATTTTGAGCATGCTCCCCTTTGGATCATGGCCACCAGCCTTTGTACTCAACTGTCAGACCAGCAGCCTTTCTACTTAAGGTTGCGGATAAATATTTGAACCTGTCTTGAAAAGTGACAGTTTTGTAACCAAAACCAAGAGTCTCATTAATGCAAATTCTGAATTCAAGTAACTGTGGTTCTGCAAAACATTTTAAAGTCTGGAAAATGAGAAAGAGAGGCACTTCAGATAATCGACAGTGAAATTTGAATATTATTCATGTGATCTAACTAAAAATGTTCCCTGCATGTGTTAAATCCTGATAGAAACAGCTGCCTAATGGAAAGACATAGATACAAACAATTAGAGTCCATACCCCTACTCTGCCCTCAGTTTCACTTTTCCGTTGGTTGCTTTTTTACTTTAAATAGCTATGTCTCTGATTACAAAGCTGAAGGCAACAAGAACATTTTAAACACCTCTCTAAATGTTAATGTGGTATTCTAGTGTTATCACTGCCCATATATACATTTCTTTTACATGGGTAATGAAGACATAGAAATAATTTAACGTTATCTCTCTATACCATGACCCAGCCATTAATCAAAATGGTGACTGTAGTCAAAATATCAGGAGAGCAGGACTGCTGCCACACTGCAGAAATAAAGCACTTTGACCTTATTTTAACTTCTATGGTTCATAGAATCATAGAATTATAGAATCATAGAGTTGGAAGAGACCACTAGGGCCATCCAGTCCAACCCCCTGCCATGCAGGAAATCCAAATCAAAGCATCCCTGACAGATGGCCATCCAGCCTCTGTTTAAGTTCCAGTGCTATGGAATTCTGAAATTTTAATCTGATGAGCTCTCTAACAGGGAAGGCTAAATATCTCACAAAACTACAAATCCCAGAATTCCATAGTATTGAGTCATGGCAATTAAAGAGGTGTCAAACATTATTTAGGCAATGTTGCAGCAGCCTAAGACTTGGAAAGTCAACCGTGAAGGAACAAGGTAAGATCCACAAGTGTAAAGATATATCAATAGAAACCAAAGTCAATCATCCATGCCACTGTATTTCTGATTTCTATGTATGATTGTAAAAACTGGAGAGTGAAGAAAGCTGATAGGAAGAAATTCAACTCATTTGAAATGTGATGCTAATGAAGAATTCTACAGGTATCATGGACCACTAAAAAGACAAGTAAATGGGTTCTACAGCAAATCAGGCCTGAATGCTCACTAGAAACCAAGATGGTTAAACTGAGGCTGTTGTATTTTGGACATATCATGAGATGATATGACTCACCAGAAAGGACTATGGTGCCTGGCCACATAGTAGGGTTGTGTGGGGGCGGAGCAACCGCATGCCCTGCAACCCTAATACGTGGCAGTGGCGTAATAATGGTGGCGCCCTGTATAGATAGGCGCTACCATTGTTACGTAAGCGCTGCATGGCTTTTAACGGGTTCTTTTTCCACTGGAGGGAAGCCATGCGGTTTGGCAGCTGCGGCTTCCCTCCAGAAGAAAAAGAGGCGCAGGCTGGCCACCGTTTTTCGGCGGTCTGTACTGCACATATATTACCTGGTAAAATGTCCACACTACAAATGGATAGATCCAATCAAGGAAGCCACAGTCCTGAGTTTGCAAGATCTGAGCAGGGCAGCTGGTGGTCATGGCTCTTGGAGGTCTCTTATTCGTACGGTTGCCATAAGCCAAAGTCAAACAGCAGCTGCATGATTACACTAGAAGGAGAAGTGTTCTGTGCACACTACTGGTTGTTTTGTTTCTTTCACACTATTTTCCCTTCTTTAAGAGAACTACTGCCCGTCGCCAGACCAAAATATTATTTGCTCTTCTCAGGACCAGCCCTATCATTAGACAGGGCAGACATTGCCTCAGGCAGAAGATGCTGGGAGACAACAATGACAGTTACTTGACATTCCCTCCTGAGCCCCCTGGCCATTTCTCTCTGTAGGAGAACAGCGCTGCACATGGCACATAATAAACTGTCTTGATCCCCTAAGTTGCCCTGCTGACCTCAAACATGGTAGAGGATGTTATTCCATTGCTGATATTCAACTGGAAGATCAATCAGCTTCTACATGTGGAAGGAGACATCATCTTGTTCTTCTCCTTAGGCAGCAAAATGTCTCTGGCCAGCCCTGCTTCTTCTGTTCTCTGAATGTGGCAAGTTTGAGCTCACATCTCTTCAGTCTCTGGCTCAGAACTGTGCCCTGTTCATTAAAAAACCAAGTGGTACTTCTTATTCTCTTTCACAAAATAAATATGTATTTGAAAAGAACATGTCTAATGTCGATGCTGTGGTGTGGCCAGAATGGCTGAACAAATTGATCAAAAGGGCATAATGTTTCAGTTAAAACTTAGGAACATCTGTTGCACAAAGGCCATAGCTCAGTAGTAAAGCATGCTTCTGGGTCCAATCTACATCAGTTGATGTTTAAAAAGACTGCTGCAGGATACTCTGTAGAGCCACTGCAGGTAAGAGGAGACTATACTGTGTGAGATGGACATCCAGACTGACCTCATGGAAGGCAGGGGAGACTGGGTTCTCACAGTTGACGGAAGCCTCCTTATAATTACTGTGCATTTATCCTCAAATATCTTGAGAAGAGATGGCTTCTATGTTTATAGAAGCCAGCATGGTGTAATGGTTTGACTGTTGGAGTATGGCTCTGGAGATCAGAGATCAATTCCCAGCTCGAGCACTAAAACCCACTAGATGACCTTGGGCAAGTCACACTGTCTCAGCCTCAGAGGATGATAATGGCAAGCCCCCTTTAAAGAAACTTGCCAAGAAAACCCTATGAAAAACAACTGGGTGGCCAAGGAAACAGCTGCCCACATGGGCTGGAGACACCCCCCAGGCCCAGAGCAGCACCCATGTGGGCCCAGGAGTGGCTGCGGGGGGCCAACCGAGTGTCACCCCCTCTTCTGGGGTGTCACTCAGTGCGGTCTGCATCCTCGCACCCCGTCAGTGATGCTACTAATCCAAGTTTTCCTTTTTCCTCTGAGTTCTTTGCTTGGTGCAGGTAAAGTGAATATTCACATCAACAATATAAGGTTGTGAACAATCCTTGTTGTCATATCAAGTGGTGACAAATTATGCTTTTGTTTGGGGCGCTTCTCTCAAAATATGCTGGTCACACTAAACATCCACATACATAAGTAATGTCTGAATGGGACACATGCAATAAATCCAATACATGTATGTCTGAATAGGAGGTGACATCCCATTTATATTTACTCAACTGTAATTTGGACCTAGGCTCTCCTCGAGCATAACTCTGGTGCATGCATATGCACAGGTCTTTGTGGTAGGACACATCCATCTGATGAAGGAGACAGTAAGGCTCCCACAACATGCAAGGAGAGGACTATCCAAACAAGCCCATCATACAATTATAATGGTCTTTAGATTTGGCCTGGGAGAAAAAGCTTCATTTCTTCTCTGTCATCTGCATCTTTGCCCTATAAATCTTTCAGCCTGTAGGGAGTTGAGATTCAAGGCAGCCTGTGATCCATGGAAAGAGTGCTTTTTCAGTCAGACGCACCAGCGTCTGCTGCCTTTTCAAAACCACAGCTTTAATCCTAAAAGCCAGTGTATTCACTTCAAAAAATAAACAGCTTTTTGCAGGCCTTATTTGCTTGATATTAACTGCTTTCAATTCCATCTATTCTCTCAGCTCTTTCTCAAACACAAGGGCTGAGGGATTACAAAAAGTTCAGAAGTCTTGCTTCGTTTGCTTCTAAATGGAAAGAAACTCTTTTTTCTCTGCTTTATTCTTTGTACAAAGTTGGCGCAGCAACTTAGGTAGGCAAAACGAAAAGCAAGCACTGGAAAAAGACTGGGGAAAACGTGGTTCTTTCAAAAGAGCACAATTATTCCGTAGAGCAAAGACGCTTCAGGAATATTCATTTCCTGTATCTGGCTAATATGTAATGGCCCATGCTTTCCCCAGAAAGGTGAAAAAATATTTGGAAATTGCTTTCACCTGCCAAAGTAGTGTACACTAATGCTAGGTGTAGCTACTAGAGGGTGAAAATTCCAGAATAAGAATTCTGCCCCCAAATGAAATGTTCCTTCAGTCCCCAAATGTCTATTACTGCAGTAACTTACAAGTTCAGCTGAGCATTTAAAGATATAGCCTAGGCATCCAAAGAAAAGAAGCAAGCAGAGGTACCAAAGGAATGCAAACAGAACAAATAATAGAGTTCTAGGTGAAATTAATTTTGGAGTCTTATTCTCTGCAATACTAGAAATTTGTGGACTGAAGGAAAAAATAAAGTTAGGGGAGAATTATTATTAGATGCAAAGCCTTCATTTTGCCAAGCTTCTAGTTAAACCCCTGTTCAAACCAACAACCTCATGTCATAATGTTCACATGATCCTTTCTTATTTAAGGGCTTTGTCCTGTAGTTACCAAAGAACTGACCTTGAATGCCATTCTTTGATAGAAGGGCAGTGTATAAATCCAACAAATACCCACCTACTATAAAGGATACCAATTTTCACTAAGATTTGTACGTTACTCTAGACCGTTTTCTTATGCAGAAATCCTTTAAATGTATTAATCAAAGAATAAAAATACAAACAAATAAATATATCAATAGCTATCTCAATGCACCAGCATCTTGCCAACTCACCACTGGAAGATATTCTGAAGAGAGGGTGGTGTTCATGCTGTTTTGCAGTCTAACTTGTCACCCAGACTTTCTGGATGCGATTAAATGACACAGTTCAATACCAGTATAACTGCCATGGCTCCATTCTACAGAACCCTGATATTTGTAGTTTGGTGGAGAAATCAGAATTCTATGCCAAGGAGTTATAGCGTCCACTCCCCTGATGTGCAACACCAGAGCTCCCTAGCACGTAATTCTAATCACAGTACCTTACACTATAAATCCCAGGATATCATATTGTGCGTGTGTGTGTGTGTTTATAGTCATATATATATTTATATCTGTTGGGTAAATGTCCCTTTAAAAAGTGATAAAATAATATCTATGGCTGTAAATGTTAAGAAACACCATGTGTCAACAACCCTAATGGTATCACCACTGTATATAAGGGCTCTGGAACCCAAGGCAAGTGTGGGTTGAAGAGAGGAGTTGGTGTGCTTCAGTGTTTGTTGGAGAAGACAGTGTATGTTGACAGAAGTCAGAGCTTCTGTTGCAAATACTTTGCATATATTTTGCAACAGGAAGATAAAAGCCTCCAAGGGCTTTGGAAGAAGTCAACTGTGTGTGTGCCTTATTTCAGGTTGGCCAGTGCTTTATTGCCAAATACTGCATACTGGATTGTGCTTCCAGGGACGTAGCTAGGATTTTAGGAAGGGGGGCGTCCAGACTAAGTGCCACCATTACAATGGGGCTTGGGTGTGACGGCACAGCAGCACACACCATTCATTTTTCTAAAGGAAGGGGGGTCTGACCCCCAAGAAACCCCCCCCCCGGCTATGTCCCTGGTGCTTCTGCACTTTGTTGTGAGCTACTGCTTCTCAATTCTTAATTAAAATGTTGAGATCATAGCCAAAAGCCTGGGTAACTCTTTGACACTGCTCTTGCTGTTCCCCACTGGATACGTTTTCTTCCCAGCAGCATGGACAATCCTCACTTATTTTCTGTTATGGCAAAATGCAGGGTAAGAGGCCAAAGGTAAGTTTTAGAATGGCACAGAACACTCCACATGTACGTGAAAAATGATGATTTTTAAAAGATGTTTTATCTTAGGATGGAGCCATAGCAATTAAAATGGCATCAGACTGCTACAACTGTATGATACTGATACACTCTCTTTCAGAAGTGTGTAAATAAGGAATGGCCATTCCAGATGTATAGCACAGGCCAATATATGTGTACTTGGAAGTACCGTAAGTCCTACAGAATTCCATAGGGCTTATTCCAAGGTAAGACTTCAACCTAAAATTTAGGGCTCTGTATGCTTAAACCATAAACAAAGAGGGTTGAAGCAAGTAATTTTATATTCTTCATTCTTGATGGAATTACCAGTTATGACACCAGCTGCCTCAAAAGCAGCTTTATGTTGTCATGGTATCCTTGATGATTTGGAGATTTTTAAGAGTACATAAATGACTCCCTCCCCATTTTTTAATGGTCTCTTTTCAAGAGGAGTTCAAGAAAACCACATACAGTGGTACCTCGGGATACGAAATGCGCAGGTTACGAAATTTCCGGGATACGAAAAAGTTGGATTGGCAAAAACTGTTTCGGGTTACGAAATATTTTTCGGGTTACGAAATTCATTTTGGCGCGAAATTCAAATGCTATAGGCTTCCAGCGCTAACGGAAAGCTATTTCGGGTTACGAAATTTTCGCGTTACGAAGGGAATGGCGGAACGAATTAATTTCGTAACCCGAGGCACCACTGTACAGATTTTCAGTTCCCTTCCCCAGGAATCAGCATTGTACTGGTTTAAAAGCTGTTTTTTAAAAAAGTTATTCACAGGGGATAGCATCAGGTTCCCTCAAAGGCATTTTGGAAAGAAACGTACAAGTCAGCAGATCTAATTTCCATTTTTCCCTCCTGAGGAGTTGTAAAGTGCATTCTTCAGATTCCAAGATACCCCGATGAAAGAGAGCTGAATTAACAGTGGAGACTTTCCTCAAAAGAAACAGAAAGGGTGCCTAATTTCTGTACGTCTGAGGTGAGCAAATTGCAGCCCCTTGGCTATTTCTTTTACTCCCTGCCATGTTGTCCATCTGCCACCAAGTTAAACTAGCAGCACTGCCCTTGCAGCCACAACCATTCTACCAAAATCATGTCAAATGTTTGCTTGCCTATCCTAGAAAAAAAGCTCATTCCTGCTCCTTTCACCTCTTGTTTCCTTCCTCCTCTATGTGCACCATGGAGTCGCTGTGGTGCCAGTTTAGCAGTGACCAGCTAAAAGATACGTGTTGTATTCTGGTGGCAATAACAACAACAGCACCAAACACAGTACTCATATACTCCCTGATGAGTTTCAATGCAGTTTCCAAAGAAAGTTGCCCGTCCCCATCTATGTGCTCAGAAAAGCCAACTGGAGTTTTTCTATAGAGGTCTCAGACATATTCCATTCTTTCCTGGTTTTTTGGTTTCTGGGTGGAAAACTCAAAGCAAGAAATTCAATCAATTTCCTCCAGATTAGCACAAGAGCTGATCTCCTGGGGTTTATGTAACAGTGTGAGCAGGACAGGAGGACAAGACATGGGACTGGATTGCCCCCAAGTGCCTACCCTTCTTACTGTCTAAAATATGAGGGAAATGTTTTGGCAGTATGTCACTATTCCAAAGACTTGGGACTTTATCGCACTGCCCTGGTCCCTGACTTACCTCTTCCAAATTTGAGCCAAATTCGGAAGTTAGGCTGATTTTATTGCATGGACCTTTTCCTCAAAATGGCTTCCCATTGCCTCTAGTGTTGAATTTGGGCCCCATAAATCATTTTCACGACTGAATGAATAAATTTATTATGGCACACAGCCAGCATAAAGTAATAAAATGTTTAGAAAAATTACTTTACATCCAGATAGAAACATTTATATTCAAGCATATCATATAAATGCATGAATACATACAAATGTTAAGGATAAAACTTTGAACCATGTTTCTGGAAGGATTTAGGACCATTTTTTCCAAATCGGAAACTTCCGAGTTGGAAAAAATGGCCTCCAAAGTGACTTTTGGAGCCCGAATTCAACACTGGAGGCAAAGGGAAGCCATTTTGAGGGGAAAGTCCATGCGATAAAATCAGCCTAACTTCTGAATTTGGCTTAAATTCGGAAGAGATAAGTCAGGCACCGGAGGCCATGCGATAAAATCCCAAGAGAGAAATAAGTGTTCTCCTGGCTTCCAGTATTCTGGAGTGCCAAGATACAGGAGCGACAGACAAAGAACTAGCATCTATTTTGGTTTAGAGATTATTCGTGTTACTTTATTTGTAAATAGTGTTCAATTGAACTGTTTAAACAGATTAGATTGGTTGTGTATTTAGGTTTGGGCCCTACTTTGAAAGTCCGAACAGAATGTCCCGATGTCATCCCTTCCACAACTTTCTAATAAATGGCCAGTATTTTCTTCTTGTCCCTGCCCCAGGGGGAAATAATGATCATTTTGCGTTAATGCTTGGATTTCACTGCTTCCTTATATTTACATAGAAATATGTTCAAATGTTGCTCTTTGCCCTAGTCTTTCACTATTATCTGTATTTGTGAAAACAAAAAATGTGAAGCATAAGAACTTAATCTGTTGTTGTTGTTGTTAGCTGTTACCAGAATAAAGAAAAACTGGAAGACAGGCAATGTAACCATAGAGAGTTGGTGATGCAGACTATAAAATACTTTATTAATGAGGAAATTAAGAGAGAAATTAAATTAACAAGTTGAAGAAGTCCATGTTACATTACTCTTTTATAGGCTTCCATTCCTAGAATATGCTAATAAAAATTTCCAAATGATGACTCCACTATTCCATCATCTATTCTAGAACTTGGGAACAATGTCTTATAAGCAATTTCAACCAGGATTTCATTCCCAGAGATGTCCACTTTTTCATCTTTTTAAACATACCCAATAGCATCCACCTTCATTATTGTTAATGCAATTTGTTCATTTTTTAACTGTTTGTTTTATTAACCACTTTGTTATCTGTTATATTTGCAGTATTTCCTGTGAAACAAACAAACAAGCAAACACGTTCAGGGGACAGCACCACTCCTGCACACCTTCCCCTAATGAAGCCCAAAAGGTAAATTAATCTGGCAGCAAACTCCCTGAGTACCCTCCTGCATCTCTACACACTACCAATGGTGCAGTGAATCCAGTCTTTAAAAGATCTCTCCAAGGGGCTGAACCTATTTAGGAATTATATTCAGCACATCTTTGAAGGCTCAGTTAAAACCTGAATTCACTGCCCAGCTGACTTGGGACTCACCAGCTGCACCCAAATGCACTCAACCAAAGGGCAAGCGAGAATCATTGCTTGCGAACCAGATTTGTTAAGCTTTGGCTGAAGGAAGAGAATAGTGAGAATAATGTACGAAAGCACTTATAGTTTCAAAGAGTATGAGAAAGAAAAAAGAAAAGAAAGAAAAAAGAACCAACCCAACAGCCAATCTTGTTTACACTGCTGCCCATCTCTTAAGAGAAGCAGAGATGTCTTGCAAATTAAAGGCCAGCCAGCTCTTAAAAACCAAAGAAAAGGAAATGTGGCTGTGTGATTTGACTTCCCTAAATGGGTAGCAGCATTTGTAATAGATGGTCACATTCTGTATTTTGTGGCTACAGAACATGCTACTAATGGATTGGATCCAGATCAAGTTGCATGCAGCTGGGTTGTTGCAGAAGGCTTCGTTGTCACTTGCGCTCTCCCCTCCCCTTTTTCAAACACTATGCAGAGAGACAAGAGGCCCTGATGAATGAGTTGAACTGTGAGATTAGATCCTTTCATACCACCTTGAGATACCCTCAGTGAGCAAGAGCTTGCCACCTAGAGAAGATGCTTCCTGGGTTCAACCCTATCAACAAGGGGTGAGGAAGCCATATACACATTCCCATATCACCACTGCAGTGCAAAAAATAATAAAAAATGCTATCTAAATGTACAGTTGTGTCCCTTGAATTTTCTGGGAGGTGTAATTGACTATTTGCATACTATTTGGGGGCTGGGTATTTTTTAAAGCTCAAAACAGCATATTATTAGACACAGGAAACAATTTCTGGTCCTACAAATGTATCAATAAGCTGGACAGGGAAGCAGGACTATGAAGCTCTTATTTTCCATATTGACAAATGTAAGTCACCAGAAATGTTATGCAGAAAGGCTTATATCAGGGGTGGGGATTCTTTTGGTCTTCCAGATGCTTTAGATTTTAATTCTGAAACTCTGAAGCGCAGCAATACACATTCTGCAGGATGTCCCAGGGATCCTCTGGATTTTTAATCCTGAAATCCTGCTGTTCTCTTTTCTCAGATATTTTTCTTCCACCACTTTAGCCTTTGTAGTACTAGCAAAGGAACCCAAACCAGCTTCTACTGCCAATTATCACCCACAAGGTGATAAGAAAGCAGAAAAATCCAGATACCCAAAAATGCAACCCATGAAAGGGCAAAGTCTTTTACACAGATTCTCTCAACGGTAGTGGAATATTCTTAAGGCCCACACAAACACAAGGATGCTTTCTCCTGTGTCTTCCTTGGTTCAGTCCCTGGCATCACTTATTCCTGTGAGTCAACAAACCACTTGGAAATGAAATACTCAAAGAGATTAAAAAGTAGGTTGTGGATTTCTGAGTTTGCTGGAGTGACCCAAATTGATAGCTTCTGTGCCAAGAACACTAGAAAAGAAAGGCTCAAGTATGCAAGCCAGACTGAAGCCTTTGCCATTGTCATTTTCACATTACATTTGCGAGGCTTTTTGGAGACAGAAATCATCCTTAGCATTTGAAAGGGCAAACAATTGCCAAGAGTGGGTTGTTGTGAGGAATTGCTGCTGAATCAGAAACAGGGATGAATTAAGAGAGTAATATTCAGAAATGATTTATACTGAGCATTGCTATTTTCAGACTTGGGAAGTGAGAAGTTCAATGTTAATTTGTGTTATTGTGTTATAGTGTTATGTGATGATGGTGGTGGTGGTGATGATGATGATATGATAATATACAATACTTCTATCTTAAACTAACAACATACACACACATACACATATATATATATGAAACAAGAATGTTTAATTTCCTTCTAAGCCCTAACATCTCCCTGCAACCTCCCTATCGGGCAATAATAACAGACTCCAGTCAGAGCTTGGAAAAGTTGCTTTCTGGACTACAGTGCCCAAAATCCTCTAGCCAGCAAGGCCATGTCCTGGCTCCAGCCAATGTTACATAAGCAGTCTTCTGACTCACACACATCAGGACTTCTCCTATCTGCTGAAACCCCTACACTCCTTGCATGTGGCACTAGAGGGTTCACTATACCTATGAAACAGATCTGAGGGGCAGGTTTAGACCTATAGATTGGAGAAGAGATCCAGTCCACTGAAGGTGTTGAATTCCAGTTTTGCACAGATAGTTGATTCATCCCAGTTGGGAGCAGGAAAGGAGACCTGTTCCATGGGAACTAATAGCAACAGGGGCAAGCAAAAATGCTTTTGGTAGAAGCAGAGGTATGCTTTTCATTGGGTCTTTGGACAATATCCACCATGCAGGTGAGCAATGAGACAGTTTTCAGGGGGGGGGGGGCAGTGACAAAATTTGAGGATGCAAACCAAAAAATTGATTTGGACACTGGTCACTACAAAAGAGGTTTCTGTACTAAAAACATTTTGATAGATAATAACAAAAATAAACCCCCTAGTAGTTAATGTATTTTAATTAGAAAGTATGTTGTGACGTTTCCAAAACAAAGTAAGTCAAAATACAATACAAGTACAAAGTCAAAAGTAAAAATACAATATTTTCTACATGTAAAATAACTCTATAGTCTATATAATAGTGACTAGGAAGTAAATGTATATTGTGTAAGTCATCCTATTGTGATGACCGGAACTGTTTAAAAAATCTAATGGGTTGGGGGTTTTCTGCAAACTTGTATAGAAACTATTGCCTTGAAATGCCATCAAATACATTACTTTCCAAAGTCAAAATTACAAAATGTGTTTTTCTCTGATAAAGCACAGAACAGTTGTATGAAAGTCAGCATGTGTGTCAATGGTGGAATGAATTTTCACAGTAACCCAAATGATGCCACCTGGAGAAGCACCAAATATGGTCCCTGCAGCATACAAAGGGTACATGGCTTCCTTGTACAGATAAAATGTTGTAGTACGTTCACAAAGTTTTAGTGCTGGGGTTCCACAGGGTTCTACGTTATCCTTTCCTTTGGATGCCTAAACTGTATTATAAACACTCTACTGAAATGTGGGGACTGGAGGAAAATTTCACTGTGTAGCAGAATTTTAAAATGAGGGCATTTTAATATCTACCCATCCCTATACCCTTGCAGTCCTATCATGACTGGTAAGCAATTCTCCATCTTGTGGTCCTGCCCCATACAGGTGGCCCTGAACAACTGACCAGGAATAAGATTGAAACTCTTTGCCAGTGCGGACTAAATTGCAAAGATATAGAGCTTGAAAATATTACTTTTTCAGATTTAAGTTCCTAGAATCCCATCGCTAGCATAGCCACTGGCCACGCTGGCTGGAGATTTGGGGAACTGTCGTCCAAAAGGGTAACTTTTCCAAGCCAAGCACAGCATCCCATTCCCAAAACAGCTATTGTTCTGAGATGACAGGCCCACATTTGGCAGTGCTTTTCTTAAGCAATGGAGAAGTATCAGTTGTGCAGTTGTCAGTTTTGGGTTGGTGCCACTCCAGACTAAAAATGCCAGGAACACTGTGGCTCCTTTTAATATGCTGACTGTGTATTTACATCAGTCCTGAAAATGTGCAACCTTGCACATTTTTTTTGAAATCCCTACAATTCTTTTGCTCCACAAAAAAAACAGGCTCAGCATTCTTGTTTTTCAAGAGACGCTCCCACATTTTCCATTGTTAAACAACTCCCTTCTCTAGCATGTCAAATGTTGTCCAGCATCCTTGCTATGACTGCCACCCTCTGTTATATGAAGGCAGAGCATGAAAAGGTTACTGCACCTCCCAAAATCCCCTAGCCATTTGTAACATTTGTAAGTTCTGTGATAAGCACTGATGACTTTGAAATGCAGCAGGACAATAGTTAACAGATGTGGGCAAAAAAATGTTGACTTCAAATCCACTTTCTGGACAAAAGTTCCTAGATGTTTTCTGGAACTGATATGGATGGGAATGTTGAGAATGTACAGTAAGCATCAGAAAATTATCCTATGTACTTTTTAATATAATGAAAATATACTGATTGAAAAATGTAAGAGGATCACAACCACACTCAGGTGATTACAAGAGTGAAGAACTGCATTTTTGAACATGCGTATAATCTTGCTATTGGAAAAGGCAGTACTCTGTAAATGTATTCAGAAGGTAACTTCTCATATTTGGTATAGTAAATAGAGTCCAGATTTTGACTGGCAAGACCTAAGTGTTATTCTCTGCTCATCCACGAAGCTCAATGCTTCTCAGCCTGACATGCTAAACAGAGTTATAGCAAGGCTAAAATGAGCGTAGACATATATGAATTCCTTAGGAAAAATGTAGGATTAAATCTGTGTGAGTGAAAGAGATGTGTGCACCCACAAACACACACAAAGCAGTGACCTAGGGCAAGTTACACTCTCTCAGCCTCTGAGAGTGGCAATGGTAAACTCCCTCTGAAGAAACTTGCCAAGAAAACCCCATGACAGATTCACCATAGGGTCACCATAAATCAGTAATGACTTGAAGGCATACAACAGCAACAACAAGAAGCCAGCATGGCCAATGGCTGGAGTACCCTGGGAGTCATATTTGGAAAAAATAACATTTCCATATTCTGGTCTAAACAGTACATTCTTCCCAAGTCTGAAATGTTGATCAAACCTCCATTATAAATGACAGGCAGCATAAACCACAGCTTTAATGACTGCCACATGTAGGAAACGCCTATCAGTTTTTTGCTTGCAGTAAATGCAATTGTCTATTATGTACATTCACTGACTACATGGATATCACTAGGTTCAAACTCTCATTGTCACTTAAATTAGGTTTTTCTAACTCAAGTCTCTTTCAGATACCTTACTTCTATGTGTTAATAAAACACAGAAGAAAAATACCACAGACATTGGAAGCAAAAAAGGAGTCCCAAATGCATTTGCATCGTCAACTCCATCTTTATTTGAATCCTTGCATGTGTGAACAACTGAACTTGCAGAGATGAGGACCGATGTGGATCGATGTGGTTCCATAGTGTGAATCACAAAACTGGAATGTGTGAGTGAGATGATTCCTGTTGTTGTGCTTTTAAAAAAAAAGGAGTTCTGAATGCCCCCTCAGAATCTCATTTGCCTGCCCCCACCAATTCAGACCCATTGATCCTGATTAGACAGGGGAGGGATGCGGTAGAAATGGATCATTTGTGTCTTAGATTGTCTCATCTATCATGAGAATTCCTGCCCTGTTTGTCCAGTTCCAAAACAACAACCCTGAAATCAATGTAGTGGAAAGTGGTTCCCACTAAGGAAAATCCTGAAAGAGCAGCCAAGTGTGCACTGACTGGAGAATCATTTAAAAACAAATAGTTATCTGTATATCTCATCCCTCCAATGAGCTCAAGGCAGCACATGCAGCTCCCTTCCTCTCCACTTTTTTCCTCACAACAACCCCATAAGGTAGGATAGTTAGAAAGAAAGATACAGAGCCAGACTCATTCAATAAACTCCATGATTCATTAATGGCTAAAACTCAGAGCTTCCCAAGTCCCTACCCAGTTTGCTAACCACTGAGGAAGACCAAGCCTATGAAAGCTTGAGCTACAACTTCTTTCACATGGTTAGTCTCAAAGGTGCTACAAGATCCTTTTGCATACTGCACCAAAAGTCCTTGAGAACCAGTCCTTCTCTTCTACCGTTTCCCACTATGTATTTTACATATATTTTATTGTAGATGTATTTTATATACCTCACATGGATGGAAGCTACAGTCCTATGCACACGTACACTTCCTTGGGAACAAATATCATGAAGCTCCACTGGATTTACTTCTGAGAGAGCCAGCATGGCGTAATGGTTTGAATATTGGACTACAACTCTGGAGACCAGAGTTCAAATCCCTCCTCGGCCATGATCCCGAGCAAGTCACACACACTCAGTCTCATGGGAAGGGAATGGCAAACCTCTTCTGAACACACCTTGCCAAGAAAACCCCATGATAGCATCACCTTAGGGTTACCATATATCAGATATGACTTAAAGGCCCACAACAACAAAAACAGCAACAATGCTCATCCAAAGAGTAGCCCTATGAAGAATGAAATGCACACCTCAGACAACATTCACAACAAAATTATACCTGTAAAATTATACCCACAAAATAAAGTACAAAATTCATTTAAGTGCTATTGCATATTTTTGTTACAGGTGTAATTCTGGGTGTGAATTTTCTTCCAAGGCTGTATTGTCTTCCTTTTGGGGTCCTCTTCTTTGTAGTGTTTTACTTTCCAGGAGACCCTCCACCTTTCTCTTGAATGTTTTATTCCTAAGCCTTACCCTGTTCCAGCTGATGGTTCTCATCTCTTCCTTTCCCCTGATTTTCACTTCCAGCAGAAGACAACGGCCACAAATTACCACCTAGCTTTTCTTCTCCAGCAGTACCATCACCACTGTGCTGGACCCATCATCTCTTGAGCTTCTTCAGATGAAGCATTTGCTTGTCCAGAGGTTCAGCCGTTGCCATACTGTGCCTCTGCATGGCTTACCACCACCTTTTGTAATGCCAATCAGATGTTACCTTTTCAAGGTGATGCCACCCCAACCATCACCCCTGAAGAATAGGGTCATTTGCTCAGCCAGATGAGCCTCTTGTTCCCCACTGCACGAGTGGGGCTAAATTCTCCCATCCCCAGAGTGTGGGCTCTGTTGCTAAACTCCTTCCCAGATGGCCCAAGGAGTGTGCTAGAACTATTTCCTTGGCAGACTGGCTCTGAAATGCATGCTGGTGGGGACGGCATTGGGGCTCAAGGCTTGTTAGCAGCCAGCAAACTTTGTAGTTGTTGAATGCTCAAAGTGTGCCAGCTCTGGCAGGCTTGTGGGGAGGGAAGGGGAAGGGGGGGAGTGGAGGTCTGCTCGCTTGTGGAGGCTCTTTTCACAATAAAAGCCCTTCTCTTGGAAAGTTAAAAGCTGAGATAAGTTGTTCAAGATTGAAGCTATCATTTTGGACAAGTCAGGGATAGGCTCTTTTCCAGCTGGGAGGATAAAACCAGATGGAAGCAGGGAATTTTTTGAGATATTCAGTCATTCATCGAAGAATGCAAGTCTTCTCAAAGTGCAGAAAGCTTCTGGAAGACAACTAGATGAGGGAGAAGGCAGTGCGGTATAGTGTTTAGAGTCCTAACCCTCAGCCCACTAAGCCAAATATTGACCCAGTCATGCATTGGGAAATCCAACAGCAAACATGCTCACATGCCTTCTTTCTCTTTGCCTAACCAAGGATGTGGTGAAGATTCAGTGGGGAGCAGAAAGACCCAAAGGTACTTGCCTTGAGCTCCCTGGAGGCAGTCTGGGATCAAATGCATTACATAAAACCAGCTACAGCTATGGTTACAACTAGGATTGCCATATTCCAGTCCCTTGTATCCAGGCATCGAATTCGCATATTATGCAAACTATCATTATGCATATTATTAATTTGCATTCTGATTGTGCAAATCCAATACATTTATCATTGCACTTTTTCTACCATTATGTTTCAACTCCGTATGTATTTTGTGCATTTTGGCTGGTGGAATAAAGGTATCACTGTTTTGTGGATTTCGGATGCTATTGTAGTTTGCTATATGGCAAGTATGGCCATATAGTACCAAGGCTGAGTATGTGGCCTGAACAGAGTACCAAGCTAAGCATTTCTTTTTGTTTTCTTTTTTTCCACTCTGAGCTTGCTACTGATAGGTGTATGTGTCATGTGTCCTGTCACAGCAGATTCAGGGCAAATGCAGGTCATTGTGTGACCTGATCATGCCAGATTTGGGGTGGTGGTCAGGTTTTGTCCCACTTGTTGACGAACCTGTAGCTATATCTCTCAATGTTATTATTGTTAACTGCTCTCAAGTCATCCCTTGCTCCGTTGCTCTGCTCAAGCCTTATAGATTCATGCTCTTGACCTCCCTGATTGAGTCTATCCATCTGGTGTGTGGTCTTCCTCTCTTTCTTCTGCCTTCTACCTTCATCAGCATTGATGTATTTTCGAGTGAGTCAATGTCGTCTCATTCATGTGGCCAAAGTATGACAGCCTCAGGAATTTGCCGCACTGCCCTTTTTCCCGAGCCGGGAGCGGGCTGAACCCTTTTAAATACTGATGTTATTGTACACCTCCATGCCCAGGCAGTAGGCATCCCATACCTGATCCAGACTTCTCCTGTATTTTGCAATGAATGGGATTTTCCTGTGCTTTGTAGAGTACAGGAGAAGTCCAGATCAGGTATGGGATGCCTCCTGCACAGGCATGAAGGTGTGTGATAACATCCATTTTTTAAAGATTTCAGCCTGTGCCTGGCTCGGGAAAAAGGGCAGTGCAACAAACTCCTCAGTTTTGTCATCTTAGCTTCCAGGAGGATTTCTGATTTGATCTGTTTAAGAATCCATTTGTCTTTTTGGCTGTCCAAGGTATCCTCAATCCCCAAAGCAAAAATGATCTTTTTCCTTTTAAAAAAGCGTCAGAGAACTCTGTGTGCTGAGATTTCCAAAGATAAGCAAAACCAGCCAGTTTCTAGACAAAGTCTGTTCTACAAGCATCAGGAAACCTGCTGTTTTGTATCAAGCACAAGAGCAGACGGGAAGATAATGGAATTGTTTTTTTCTACCTGGCTTGCTCCGCACCCGTTTGCTTGTCCTGCATGAGCTTGGAGGGACTGATGGGATTTGTGTCAGACAAGAGGGAACTCTTTAGCATAACAACTGCCAAACATTTCCATTGGCTCTATTCCCAGCTTGCATACTGACATACCTAATTTCTACCTGGTGGGTTGCAATGTTTACAGCAACAGTTTCCAATGATCATGACACTGCAGTAATCATGAAAAAATAAAGTAAAAATTCAGTTGCCAAGGAAGATATAGGGTGTGGGGAGCTATTCATCCGAAATCCTTCCCCTACCCTTAGATGTAGCTTTGTTTTGTTTTTAGACCACAGATAAGAAAATCTAGCTTGAACTATCAGTAGAAGCCAAGATGACTTAACCAAAGCTGTCATACTCTGGACATCACATGAGATGATATGACTCTTTATCAAAGACAAGAATGCTTCATAAAGTGGAAGGCAGTAGGAAAAGGAGAAGACCACATTATAGATGGATTGGTTCAACAAAGGAAGCCAAGGCTCTGAGCTTGCAGGACCTGAGCAGAAGTATTGACCACACTTCTTAGATTCCTCCATCCAGCCTTCACTTTTTCAAGGCCTTTGACAGGGCTTTGTCTCAGTTTCTGAGGTCAAATTATTAAAATGTCAGGAATGCATTTGAAATACCTATTTGCATGAAGGGATGGCATCTGAAGCAACTGCACAGATCAGCTGTCATGTCATTCACCATTTGCAGACAGAGCAGCTTGATTCTCCCAGCAGGAATGAGTTTGGCAGGAAATTGCTTATAAATTGAAGTTGTTCGAAAGAAGGAAAAAGAAAAGAAATAAAATGCTTCCAAAAGAAAATGAAGATGAAAATCCATGGAGGAAACCAGCTGCTGCTCAGCTAGGTTCACTTGGGACATTCAGAAACACCCACACCCACACCAAATATGATATCATTTTCTTAGGTATGCATGAACAAAGCTTTGAAAGAGTTATTCTAGAACTAGTTCATTAGCCCAAATTTGTTTTAAAAAATTTAAATAACTTGAAAAGTAATTTTAGAAGGGCCAGAGATTCCCTTCCCTTGTAGAAGAATAAAGAAGATAGACTGTGTGGAAGCAAATGGTGTGGTAATGGTAAAGCAATAAACTCTCTTTGCGGGGGGGGGGGGGAATTAGCACAGATGTTGTCCTAACCAGCTGTTACTGTGTGTGAATTGACAAACCTTAGCCTGGATTGGACCTATTGAGGAAAGCTTTTAATCAATATATTTGCATACAGTTTCACCTGTAAAGAAAATGAAATTGTTTTCAGAAGTACTGATAAAGCTGGAGAGAGGGGTATTTTAAGATGACAAACAGCAACACAGTCAGCCAAGTAATGCAAGCATTAATTTTAAATATAGCTCTATACAAAACAATTACACAAAAGTGGACTTTATCACACAGATTTAAACAGTTATTATCCCATGAAAATTGCACAATTGCAATTAACTTTTTCACACACATCACTATTAAAATGCCATTTTCCCAGGAATAAATAGGCAATCTACAGCAACAAATCATTCACGGGAGACCAAGGTTCACTTTCCTCCTTGCCCATGAAACCCACTGGGTGATCTTGGGTAAGTCACATGCTCTCAGCCCCAGGGGAGGGCAATGGCAAATCTCCTCTGAAAAAATGTTGCCAAGAAAATCCTGTGATAGGTTTGCCTTAGGGTCGCCATAAGTCAGAAAGGACTTGAAGGCACACAACAACAACTTTAAAAGATGAGGCCCAAAATATTGCTGACATGGTGGTGGACCATCTTATAAACCTTGCTCATTTATTAGTAAAATAAAAGGGGCCCAAACTGTCGCAAAAGTGTCTTTCTAAAGTAATCATTTAGCGATTGTGAGTCTACAGATCAATTTTTCTGAGAGGGCAATTCTGATTTGATCTGTTTAAGAATCCATTTGTCTTTTTGGCTGTCCAAGGTATCCTCAGTCCCCAAAGCAAAAATGATCTTTTTCCTTTTAAAAAAACATGGTCTAACCAATGTCAAAATGAGAGATCTTCCAGAGTTTTCCACATTCTTGTAGTTTTTGACCATTCGGACCCCAGTAGTATAGCAATAAAATATTTATATAAAGCCTTGGCATTAACACCTTCAAAAATAGTTAATAATAATAAAGCTCCTCTGCTGTGTAAAGCTTTTTTAAATTAATTATCCTTTTCCACAAACAAAAAAAACCTACCATTTCTGGTCACTGTAACCACATATGATCTATTCTCCCAAAAGCATTACAACCCCACCAATAAAACGGTGAGATATTATTATTTATTTTATGCAATCCAACCAGTGTAAAAAGCCACCTATAAATTGTCTTCAATGTACATTCCCTGAAAGAACCAGATACATTATATACAGTATAAGGAGGTGTGAGCCATATTTTATTCCACTGCACCTCTGAAATAGTGATGTGAAAGTCATAAAAAATTTGACCCATTCACACTTCCATATGTTTCTTCAATTATATCTTTGTATAAATTATATATCAGCCATTTTATAGTTGTAAGGGAAATACATGCTGATTCAAATCTTATCAAAGCCCTTGGGGCTCTGAAGTATCTCTGCATATAATTAGTAATGGACTGCATTTGAACTTTTTGTAACCAGCCCACTTCACTATTAGAAGGTTTGGCTGAAATCTGTTCTGTTGATATTGGTTTACACATTAAGAATAGATATTTAATCATATATATCCTTTTCTCTTTCCATTGTTCATATGGTTTATATTTATCTCCACTTTTAAAATTAGGATGTAATAAAAAAGGTCAAAGAGGTGACATAACTGGGGCTAAAAATTTAGAGCAAATTTTCAGGTCACTAATCATTGCTAAAAGAAAGGGGTTAACAATACTATTTAACTTATCTTTAAAGAGGGGAAGAAATGTTAATGGTTCCCTGTATAAAGCAGAAACATCACTCTCCATTTGACTAATGCTATCTCCTCACTTCCCTTAACAAATTTACAAATTTGTTTTATTTGAAATGCCTGTAATGAAAATGAATAAATGAGGAACAGCCAAGCCCCCAAAGTTAGCTTATATTTAATTTTATTAACAAATCTAATACTGTAGCTTTATTATTCTCTTTTTAAAAATGTCTAGAGCTTTTTTGGTTTGTTTTTAACCAATCTCTGATTCTTTGAAAGTTGAGTCTCAAAGAAATTGTCTGGAATAGAAATAAAAACTTAGGAAGAATACATGCTTTAACAATTGATAGACATCGTAGCACACTCACTTGCAGTCTTGTCCAGTCTTTAAAGTTTTTCCCTGAGATATTTAAAAACTGAATTCTAATTAAGATATAATAACTGGGCAATGTCTTTAGTGTCCCATTACATGCAGTGTCTCCCTTTGGAAGTTGCATGTAATGCTTCAGCCAATGGAAACTTTATTAGAAAAACTTGACCTGTTAGCTCCAGGAGTATTGCCTGGAAAAAGAAGATCATGGAAAATACCAAATGAAGGATTGGTTTTGATGGATTCCCTCCTACCTCTTGGGCAACTGTTCCTGGATTGCATTAAAAACATTGGCTGTCCTTCTGTTTATAAATTACAGTGGTGGTTTAAGTCTCAACCGTGAGAGCCAATGTGGTTTGGTGGTTTGAGCGTTGCACTACAACTCTGGAGACCAGAGTTCAGTTCTCCATCAACCATGGAGTACACAGCAACAAGAACAACAACAATGTCTGGCTCACACTGTTGCAACCCATCTTTATGATTGTTGCACATGTTGGAAGGGTTTCTTCCCAACCAAGCAACAACTAAAATCAGCCCCCAACCTACCTTTTCAGCAGGGCCACCGTCCCCAATTCTCTGTTGCCGGATAGGCTTGCCATAACCCGGTTGCAACCAGGTTTTTCCCGGTTTTGACTGCACCTGCCCGGTCACGGCACGGGTGCAGCCAAAAACCGGGAAAAGCCCGGTTGCAGCGGGGTTGCAAGGCAACCCTGGGGCCTCGCTGCCCTCCTCCTCCTCCACCGCGCATGGCCGCGCAGAGGAAAAGGAGGGCAGCGAGGCCTGGGGCGGAGGAGGCTGCAGGGAGGCGGCGCCTCTTGGGCGCAGCCGCGCCAACCACCTCCCTGCAGCCTCCTCCCCTCCTTCCTGGTCCCAGCCGGGGCCAGGAAGGAGGACAGGCCGCGGCGATCCCCGCAGGCCTCCTCCCCTCCTTCCTGGTCCCAGCGGGGGCCAGGAAGGAGGACAGGCCCCAATCCTGGCCTCTGATCGCGTGAGGCCCGGGGCCCAGGCCGGGGAGGGAAAGCCTCCTTAAGTGGAGGCTTTCTCTCGCCGCTTGGCCTCTGCTCCCCGCCGCGATCGCCAGGGAAAATGTAGGACAGAATTTTCAAATGTAGGACACATTTTTGTGTGTCCTGCATTTGAAAATTTTGTCCTACATTTTTTCCTGTTTTGAGGTCCGGCGCTATGGCAACCCTATTGCCAGAGAGTGGTGGGAGGGGAGTGCATTGGGATGCATCCAACTACAGGAAAAGAGCTGGATGAATCCTCACTCATCTCCATGCTCTCAAGCAATATGGAAATTGTGCGTTTGGTTTTTTCTGTGGGGGGGGTGTCACTCCTTAAAAGATAAGGGTAGTAATGATAGGTAGTACAGTGTAGCCTTGCCTTACACGGGTATCCGTTCTGGACACACGCGCACACACACACCCGCTTAAGGCAAATACCGTGTAAACTCAAGCCTCATTCAATAGAATGGGATTCATGCTCGCAGTGGCACAGCACATGCACGCTACAGACACATGCACCATTTAATTTATTACAGCGCGGCTTCTGCATAAAGTGGAAGCTGTGTGTGGCGCGCCGGCTTATGGAGCAGGTGCACTGTAATGGGAAGGGTAGTTATGAAAGAACTAGAGAAGATCCTAAAGAGTAAAGACAACTGAAAACTAAAGTTAGAATCATCCAAGACTTTGTATTCGCCATCACTGTATGTGAGAGCTGGACAGTGAAGAAAACATATAGGAAAAGTATCAACTCATTTGATATGTGGTGATTTATTTAACTTGAATTTTAATAGCATAGCCAGTTTAATTTGTATTTTTACATGTACACTTTATTATGCTGTTTCTTGTTTATAGAATTATTTTAGAAGCCACTGAGAAATCCACAAAAGCAGGATATAAATCAAACAAATAAATTCCCATGCAATGTCCCCTGCGTTGTCTTATTGTTTTTATATTGATTATCAGACTGATCAAAATATCACATAGGCAAAGCAATTGAGAAGACTCATACTTTCAAACCCATTTTAAGAACACCCATGATATTAAAAGTCTGATAATCTTTGTCCGGGGCAGACTCACCATCCCAGTGAAATAAAAACTACTCTCTAATAAAAAAAACTTAGTTTTAGTAAAGGCTTCCAAATCCAGATGCCTATAAAAATATATATTGTGTCCCAAGGAAAGGCTTTGCTATATACTAAAAACTTTCTTATGATAAAATAAAATAAGACTCCCATTCTAGAGTATAAAGTAACATCTGTGCCAAGGTCTTTTTTCTTTTCTTTTGGTGAGCTGGAGCATTTTTGCATTTCCCAAATATTTCTCTTGTCCCCTGTTTATGATTATGACTCAGATAAGCATACGGTGGTGGGAAATATACAGCCATTACAGTATACCTTTCAGAGGTATTTACTCATTCCGACGGCTTAAGCCAACTGTGCATACTGAGAAACTCCAAATTGCTTTTCTCACCACAAAACAGCTTCTGCAAAACTCATGCTGTGATGATTTAAATGAGTATGGCTTGCTTGAATGTCTAAAAAATATGAGATTTTAAACGTCTCTCTGAACCACATTGCAGAATTGTACTCATATAAATATGTTTAGATAATATTCTGGCTCCCCTCAAACCAGTGATTCATACCTGCCAAAATCAGGTTACTTTTTTGGATGAAAACTCCCAGAATTCCCCACCCAGCATGGCCGCTGTCAACGGAGTAATCAGCACTGTAACAATTTGTTGTAGATCCCACTTGTGCTCTATTTTGGCTGTCTTACCCCATTCTCCTAAAGGGAGTTGTGTCTAACCACTGTGGAACACAACTCACCAGTGTTATTACCATTAACGTGATAGATTACAGAACAATTTTATCCTCCAAGGCTTTTAATGGGGGATTTGTGGTTTGGCTGCTTCTATGTAATTGCTTACTAGAATTTTTTATTTTATTTTATTTAAAAAAGCTCTGCTGACTCTGATTTCCTTGCTTGGCTTTGCTTTGTTTTGTTTTAAGTGGGTGATTTTTATTTGCTGTTCCTTTGGATATTTGTAATAAAAAGGGGGGCATATATGCCTTACTTATTAACTAAATAAATACAACACAGTCCTCTTTTAAACCATTTTTACACTGCTAAGCAGCTAGAATAGTAGCAGGGGTGTAATTCCGAAGTATGGTGACATCATTGCCCTCCCTATAAAAATTCTGGCACCCTCAATGAAATTTTCCTTCAGTCCCTCAGTTTCTAGCATTGCAGTAACTTAAAACTTCAGCTGTTCTTTTAGAACAAAGCAATGGGGCAAGCAAAGTTACCAAGGGAATGCAAACATAGCAAATCTAAGAGTCCTAGGTATGAACCATTTTCAGTCTCTCTTTTAAACGCTTTTATCTTTTTAACTATATTTTATTCTTTTACATGCCATCTGTTTTAATAGTGTAATAATTTAATTCGGTTTTAATCTCACACTGTTCTATGTTTTTAATTGTACAGTTTTTAATGTCGTAGGCTGCTCTGAGTCTCAGTTTTGGGGAAAGAGCAGAATATATATATCAATCATCATCATCATCTCCTCTCACTCTCTGCCATGCTAGAAATTTTGGGACTAAAGGAAAATTTCATTTTGGAGTGCAGAATTCTTACAAGGAGCAAAACCATACGCAGGAGTGGATATACCTCCTCCCCATATCTTAGGACCCAAACAGAGAGGCCAAAATAAAGCTGCTTCAGGTCACTTTGGAGGTATGCTATTTAAATGATGCATGCATCCTAAGAGGCCGGAAATCACGCCAAAGCCATGCTCTTGTCCTAAGGACTGGAACGCAGCTTTGGTACAGCTTCTAGCCTCTTAAGATGCATGTGTCATTTAAACAGCATACTTCCAAAGTGACCCGAAGCAGCTTTATTTTGGCCTGTCTGTTTCGGACCTTCTCAAGATGGCAACGCCAAACTACCTTTGAACAAAATCAGCCAAGAAAACCCTGCAATAGGGTCGCCTTAAGGTCACTATAAGTCGGAATTGACTTGAAGGCACACAACACACCCATTATTGTTTGAAATGTTCCACAATTAAGCACTGAGTAGTTTTATAGCAGATATCTTTTCTGTAGAAAAGATAATATCTGTACACAATATTGCAATATTAGTTTTTCTGTCGAAGCAATATTTCTCACCTCAACATCACTACCTCCAAAACTGTGTCAATATCAAAGAGCAACAGAAAGGCTTCTAGCACTAATCTTGGCCTCAGAAGAGGTTCAGAAGAGCAAAGAATAAAAAGACAACTACCACTCACCACTAGTTAGTTGTGAGGTAGCAGTAGCAATCAACAATAGCAATGTAAATCTTGTTTTCCTTACCCTTATACGCAGGAACAACTATATCCCTTCTAACATTTCACATATCAAAACCAGGACATGTGCGGCCAAACAATATCAGAGTGTGGGCAAGATGGCAATGTTATTCATGTGGAAGGACACCCAAGCTAAGAGAGGCTGAAGCAGTTTACTTTTGCCTGCGTCCTTTCTTCTCTTTCCCTCTGCTTAACTGAGTACAAACTACTTTTGCACTTTGAACTCAAGCCCAGTACAGACTGCCGGTTTGCCTGGGGCCACTTTTAGGGTTCCAGAATGCACAGCATCTGCATGCTCCAGAACCCTAACACATATGGGCAGCGCCATCTTTATGTGGCGTCATCTATATGTGGCTCGCATGCATGACACAAGTGTGGTGGTGTGTCCGCACCTCCAGGTGCCGCGCTTGCATCATGGACGCATCACAGTGCGCCAATGGCATACTGATGATGGGACATTTTATAAGCAGCAGAAAAAGTGGGAAGGCAGAGGATTAACTGGGATGGTTGCCAATTGGGACTGTTGGAGAGTATCCTGTTCTCCCTACACACTCACAAATACAAATATTTCTGAGCAGTCTTTCAGCATGACTAATGTTTCTTCAATCTTCCAAGAAAGTATTTTGCACAGAAATACACATAGTTTTGTATGCAGGAATTAAGCTAATAGCAAGAGATGCTATTCTTTGTATCAGAAACGTGCCATCTAAGCAAAATGTTTTCTCTTGCATAACCCCCCCTCCCCCACATTTATTTTTCCTCACCATACAAAGGATAAAAAATCTTACAGCTGGCATTATTCTACTTGCCAATGTTTTTTTAAAGTGTCAAGAATGACCAGCTTCTTTCATACTACACAATTATAGCACTATGTTTTCACTTTAACTCCCATGGCTGCTTCCCATATGTTTCCAGGATTAGCAGTTTGGAGAGATACTAGAGCTCCCTGGCAGAGAAATCTGAAAACAGCATTGAAACTACAAATCCCAGGATGGAGCTATGGCAGTCAGAGGGGAATCCCTGCTGTAACTGTGTGGTGTGAAAAAGACTATTGTCTCAATAGGAAAATAAATAAAAATGATTTTCATTCTTAGCAGGCACAAGATGACTGAAAAATACATCACAGAACAATTCATTTGCATCGTCAGAGTTCTGGAGCAAAGCCAAACATGGTCACCTGTGTTTCAAAACTAGGCCAGAACATTCTATGAAAGAGGATTATACTGTTTTCTGAGAATGAAAAAGGGGGAAAGCCTCATTTTGGAGATGAAAATTGACACAAAACAGAGAAAGAGGTGGACAACTAGAGATTTATCTCATTTCAGTCACATCCTTTCTTCAAAGAGCTCAAAGTAGAGTGTGTGCATCCATTCAACCTACACTGGGTGTTCTCAATCTTGAAGTTGTCTATCAATTTATGGTGACCCCATACATTTCATAGAGATTTCTTAGGCAAGGATCCTCGGAGGTGGTCTTGCCACTTCCTTCCTCTGAAATAGAGTCCATAGTACCTAGTATTTCTTGGTGGGAGAGCATTCAAATATTAATCAAGGCTAAGACTGCACCCACACTGGAGAAATAACCCAGTTTGGCACCGCTTTAACTGGCCTGGCTCAAAGCTATGGAATTCTGGGAGTTGGAGTTTGTTGTGGGGCCCAGAGCGCCCCACTTGGCCCAGAAAAAGGGTGCTCTTGCGCCTCATGCATCCACTGCACCCCAACACGAAGGAGGAAAAAGGAGTGGCTCCTTTCTCCTCTGGATCGTTGGTGCGGCTGTGTGGTTGCCACACCAATGATTCGCAGGCAGGAAGAAGTGTGAATAACCTATATGAATAGGCACGAATAGACAAGATAAAATTCTGTATGCTTTGAATGTGTTTCAAATCCATTTGCATCATCGACAGTCCCATGGTCAAGAAAGTGCTGCCCCTTCCCCAGTGGAACAGCCACCACTGGGAAAAAAAGAGGGGGAAAGAGAGAGAAAGGATGGGAGAGAAAAGGGGATGCCAAGCCCCTTGAGTGCGGGAGAAGGAGTCTCTACCCTGCTGAAGGGTGCTGGTGGGTGTGGGACAAGGGGAAAGTGCCGGCACATGTGAGCAACCAAACCAGGATGTGGAGAGATGCCGTTTGCAGAGAGATGCGGTTCCATAGTGTGAATAAAAACCCGGAATGTATGAGTGAGGTTATTCACTTCATTCCATTTTTAAAAAAAAAACACGACATCTGAATGGCCCTAAGGCCACACTGAGCTACAGCAGATGAAATTGATGTTGGCCTACATGGGAACTCTCCAGCATTTTGGCGTTGGAAAAGATGGAGCAGTGATGGCTGAGATGGGAGACATTCCCCAAAGGGAAGGAAGGGTGTGGAAATACCTGGCAGACACTAGAGGAACCAAGAACGAAAGCCCGCACCATCGCTCTGAGCTGGGCAAAGTCAAAGTCATAACATGGTCCCTTAAAAACAAAAACCCAACAAAACAATGGCCAATGATGCCTCGCCTGCTGTTGAAGGTGGGACAATTGAGAACTGATAGGTATCTTCTCGTTCATTTGGGCTTTTTGATATCACAGGATTGCTATCGTCAGGGTAAAGTGGGGAGGAGAAAAGCCATGCATGACTCTTGAACTCACTGAAGCCAAGATATAAATATAATAAATAAATAATAGAGAATGGACCATATTTGCATCAACAAATGTATTATGGCACAACTTTTGGGTGTAGAGTCTGCTTCATCAGAGACATTCAATAAAATGGACTGTAGTCCATGAACACTTACACCATAAAAAAGTGTACATAAGATGTTTCAGAACAGTTTTAATATAGATAACTTCAGAAATATTGTCACTAGTGGTTTTGTTGTTATTAACTGTCCACAAGACAACTTTGAATTGTGGCAACCCTATGGATGAGACATCTCCAAGATTCCTTGTCCTTGACTGCCCTACTAAGGTCCTGCAGACTCAGGCCCATGGCCTCCCTGATCAAGTCCAACCATCTGGCATGTGGTCTTCCTCTCTTTTTACTTCCCTCTACTTTTCCCAGCATCACTATCATTTCTAACTATTTATGCCTTCTCATGCAGTGGCCAAAGTACAACAGTCACACTTTAATCATACTAGTTTCCAGGGATAGTTCAGACACTTTAATCATACTAGTTTCCAGGGATAGTTCAGACTTGATCTGTTCTAGAACCCATTTGCTTATCTTCTAGGCCAGCCACGGTATCCTCAGTACTCTTCTCCAGCACCACATCTCAGATTAGTTGATTTTTTTTCTATCAGCTTTCTTCACTATCCAGCTCTCACATCTGTACATAGTGATGCAGACTACAATGGTTTCGACAAACCTCACATTAATGTTCAGAGTTATATCTTTGCACTTTAGGAATTGGTCTAGTTCTTTCATAACTGCCATTCCCAATGCTAGTCTTCTTCTGATTTCTTGACTACTGTCTCCATTCTGGTCAATATTTGATCCAAGATTTAGATCATTTTTTTTAAATTAACATTTTAAAATATCCATCTCCAGTTTGATAGTTCATTAGGAATTCCCTCCCCACCTTCAACAGTCACCAAATTATTTTTTTCATAAACTGACTCATAACCAAAAGCAGCTTCAATGTTCAGCTTCCTTACCCATTCCCTATTTGCATCTCTAATATATATGATAATAATGAATGAAAAATTGGCAAGTTCAACAGGAGCGCAACACTTTCCTTGCAGTATGTCTGCTTACTTTAATTTTAGGGATATCATACAGATTTCATAGGTATCTAGCAAAGACGGGCATTTCTCATTTAGAAGTCATTTTCTAATTTCTATATGCTCATATTTGTTAGCAGATGGAAAACCAGTTGATGTTTCCAAACTGATATAATTTTTCTTTTTGCACAGGACTAACATTCCCTGTTCGTCCATCAGTGAAATGGCAGAACTAAAAATAATTTGAGACAACATCTTTGGAGCTGAAGTAAATAATAATTGGGCAGAAACAATTTTACACTACATTGAAAATACATGGTTTAATAAGAATCTTAAGAGGGAGATACACCACCATCTTGTGGCAGATCAGATTATTACCTCCATTTCTTTACGACATGCTGCCAAGAGTTCATCATTTACAGGGTTGGACCACTTTTGCATCAACAAATATTCATCCTGCCCCATGTGTCTGAATTTGCACTTTGCCTACTCATAAATTAGGCAGGTCCCTAATTTATATAGTTTGCAACTTTTATTTAGGAAAACAAGAGAAACAAATGTGACAAGAGGAGATGCTATGGTTGCATGATTTCAAGTCATTTCTACTTATGGTGACCCTTAGATGAATCTGTCATGGGGTGTTCTTAGCAGGATTTGTTCAGAGGTTTTTTGCCCTTGCCTCCCTCTGAGGCTGAGAGAGTGTGACTTGCCCAGGATCACACAGTGCTTCCATACCTGAGTGGAGAGTCTAACCCTGGTCTCAGAGTCCTAGCCTAATGCTCAAACCACTACTCTACACTGGTTCTGAAGGAAGAGGTTAACAACAACAACATTTATTTATAGTGCCCTTTCCACCAAAACATATACAATAAAAACCACACTATAAAATACTAAAATAATATTCTAATATGCTAAAAACAAAAGAAACAAAATCTTCTTCAGTTACTGCCCATCTTGGCCACCTTAGATATGCCCAGCATCTTAATCCAGTGATTCAAAGAGAAAGGTCTTCAACCCTTTACAAAAGCAGATCAGATCCTCCAATAGCCGGAGGTGCAAAGGAAGCTGTTCCACAAACACAGAGCTAAATCCTGAAAGGCTCCTAGCCCTGACAGAGCCATACTTGTTGGTGGAACCACCTATCATCCTTTGTCTGCAGATCTTAAATTTCTAGATAGTACGTACCATGCTGGCTGACCTGCTTATACAGGGAAAGGTTAAAGTGCAGGGTCTTAAATGTTAAGACCAAAGGCTTACAATGAGCCTTGGCCTGAACTGGAAGCCAGTGGAAGGATCTATGAGAGGAAGAGACAAGTAAGTATTTGGGGAGATTTAAAACAACCTGGATAGCACTGTTCTGGATTAAAACCAGGGGAGTAAGAGAGCAGGAAGGCAAACCTGCCAGTAGGCTATTACAATAGTCCAGGTGTGAAACAACCAAGGCCTAAACAAGATACAGGGGACAAACACAATATCATTAAGGTGAAGAGGCAAGTGTTTAAAAACTAGTTGAAGGATTAATTCAGACATCAGTTCCACCTTGTACCAAGAACCACACAAAAGCAGATCCTTACTGAGATTTCAAGAAGGGTAGCCATCTGAAACAAAATCAAAAGACAGCCCAGTGGCACTGTAAAGAATAAGGGGTGAAACAGACTGCCCCGAAGGAGTGGCTTGCCGCTGCCTTTTTGAGCACTGAATTGGAGCCGCAGCAACAGCACACCATGGCTCCGATCCAGCTATTTGCCGGCTGAAAAAGAAGCAGCAGAAAGCCACTCCTTTTAGAGCTGACAAAAGCCAGATTTCCCACCGCAATAGTGGTTTTTCCACATTTCTGCAGTGCAGTGCATATAAATGTCACACCACAGAAACACTGTGATGCCACCCGCTGTGTGGTCAGTGAGGCAGCATGAAGCTAGCATGGGGGCAGTGTTGGGACATGTGGCGTGCCCCCATTCCACCCCAAAGCTGTCTTTTTTTTCCTGTTTGCTTTGCCCCTTAGGGTCCAAAACACACTGCAGAAATAATCTAGTTTGAGATTCCTTTAACTACTCTGTCTCAGTGCTAGGAAATCTTGGGAATTCTAGTTTATGGTGGCACTAGAACTCTCTGACACAGGCTAAATGTCTCACAAAACTACCATTCCTAGAATTTCTTAGCACCAAGCCAGGTTATTTAAAGCTATCTCAAACTGGTTTATTTCTGCAGTGCATTTAGGACTTAACCTCATTAGAGAACAAGCTTTCATGAGCTATATTCCATTTCATTAGATGTACAAACTGTGATGCAGAATTTTAAATATGTAGATATTATGCACGACTGAATGTCTGACTATAATAAGTGAAGTCACAAGGAAATGCAATTCCATCCATGAGAAATTGTCAGTATTTTTCTTCTGACTGGAGAAATTTGATGAATTTCTTCCCCCCCCCCCCCATAGATTTCCTGCCCCTAAAAGAGATGGAAATTTCTAGAAACCTTTCACTCACTACTGGTTGTTGCTGTTTTAATAATGTAGCCTTTTGTTTGTAGAGAGAATTTTGTTTTTACATTGTGGGCCATCCTGTTTAGTTTATAATGAGTAAATAAGACAAGTTCCCAGGAAATGTGTCTTGGCAGCTGTCTTATGAGGCCACTAACAAAATTTCAATTTTGTTGTTGTTATTGACATTATATTTCTGGAGTTGAGCCAGATAGCTGTTTTAGATCCTGGCTCTGCTTGTCTAGCAGGTTACTTTGATAAAGATGAACAATTTCTGACACATGCATGCTATGGAAAAACATGCTGTGTTTCAGAGTCTTAAACTGCAGTGATTTAAGAAGCAAGTGTATACGTTTCAGTTACTCAGGAAAAACAAAGGTACTGAAGAGTACTGAAGAACCTAAAAAAGCTTACCTTTGTTGTGACATTTTATCATGTACGGATACAGGAGCTGGCAGTCAAGAAAGCAGATAGGAAGAAAATCCATTCATTTGAGATGTGGTGCTGGAGAAGAGTGCTCAGGATCCCATGGATGGCCCAAAAGACAAACAAATAGGCCCTAGAGCAGATCAAGACTGGACCCTCTCTGGAGGCCAAGATGACTAGACTAAGGCTGTCATACTTTGGACACATCATGAGAAGGGAGGACTCACTGGAAAAATAATAATGCAGGAGAAATGGAAGAACATAGAAAGAGAGGAAGGCCACATGCTAGATCGATGGACTCTATTAAGGAGGTCATTGGTATTAGTTTGCAGGAACAAAGCAGAACAATGGAGGACAGGGAGCCTTGGAGAGGTCTCATCCACAGGGTTGCCATGGTTCAAGATCAACTCGAGGGCGGTTAACGACACAAAATAAAGGTGGACTCCTGGATCTACATACAGCCTTCCCCCCACCCCCCGCTATTCTATGCTAGGCTCTAGTCCAGGATCACCATAGAGAATCCTTTTCTACAAAACATTGTAGACAAAATGTCTGAAAGAGAATATGTAGGCCTACGTATGTCTCTAACATTATCCCTTTCTTCTCTCATATGATCTTTGCCTGATGAAGCCAGTGAAATTTCAAAAGCTTGTATAACATATTTTGCGCTGTTTTAATTTGCTAAGTGAAGGTACTATTGTTTTGTGGGTGTTCTATTTTGTTATATTTTGCTCCATGGCCAACACAACTACAGTGGTACCTCGGGATACGAAATACCCAGGTTACGAAATTTTCGGGATACGAAAAAATCCCATTGGAAAACATTGTTCCAGGTTACGAATGTTTTTTCAGGTTACGAAAAAACTTTTGGTGCTTTTCGGCGCTATTTTACACGGAATCGCGGCTTTTCCCCATTAGCGCCTATGGCATTTCGGCTTACAAAGGCTTTTTGGGTTACGAAAGCGGCCGCGGAACGAATTATTTTCGTAACCCGAGGCACCACTGTAACCCCTAAATATGTTTACAAGAGATTTTGTGAGACTAGAAAGCTTGCAGTTTCAGTAGTTTAAACTGATAGACACAAAGCCTTCAACAAGATCCATCATGATATTCTTGCAAACAAACTAGTAACATCTGGGTTAGACAAGGCTGCTGTTAGGTGGCTCTGGAACTGGTTGACTGGCTAAACCCAAAGGGTGCTCAGCAATGGCTCCTCTTCATCTTGAAGAGAAGTGACTAGTGGAGTCCCAAAGGGATCTCTCCTGGATCCAGTGCTGTTCAACATCTTTAGCAATGATTTGGTTGCAGTGACATACCAGGGGTTGGTGCTACCCAGTATGGAGCAGACTGCCTTGGCCCCAGAAGTCCATTTGGGCTCTGGTGTGGCTGATGTCATGCTGAAGCCCAAACGGAAGGGGCTGACGAGATGGACAAGCAAGTAAGAGACACAACACACATTCTCACTGGCCCAGCAGACTTGCTGGGTGTACCACCCCACTGGGTGACACCGCCTCTGAGGTGTCACCTAGTGCACTCCACATCTCCTGCATTCCCTAGTGGTGCCACTGTTTGGATGATGGAACAGAAGGCATGCTTATGAAATTTTCAGCTGACACCAAATTAGGAGGGATAGCTAACACCCCAGAAGACAGGATCAAAATTCAAAATGACCTTAATAGATTAGAAAGCTTAGCCAAAATTTTAAAAAGGCATTTCAACAGGAAGAAATATAAGGTACTGCCCTTAGGCAGAAAAAAATGGAATACATATACAGTGGTACCTCGGGATACGAAATACCCAGGTTACGAAATTTCCGGGATACGAAAAAATCCCATAGGAAATAATTGTTCCGGGTTACGAATGTTTTTTCGGGTTACGAAAAAATTTTTGGTGCTTTTCGGCGCTATTTCACACGGAATCGCGGCTTTCTCCCATTAGCACCTATGGGTTTTCGGCTTGCGAAGGCTTTTCGGGTTACGAAAGCGGCCACGGAACGAATTAATTTCGTAACCCGAGGGAGCACTGTATAGGATGGGGGGATATCTGGCTTGACAACAGCACATGCAAAAGGGAACTAAGAGTCCTAATAGACCACAAGTTGAACATGAGTCAAGAGTGTGATGTAGCAACTAAAAAAGCACATGCAATTCTAGGCTGCATCAATAGAAATATGTCTGGATTTTTACTTCCTTATTCTTCTTTTCTTTTTTCTTTTATCGTTATATGCTTATTTACTGTTATATTGTTTGTGGCATTTTCTCTGTGTAATAAAATTTAAGAAGAAAAAATATATTCTATAACAGAAAAAAAAGGGAGCTGTGGAGTCAGAAGCAATTTTGGGTGGAGCTGGAATCAGTAAGACTTTCAGAAGGTTTATCCTTCTCATTGTATCTTACATTTCTCTTCCAAGATTTTCCCCTTTTGAAATTTGAAATTTTAATTTAAAAAAAACCTGGGGCCTTCCTTTCTCGTCCCACTGACCCTTACCCCACTTATACCATCTCTTCAGCATTTTAAAGATACAGACAAATGGCACAGCCTGTTTCTGCCAAAATACAGATGTTTAAGGAATAGTGGTGTCACCTCCCCCTTCAGGGTGTCACCTGGTGCGCCCCACACCCCCAGCATGACACCACTGCTTCCCAATTAACATTATGTTCCTATTAATACCAACAGATACAACATTGTGCTCATTTCATTAAAAAAAATGGAATCTAGATTTGTCTGGTATGTTTTAGTCTAGTTAAGTATCACATTCTTTGTTCAAACAAGAGTTCCATTTTTATCAGATCTATCAGGCAGCCTATTTTTCAGGTGCAAAGTGTACAGTGGGGAAAGATCCAAACTAAACTGTTCAAGTACAGCTCAACAGTGCTTTTATTAGCCTTTTAGGCATAAGAGGAAGCATGCTTGTGCATTTTAATTTCAAATTAAAAACAGAAGAAAGGAAATGTAAAGACACGTTAGCCATAATTGGCTACAGCTTAGTTGATAACTGGTTGTTGTTGTGTCCATTGTTCAAATCAATATACCAAGCTGGCTCTCAGTGTTCCAACTATTTTTAGTCTATAATTAAAATATGTATAAAACTGTCATCATTCGTTTTTAAAAGTACAACAAATGTTTTTCCAGGTAAATTAGCAAGAAAAAAATCAGATAACTCATATGATTGTACTAGATGTATAAACTGAAGTTTATTTTATGACAGTTTATGCTTTCTTGGCAGGAGCAGAGGCCTTCTGGAGTTTCTTTACTTCATGCTTGATGATCCTGTTTCTCTGTAAAAAAATTATTGAAAATTGTAAGCAAGAAGAGCTCAACTTTTACCAACCTTACTAATTACACACACATGAGAACCCAAAGGGCTGTGTTGCACTTTTACCTGGCAATATGTTGTCTGAACTGTGGTCAAAACTTCCAACTTTCATTTTACAGAAGTTAAACTTATAGTTTTGGATGTACAGAAAAGGCGGACAATAGCTAAAGTACATGCTAAGTGATAAAACATTTATCTAGTTAAAACATTGCTTCCCTGCCTCTCAGGTAAAAAGTGAAAGTAATATACACATCTAAGAGCAAGCTTTTTAAAAACCAAATCATCCGAGTCTAAAATATCTTATTAAAACATATAGGAATAACAGATAGTTGGCAGGGATTTGGTATGAATATTAAAGGCTGGGGAAATACAGTCTTGTCCAGGCACATAAAACTATTAAGTTTAGTATTAAATAAATCTCCTGGGAGGGAAAACACATTATAACAGGAACACCACAACTTAAAAGACACTTTCTCTGATCATCAACTGAATGAAATCTAAAAACACAGATATGTAAAGTGCCTCAGATGATGTCCTTAGGCCTCAAGATTGTGCACTAGGACAGAAATTCAAGATATTATAAAATTGGACTCACCTAGAAAATAAAGCTATACTGTAGGTCCTTAGCATATTTTCAAAGTTATGACTTTGTAATACAAGCATGTCACACAATTTACTTACCATTTTCTTGGCCTTCATAACCTTGTAACGATCAAAGTCTGACATCTTGGCTTTCTGTGGAAATATTTTGCAGGATGGACAAGATTATTCCAGTGCCTTGTTGAGACTCCCCGATTTTTACTCCTAATCAAGTAAACATCTCATGGCCACTCATTTAATATCCATGCATTCTTGAATAAATCATGTCTGCTTATTTTATTTATATAATGCCAATGACTTAGGACTGTGCTACTACTACTCAATTTAGTACTTTAGCTGATTCATCTTTTACTAAGTGAACCAAAACATGTATGGGTGTGGGTGTGCCATCAAGTCTCCTCTTGACTTACAGTGACCCCATGCATTCTTAGGCTAGGAATACTCAAATGGGGTTTTGCCAGTTCCTTTCTTTGAAATACGGCTTACAGCACCTAATATTTAAAACCTATTTTAACATAAGTTCTTATTTCTGATGTTCAGGCAGCAGTGTCATCACCTATATAACAAACGCACAAGAGGCATCAGCAGAATGATGGCAAAAGTACAAAAACAAACCCTTAGGGATGAACCCACCACAACCCACTGAAAAACTGAAAGAGCATTTTCATTTTCACAGAATGCTGATAGGGGAGTTGATTCTGCCTAGCTGTACTTCTGCTGAAAATCTAAACTATATAGAGAATAAGCAGAGAAAAGCCGTGCTTCAGCTGAACAGTTTTCACTGCAGTATAGCAAACTCATTTGTACCACTGTTGTTAAAGGTCCTCTCTGATTTTCTGTTAAGACACCACATTCAGTTATTTGGACCCCAATTTAATTTAGCATGTTGTCCAGTTTATGCTTTTTTGAAAACATACCTTTGCCCTGGCATCAATTTTTTGTGCCCATCTGGTGGCTTTCCATTTCTCATTAACATTTTCCTTCTCCCAAGCATTCCGCACATACTTTTGACGGGCGCTAGATTTAAGCACACACACAAATATTTGTTACTATAACATAACATGAGATTTCATCAATTGATGTATTCTGCCATAACAGAAATGTGCCATGGGTTCAAATTTTACGAATCTCCTACATTTGCATGTCCTTTTACTGAAGGTCTACATCACCTATCATAATTAACGTACATTAATTATGAAAAGAGGAGTCCTCCCAGAGGTCATGAACACTGTAATGCTACGACAAAATCTGCTATCTATTTCAGCACATGGCAAACATTTTAAGACTAGCTATCACACAAGGAGCCCTAGTTCTAATATAAATTTGTATTGTAGGTAACATTCTATGGACCATATATTATGGGTCCATATTGCTTCAGTTTCAAAGACTTGTTAAGGACTCTCCCTGCGTAAGCTTTGTGTTTTAAATATGTTGTGTGCCTTCATGTCGTTTCCAACTTAAGGCGACCCTAAGGTGATGTAGTTTTCCTGGCAAGATTTGCCCAGAGAGGGGTTTGCCTTTGCCTTCTGTATATGTAATACAGAAACAATGGACTTTATCATACTGAGGGAAAGCTGATATTAAAAAGTCATTTTCCTGGCAAAGCCGTGAGGTTGTGGTGAAGATTTTCAGACGATGCCGTGATTGCAGAGGGCTTACCCTGGGAAGAAACAGGAATGCTCAAGCAACAAACCATTCATGGGATTTCCCCGTAAATGGGTTGTTGCTTGAGCATTTCTGTTTCTTCCTGGGATAAGTCCTCTCTATCGCGATATGTCTGAAAATCTTTGCTGCGACCTTGCCAGGAAAATGCCTTTGCAATCCTGGATTTCCTCCCATGTGATAAAGTCCCATTATAGAAGAGATTTCAGGCTTTGAGAATAAACTGGAGTGCAGGAGTTGTTTATGCCACTATTCCTGCAAATCCTTCAGCCAAGATGAAACAGAATAAATCCTATCTCAGTGACAATGCAAGCTATTTCCACATCAATTTAACTTTAGAAACAATGATATGGAACGACAAGGATAACCAACCTGTGTGGAAACTTGAGAACAAAGTCAGTCAACTGCATGCACTTGAAAGGCATGGCCTGCCTTCTGACCCCAGTGCAGGGACCATCTACAAGAGCCTAAAGGAAAGAAGAAAAGAGTTATTTTTCACAAAAGTCCCAAGGATAAAAACGTGAACAGGGAAGGCCAAACAGCATTGCAACAATCTTCCACCCTCATCTTTGTTTCGTCTTATATGATATACATCATCTTCTTGAAAGCCAAGATGTGTTTCCTTCTGTCTATTCCTGATAACAGCAGAGTCACAAATAAAAATAACCAGTGTTAACATTTTAGCCCTAAGATGGTCACTTAGGCCTGTTACAGACTGCCAAAATAAAGCTGCTTCGGGTCTCTTTGGAGGTATGATATTTAAATGATGCATGGGTCCTAAGAATCCAGAAGCTGCACCAAAGCTGCACTCCAGTGCATAGGAATGGAGTGTGGCTTTGGCGTGACCTCTGGACTCTTAGGACCCATGCATCATTTAAATAGCATACCTCCAAAGAGACCCCAAGCAGCTTTATTTTGGCAGTCTGTAACAGGCCAATGACTACAAAAGTATGTGCCTTCAAGTCACCTGTTGATGGCAACCTAATGCATTTCATGTGTGTTTCTTAGGCAAAAAACTCCATGCTAGTTTTCCATTGCCACTCTCTGCATTAAAGCCTACATGACTTGATACTCTCTGACAGTCTCCCCAGTACTAGCCAGGTCTAACCTAACTTAACTTCCAAGATCAGAATGGACATGGTATCTTCAGCTTATTTATACTACAAACTTATCCATTTTTTTCTTGCAGTGAGATCTGCTAAATGTAGCACTGTATTGCATGTGACAAAATGATAGAATTATCTGCTTCAAATTTGTGTAAGAGGGGAAATCAAAAGTTTAGAATTATGTTAGATCAGTTTTTTAAACACATTCACAAAAGTCTGTATATTTATCTGGCCTGTTAAGAACCAGCAATCTGCATTTTCATGTACATGAAAGGAATGCAACATATGGGATACTTGGGATTTTTTTTTATTAAGTCTGCTTTCTACGGACTAAGAAAAAATGGATAAGGAAACACCCCTCTATACCATATTTTATGGTGGATGTGGAAGAAGACTTGCCTTTCTTCAAAACAGGGAAATCAATGCAGCTAGCAAAAAAGCCTGCTTATTTTTCTTTATGGCACCACTGCTAGCATCCTACGAAAATAGTTGAATACACAGCTATTCTACAGGCATATAGCAAACATCCATACTTACCCTATTCTGATCAATAACATCGACGATCGCAACCAGCTTGCCGGCATGTGGTCCAAAGGAAATGTAGGCAACTCGGCCAATCTCAACATAGCGCTTGAACACCTTCATGAAGAGAAAATATACAATTCTAATATCTCACAAAGACTCATTTAGAAATGAATCCAATCTTGGCCCCAGCAGAGATCACAGAATAGCAAAATGGAAGCCATTAAACTCCATAATTTAGGAGATCAATAACTGAGAGCATAAAAACAAGCCATTTATGGAAAAGGCAACCAATATCCCTTTACTTTGCATCACCATCCATTATTATTTTCACATTAAAAGTGTGCAAATCACCAATAAACAAAATTCCTGTCAATCTCCTTATAAATCAAAGCTTGCTTATTAACTTATGTAATGTATCAAATGCTATGTAAAAAGGGCTTTTTAAGGACAGGGGGGAAAATCAAGCCCTGATTTATGCTGCATCCACACTGCAGAAATAACCCAGTTTGAGGCCGCTTTAACTGCCTTGGCTCAGAGCTAGTGAATCCTGGGAATTGTAGTTTATTGCGGCACCAGGGCTCTCTGACACAGAAGGCTAAACGTCTCGCAAAACTACAGCTCCCAGGATTCCCTAGCACTGAACCAGGGAAGTTAAAGAGGTCTCAAACTGGATTGTTTCTGCAGTGCGGACGCAGTCTTTGAAACTTTGAAACTCCCTCTCTTTCAGTCTTTGTCTCACTATCTGCTATGGAATTCTGGGAGTTGGGAGTTTGTTGTGGGGCCCAGAGCGGAGCAGAGCCCCACAACAAACTCCAACTCCCAGAATTCCATTGCCTTCAGCCAGACAAAGAGTTAAAGCGGTTCCAAACCGGGTTATGGATGCAGCCAAAGGCTTACAGATTGTAATCCTTCCCCAACCGCCTCAGAGGCCCGCGCTCACCATGATGGACGCCACGCGCGAGCCGACCAGAAAGAAGGAAGGAAGAAAGAAAGAACCGCTTCCGGTGGCCTCGCTATACCCCTTCCTCTCAAGCAACTGCGCATGCGCAGAGAGGAAAAGCCGGAAGTGAGGGAAGAAGGGAGAGGGAGAGGGACGGCCTTAGTACCAAAGCGCTCCCCCCAATCTGTTCCCTTTCAGCGATTTTGGTTTTTTTTGGACTTCAACTCCCAGAAGCGCAGGCATATTGGCCAAAGTGGCTGAGGCTTCTGGGAGCTGAAGTCCCAAATTTCTTAGTAGATGGCTATGGCGAGGCGCATGCGCGGCAGCAAGGAGCGCCAAGCGCGAGCCCAACACGCATGCGTCCTTGCCGTTGCGGAAGGGTGGGCGCTACACTCTTATAGTCCAGCTATTCCACACAACGGCTCTGGCTGCCTTCTTCTGTTGCATTCTGGGATTTGCAGTTTAAAGGAAGGTCCCAGCGGCCATAGAATGGAGAAAAGCAGCGAGCTGCGGCTCAGAGACTAGTGGGTGGGGCCAAGGGCGGTGACATGCAAATTTTGAGCCAATGAGATGGGAGGAGAGTCCTGAAGTCTTTCCTGGGCCCCAGGGCAGAAAGGGTTTGGGTCGGGATCCGACCCAAACCCTCTCTGGGGGAAGAGGGCTGCCAGGGCCGGAGGGGGAGTGGAGGTCGAGGCAGACAGAGGGAGGGCTGGGGTCAGGCCAAGGTCTCACTGTGACCTGGAAGGCCGTCCCAAAGAGAGGGGTCTCTGGGCGGACAGGGAATTAAGCATCCGTTCTTAGGCGGTATTTTCCCTTGTAAATTCAGGGTTTAAGCTGAGCCCTATTTTTGTCTTGTTTTTGTGGAAATGTAAGTTAATTTTCGTGGAATTTGTCCTTGGATTCTTTCTCAGCCTTTTTGCATCTTGTTGCGAGAAGAAAGAAGCAGAGCAATGGCCCCCCAGCAGCCTCCTTTCCTTCTCTCTCTTTGAGGGAGCCTTGGGGGATGATGGGCTTTGCAGCAGCTCTACTCAGAGCAAAAGAGAAAGGGGAGGATGCCTCTGTGGATGATGGGTGCAACAGTCGCTCTGCCATGCGCAGGAGGCCCTTAGGAAGACCTAGGGCTCATTTCTACTTTCATTTAGCCTTCCCCCCTTCCATCTTTCCCACCATGAAAGCAGATATTTGCATCCTCCCCTTGTAATCGCTGGAATAGGGAAACAGGGAAGCAATGCCACTTGTGCGTCACCTGGGAAGCCCAGCTCAGGAACACTCTACACAGACACACACACACATTGATAGAAGATTCACCTCATTGGTTTTGCAACTATTTGCAGTTACTCAGGCTGCCCAAGTCAGGGCACTGTTTACATTACAGATGATGCACAGATGATTGACATGCATTTTGAAGTGCTGCAAACTAGTAGGGAGGACAATCGTGCCAAAAATGAAGCGACTACACTTATTATTGCTATTATTATTATTATTCTTAATTAACCCAATAAGGACTTTTCCTTTAATCAGTTGCTGATTAATAATGCTACTCTTCCCCCTTTCTTTTCTGGCCTGTTTCTCTTTTAAAAGGTGATTATACCCCTCTATTAGTACTTTCGCATCATAAAACCCATCCCTGTTTTATCGCATTTGCTCTCCTCTGGTTCAGGTTCATATATGCGTCTGTCTCTAGAGATAGAAGAGGTGAAGAACTGAATTTGGTTTTCGGGAGCTTTGGTCCGAAACACAGGGCAGAAATCATCCAGTCTGAGACCGCTTTAACAGCCCTGGCTCAATCCCGGGGCATTCTGGGAACTGTAGTTTGGTGAAACATTGGTCTTTCTCTGTCAGAGAGCTCTGGGGCCACAGCAAACTATAGGCCTGTTACAGACTGCCAAAATAAAGCTGCTTCGGGTCTCTTTGGAGATAAGCTGTTTAAATGATGCATGCATCCTAAGAGTCTGGAAGTCACGCCAAAGCCACACTCCATTCCTAAGCACTGGAGTGCAGCTTTGGCGCAGCTTCCGAAGCAGCTTTATTTTGGCTGTCTGTAACAGGCCATAGTTTCCCAAGCCTCCCTAGCACTGAGCCAGGGCTCTGAAAGGGGTTTCAAACTGGATTATTTCTGCAATATTATTATTATTATTGTTGTTGTTGTTGTTGTTGTTGTTGTTAGATCTACTTGTATCCCACTCTCTTCCCAGAACTGAGCCTCAGAGTGGCTTCACAACATTAAAAAACATTACAATTAAGAAACATAGGGGGAAAGGACATTAAAAAGGAATTAAATTATTAAAATAATATTGAACCTATATTGATAAATACAAAAAGGCAAAAGGCACAAAACTATTTTCTGAGAAGACAACAGGTGACAGCAGAACAGAGAGAGAGAGAGAGATAGTGGGAATCTCACTTATTCAGGGACCAGAAACACGGTCTTACAAAGGTATTTGCAGATAGCCCTCAGAGAATAGGACCCAGAACAACGGAGGCAAACTACAGGAAAACGGGCTCCACCTAAACATTAGGAGGAACCTCCTGACAGTAAGAGCTCATATATATTATATTCAACAGAGAGGAGCATCAGGGCAGGGGAGAACCGAATAGGGTTTTGGGGAGCTGTGATCCAAAACACATGGCAGAAATGATCCAGTTTGAGGCTATATCCACACTGCAAAAAGAATCCAGTTTGACACCACTTTAACTGCCAAGCCTCAATGCTGTGGATTTCTAGGAAGTGTAGTTTGTTGTGGCACCAGAGCAAAAGAAACAAGACAACTTATGCTTACACTGTTAGTAGGGAGATAGATGATAGATAGATAGATAGATAGATAGATAGATAGATGCCATCTGTCTATATACATTATTTCCAATTCTGTGTCATCTCTGGAAAGGATGCAAAGGAAAGGGACCCACAAAAGGGAGGTGAAGTCCTGGGAATCATCAATCAGTCTCCATGAAGCTGCCCTATTTCTCCTGCGCCGAGCCTCCCAGGGCGGGGCCATGCAAATTTGGGACCAATGGTGGGAGAGATGTAAATTCTTCAGTCGGTCTCGCAATTCCATTGCCATGGCCAGCAGGTGGCAATGTTTCCCTCCCTCG
>NC_056527.1:53243964-53342444 GCF_019175285.1 Sceloporus undulatus
TCTGGAAAGGTTCTCTTTGGCCCCTTTGTTGCTTCAGGCTTTGGGGCTTCCTGGCTGGGAGGGGAATGCACTGGATGACCCTTGGGGTCTCTTCCTAGGAGCCTGTGACACTTGGCCTGGAAGAGGAGTGTCTTCTTCTCTGGGAGCGTTTCCATACTTTGAATGGGACAGTTTTCCCTTCTCCTTTTGGGAAGGGCTCTCTGTCAAGCCCCTTTGGTTTGAATGGTGGTGCGCGCTCATGGGCGCCTGCTCCATTTTGTCCCCCTCCATTTGCCACTCACGCATAACTGAAGGGCATGAATCCCAAGTCTCCATTTTTAAAATTAGGATGTAACAAAAAAGGTCAAAGAGGTGACATAACTAGGGCTAAAAATTTAGAGCAAATTTTCAGGTCACTAATCATTTCTAAAAGAAAGGAGTTAACAATACTATTTAACTTATCTTTAAAGAGGGGAAGAAATGTTAATGGTTCTCTGTATAAAGCAGAATTCTTTGGAATTCTTCCTGGACAGAAGGTTGAAATGGAGGACATGTCCTGGAAAAGGAAGAGCTCTGGTCACTCCCTGATAGACTAGCCTAAGTTGGAAACAACTTGAAGGTACGCAGCAAGAACTACAGATCTGCTCCTGGTTTAATGGTGACATCCTCTATTCCACACAATGGTTCTGGCTGCCTTCTCCTGTTGCATTCTGGGATTTGCAGTTTAAAGGAAGGTCCTAGCGGCCATAGAATGGAGAAAAGCAGCGAGCTGCGGCTCAGAAGACTAGTGGGTGGGGCCAAGAGCGGTGACATGTAAATTTTGGACCAATGAGATGGGAGTAGAGTCCTGAAGTCTTTCCTGGGCCCCAGGGCAGGCAGAGAGGGTTTGGGTGGGGGTCCGTGGAGAGGGCCGTGGGCGAAGGGGGCTGCCAGGGCCGGAGGGGGAGCGGAGGTCGAGGCAGGCAGAGGGAGGGCAAGGATCCGGCCAAGGTCTCACTGTGACCTGGAAGGCCGTCCCAAGGAGAGGGGTCTCTGGCCAAAGAGGGAATTAAGCATCCTTTCTTGGGCTGCTTTATTCATGTTAATGGAGGACAACTGGGATGCAGTGATAACTAAAGCATCAGGTGCAATTGTCTCACTTTCCCAGCCTTTTTGTATCTTGTTGTAACAAAAAGGCAGCCTCCTTTCTCTGTTGCATTCTTTTCCTCTTTAATGGAGCCTTGGGCAAAGCTGGACTTTGTAGCAGCTCTTCTCAAGCAAAGGAGAAAGGGGAGGGTGCCTCTGTGGATGATGGGTGCAACAGTCAGGAGGCCCTTAGGAAGACCTAGGGCTCGTTTCTACTTCCATTTAATGAACTGGAATAATTCCTGGACAGAAGGTTTAAATGGAGGACATGTCCTGGAAAAGGAGGGACTCTGGTCTCAGTCTCAGAGGATGGCAATGGCAAACCCCTCTGAAGAAACTTGCCAAGAAAGCCCCTTGATAGAGTAGCCTGAGTTGGAAACAACTTGAAGGTACACAACAACAACAACAACTACAGCTCTGCTCCTGGTTTCATGGTGACCTCCACTTTAAACCATCACAAACCAGTCACCCTCAGAGGAAGGCAATGGCAAACCTCCTCTGAAGAAATATGGCCAAGACAGGGTTGCCTTAGGCTTGCCATAAACCACAAACAACTTGAAGGCACAGAACAACAACAGCAACAACAAGCCCACTAAGTAACACTTGTTCAACAACTCTGCAGAAACGCTGCTGCTGTTGTAGTGTGCTTTCAAGTCATGATTTCTGACTGAGGGCAACCCTCAGACAGACTTATCCTGGGGCTTTCTTCAGAGGAGGTTTGCCAGTCTCTCTCTGATGCGAAGTCGGAGGTTTTCATGGCCGGCATCCATAGCTTTCTGTGGGTTTTTCGGGCTTTGTGGCCCTGTCTAGAAGAGGCTGAGAGCATGGGACTTGCCCAGGGTCACCAGTGGGTTTCCTGGCGGAGCGGAGACTCGAACCCTGGTCAGAAAGGTCAGAAGGCAGGGCAAAATGGCCCAATGTTAGTTTAGGCCAGTTATTGTCAAGAAGGTGGTACTGAGGCATTTATACTGCTGCTATCCTTGACCCATTTCCCTGGCAGTATGCTCCTTTGTTCATTATTAATTGTTTATATTTTATTTATAAATATATAATTGTAATTTTAGTATCAGGAGGGAGGTTAGGGAAGGGGCTAATGTTGAATTTCATTGTATTCTCTATGTATTTTTATTGCTGTAACAACCCACCCGGATTCCTTGGGATTGGGCGGGCTACAAATAAATCATTTATTATTATAAACCATATACAGTATTTCTATTATTTCTTTATATTATTTATTATATAATTATAATAAAGAATAATTATTATATTATATTAATAAATTATTATTAATTTAATAATTATTATCTATTTATTATTGGTATATATTATTATATATATCTTATTATCTGTTATCTAATTATTAATTAATTAAGTTTATTATCCCCTCTGTTGTGAACCGCTCAGAGTCCCAGTGATTGGATGGTATATAAATAAATGCTTTTAATAATAAATAATAATAACAACAATAAATTATTATTAATTATAAATTATGCATTATATTTTATGTTTATAATTTTAAATTATATTTTATATTTATAATTATAGTTTTAATTATAGCTATAATTTATAATTATAAATATAAATTATAATGTATGATTATAAATATAAAATATCATTCATAATTATAATTTATAATTATAAATTATTTATTATTATATTTATATTTATTTATTTCCCACCTTCTTCCCAGTACAGAGACTCAAGGTGGCTTCCAAAACTAAAGCAGTCCAAGTTCAAATACTGTACTATAAAAAATGCAAAATACCAGCTTAGAAACACAAACAATCCAGACAATTAAAAACACTGCCTTTGGGGGATAAAATCCCCTTTTGGGGATAAAATCCCCAGAGTCTCTCCAGCCATCATGGTGGAAGAGGCAGTTGTAGTCCAAAAATAATGCTTTCCAAATTGACTGCCGCAGTTGTTGTTTGCTTTCAAGTCGTTTCCGACCCGGAGGCAACCCTATCATGGGTTTTCTTGGCCAAATTTCTTCAGTGGTGGTTTGGTTGTTGTTTTGCCTTTGCCCTCCTTTGAGGCTGAGAGAGTGTGACTTGCCCAGTGGATTTCCATGGTTGAGCAGGGATTCGAACCCTGGTCTCCACTGCCCCAGTCCAACATTCAGTCCAGGATTTTCACGGCTGGAATCCATAGTTTTTTGTGGGTTTTTTCGGTTATGAAGCTGTGTTCTAGAACAAATTTTTTCTGACGTTTCGCCAACAGCTGTGACTGACTGGCATCTTCAGAGAATGTCTGTATGGAAGAGAGTGTGGTATATATACTGTTAGTTGGTGGGGTATATATACACCATCAATATATATGTACCCCATTCTTTTCCATGCCAGCATTCTCTGAAGATGCCAATCACAAATACTGGTGAATTGTCAGGAATAAACTCTTCCAGAACATGGCCACAAAAACCCGAAAAAACCCACAAAAAACTACCACAGTCCGACAATCAAACCACTATACCAGGCTGGTGCTTAACCGCCTTCAATCCAACATCAACTTGAATGAGAGTCCTCTCCAAGGCTATATCCGCAGCACAGAACTAATCCATTTGACACCACTTTAACTGCTATGACTCAGTACTATGGAATTCTGGGAGCTGTACAATTCCTAGAATTCCATAGCCATGACCCATGGCAGTAAAAGTTATGTCAAATCAGAATAATTTTGCATTGTCCCCCTAATCTTAAGTGCCCTGCTCAAGTCTTGCAGAATCCTACATTGGTTCTATCCATCTGGAATGTGGTCTTCCTCTTTTCCTACTCACTTCTACTTTCCCAATAACAAATAGCAAGTACGTTTCTATACTGCTTATCAGTGAACTATCACTCCTTAAGCATTTTACAATATGTAAGGCAATTGTGCCCAACAAGCTGGGTACTCATGTTACCAACCTACGAAAGGATGGAAGGCTGAGTGGACCTTGGAGCCCTCATCTAGGATCAAACTTACAGCACTGTGGCTGCAGTAGTGACATTTAACCAGGGCTCCTTCATTCATTATTGTATTTTCTAGTGACTCAAGTCTCTTCATTATGTGGTCAAAGTACAACAGTCTCAGTTCAGCAATCTTGGCTCCTAGGCAGAGTTCAGTTTGATTTATTCTAGGACCTATTTATTTGTCTTTTCGGCAGATCTGTTGATCTCTTCTCCAGCATCACATTTCAGATGAGTAGATTCTTTTCCTGTCAGTCTTCTTCCCTCCCCAGCTCTCACAACCATACATAGCAGTGAGAAATACGATGGCACGGACAATTCTAAATCTAACATTCAGCAATATAGCTTTACATTTGAGGATCTTGTCCAGGGGTAGGCAATCTTTTTGAGCCGGGGACCGGGTTGCTGTCCCTCAGACAACTGGGGGGCTGAAGCAAAAAAAATAAATAATTAAATAATTTTTTAAAAAATTAAATATATAAATAAACCAGGACAAATGTAGGACAAAATTTTCAAATGGAAGACACTTTTTTAAAAAAAATGGAGGACATGCAAAAAAATTTGCTGATTTTTTTAAAAATGTTAATATAAATGCATGTTTCTCAGGCTTCAATAGACAATTGCCCCCTCAAAGGCCCCGGCGGCAATCGGCGGCAGGACTGGGCTGGGGCCGGTCCCAAGGCCTCGCTGGGCCGCATCCGGCCCGCGGGCCACAGGTTGCCTACCCCTGATCTTGTCTATTTCCTTCATTGCTGCCCTTCCAAATTCTAGGATGTATCCACATTGCAGAAATATTGCAGTTTGGCACCAAGATGGAAATATGTGTTTTGTGGTTTTGTGAGCTATTTAGTCATCTCTGTCAGAAGGCTCTGGTGCCCCACAAAGCTACAAATAGCACTGAGCCATGGAAGTTAAACTGGTATCAAACTGCTTTATTTCTGTAGTGTGGCAGCAGCCCTACCTGATTTCTTGACTGGGGGCAAGAATGACTGTGCAGGTGGGAAGATTGGCAGAGGAAATTCATAGAAGAGAGTTCTTTCATGAAGCTATGCTGGTTGTTGGATGTTATTGTACAGTGGGCCCTTGGTATCCGCTCTGGTTTGGTTCCAGTACCCCTCTACAGAGACCAAAATCTATAAATGTTCAAGTCCCATTAAATACAGTGGCATAGTAAAATGGTGTCCTTTATATAATCTGGCAAGGCTTCTGTCAGACTGTGATCGTATATTACACATAAAATAGCCTTATTTGCTAAGGCTACTAAAAGCATTTGTGCAAATTATTTGAAGAACATTGCTATAGACAGTGCAGGAGAGTCACTAATCTGATTTTTTATATGGGTATGTATGTATTATTTTATTGAATTTGTAATGGATTTTAGTCAAATACATTAAGTGACTGATTCTTGACTGCAGTCTCCATTCTGATTAATGACTGAACCAAGGCATGGTAAATTTTGAACTATTTAAGTGTCTTCATTGTCTGCTTTAAAGTTATATAAATCATCTCTGCCCATTACTTTTGTTTTCTTAATGTTGAACAGTAAACCTGCCGTTGCACTTTATTCCGTGATTTTCTTCCATAATTGTTCCAGGTCTTAGCTATTTTCTTCTAGTAGTATGATATCATCTGTGTATCTTAAATAAACATTGTTGATGTTCTTTCCTCCAATTTTTACGTGCCTTCTTCTGAGTCTAATCCTGCTCTTCCACCTCTGAGTCTATGATTCTATGTATGATGTGTTCAATGTTTAAGTCAAACAGATAGGTGTGATAAATACTCTGGTTTCTCTTCACACTGTATAAATCTTTCACCTCTTAATAAAATGCAGTCTTGTCCAACCCACTGCCAATTGGAAACCATTTCATTTCTCTGATTTCATCCAGACAGATGAAGGCCAGGCACTCTGACCTCTGAAGATCTGCCCATGAACATGTTTCCTTTCTAGGATTATACAATTTGGCTATGCTCAGCAAAACAAGCTGCTATTGTACCCATAGAGGTCCACTGCAACTTCTGGGATTGCAGTTTAGCTGGAGGGCCGTAATTGTCCATATCTGCTCTACAAAAACAACCAAAATCAAAAATTATCACTATTTTTTTATAGAAGACATAAGGTACTGGAGAGCAGGGGTTATACAACTATCCAGCTGTTGTTTGACCATAAGATCCACCAGCCCTAGCCAGCCTGATTTCCACCCTAACTTAGGCATTTAGAATGACAGGCCTTATTGTGCAGTTATTTTCCAGGCTCTTGCTTTTTCTCTCTCTTTTAAAATGCTTGGCTGATTAAACAATTCTTTTACTTGTAAATTAAACTGAGTACAAATTCTAGGGAAAAGATGGGATTTAAATAGAGGAGATTGTGTTATTAAAATATATATACAAGTCCAGATCTCCCCAATGAAACTGGTTTATTCTGCAAATACATGTTCAACATGACAGGCATTCTTTTGCATGCGTGACACAACACACGAATACACAAGGAAGATTAGACACAACAATGCCACTGCTGTGAAGAAGAGAAGCAGTCCAGCAAACAGAGAGGGATTCATAGGGAACCAGATCCTATTGCTCTCTGCAGGAATCATGTTGGTGAGGCTAAGCATGTAGCCTAGTGACCAGGCTATGCTGCTGTTACCAACCTAAAATACAGAAAAAGATCATTATATATCTCCATAAGCAACCATTAAAACATATGACATTTTCAGACAATAGGAAAAAGTATATATACTGTAGTACTGCTTTCCCCAATTCACATATTTGTTCAATGGGATGTGCCAGCAGTAGTATAGCTACTTGCTGCTTTTAAAAAAGAAATGGTTATCTCTTACATCAGTGATGGGGAATGTGTGATGTTGTTGGGCTGCAGCTCCCATGATCCCTCATCACTGGCTATGTTGGTTAGTGATGATGGGAGTTGCAGTCTAACAATATGCACAGTCTCCACTTCTGTGGTGTTATAAGCCTGCACACAAGGCTGGTTCTTACATTCTCCCTCTCTCCTTTCTTTTTCTTTTGTATACACAAGGAAAGCTGACTGAAAGCTTTCAAACTAGGACTTCTAATTCCTTGTTACATTAGAACTCAGAAAACTATACATTTTTTGTAACTATGTTTATTGAGAAACACATCTGTCCTAATGTTTTGCCCAAAACACATCAGTGCTCTTTATGTACTTGCAGTCCTTGTTCAAGCTTTTAATCAGTGCACTACTTAAGGCAAGTTCTGATGTTACCTTCCTGCCATAGAACCCTATGTAGCACTATGAATCTTACAACAGATAGACAGGACTATAGTGCAGTTTCCTTCTCATGCCAGCATTGTTCTTCCTGGAACAAGGGCAAGATGTATTAGGAAGAAGTTGTGTAACGAATGACTTTGCTGCGAGCTGATATAACTTTCATATATCAGAAGGGGACTACACTGAAGGGTTTCCTGTGTCATGAAAATAACACCTGAATGGGTTCTTAGGTACTTTCAATGTTACAGTGAAAACTCAAAATGACATCCCTCTGGGTTATTATTTAAAATGATCCATAAAGAGAAGCTAGAGGCAAACAAATGGCATTTTGCACCTGCAACGTTTAGTGACTGCCTCCCATAATTTCATGGTCTAGACCTCCTGCAGAATATTTGATGGTGTCAGAGACTAAAAATCCAAATGGCAATTGCACATTAATTAACATGGGGTCACAGGTGAAAAAGAATTTCTGGTTCAGTCACCATTAAAATGAATAGGAGTTGTGCAAGAATCCCAGAGTTGTAACCGGGCATTGCTTCAAGCTAAACATCTTCATTTATAATAGAATCAACCTTGTCCTCAATTTATTTATTGCAACTCTAAAAAAGTAGCTTTAACTCTGGATTTCCTAGAATTAAGATCTCTTGATTTTTCAAGACTTCTTTTACAAGATGGAAGGGATTAAACTTACTTCCTTCTGAAAGTGTATCAGAGGCCAATTCTCTGCATTGAACTTATACCCGTGTATAAGTAGGTGGTAGATGTAGTTTGCTGAAAAGCAGTACGATCTTGCGTATGTTTCATCAAATTTGGGTAACATAAATGGAATCTGTAAAAACAAAAACAATTCAGGATTCAACAATTCCTACAGTATTCAGTATTCAGAACCAATTCAATATTTATTTTTACCCTGCTCTTCCACTGTAATCAGAACGACTGAGACATTTCATAAAATTCTTTCTAGAAATCCCAAGGCAAGATGCTTGGTGCACACTTAAGTCTGGAAGTTCAAAAATATCTCAAGGAAAAGAAATATAGACTGCACCTGCACTGCAAAATTAATGCAGCTTGACACTGCTTTAACTGCCATGACTCAATGCTATGGAATCTTGGGTTTTGTGGGGCACCAGATCTCATTGACAGAGAAGGTTAAATGGCTTACAGAACTACACATCCCAGAATTTTATAGCATTGAGCCATGTGGTGTCAAACTGTACTATTCTGCAGTGCAGATGGAGGCAATAGAGAGCCAGTATGGTGTTTAATTGTTGGACTAGAACACTGAGAGACCAGGATTCAAATTTCCACTCAGCCATAGGAATGCACCAGATGAGCTTGAGCAAGTCACATTCTCTCAGCTTCAGAGAAAGGCAATGGCAAACCCACTCTGAACAAATTCTGCCAAGAAAAGTCTGTGACAGGTTCACCTCTTAAGTCTGAAATTACTTGAAAGCACACAAGAAGAAGAAAATTAGTATAGAAATGTGTTTGAAAGCAACTGTGCCATCAATTTCCAGGTTTCAGAAAGACATTCCAGAGAAAACAAGTTTGCCAAAGCAGGGCACAACATGTTTTAAAATGAAGTTAGTTGTGTTGACCATAAGAAAAACTTTAAAATCCATATTAATGTAATACCTTAATTAGACCGACCCACAAAACATTGTATGCAGTCTTTCAAAATCCCTTCATCAGACGACAGGTTATAAAAAGATGGCGGGGGGGGGGGGTGAGGAGGCTGAATTCAAGTGAAGTCAATGGTTTTGCATAGTCTCTACCTTGAATTTAAATGACTGGAGAGAGGACATTCAAATAGGGTTCTAGCAAGTGAAGTGATAACTTTAGGTTTCAAACTAGCTCTTGGAAGAGTTAGTATATTCTGGACAAAAACCAACTCTCAGAATCTGTGAGCCAGCATTGCTATTTTTCCAAGCTTAGCATTTAACTGGATGAAGCCCATGAAGAAAAGTTTTATTCTTCATTTTTGATAATATCAGCTAAAAACTCGAATTCTTTCCATTGTGGGTTAAGTATCTTTAGCAATCTTTAGTACAGAGTATAATATTGAATCTTCTGTTTTTAATGGTATACGTAAAAGATGCAGCCCACCCAGTGGTAAGCATTATGTCCTGTTGACTTCAGTAAGCACTTTGAACTTTGGCTGGTTCATGACTGGCAAAATGAAACAGCTTAGTACCACAGGATTTCTGTGAGCGTGATCTCTTGCTTTTCATAGGCCTCATTCCCACTATTCTTTAAACCGGATCGTACTGAATCACAAGCCGGTTGAAATGAGCATGGTTCCCACTTAATCCAAATCGCTGAAGCAATTCAGAAAGGGGGGGCATGCTTTTGACCCGTTTAACCCGTGTCAAAAAGACGCTGGTTTTTTGAGGGTCTTTTGGGCTGAATCGATTTATTTTGGAATAAATCGATTCATTACAAGTAGGAATCAGGTAGAAACTGAATACGCCCGCCCTGCCCCCCCCCCCGCTTCCCGGCCTCTCCATCCCCAACCAACCTTCTCTGCCCCCGGCTTTGCCTCTCCGCCGCCTGGCCGGGCTTTCTCCAGAGTGCGTTCCTCCTCCTCCTCCTCCTCCTCCTGGGATACTTCCGGAGGCTTTGGGGCTAGCCTGGACTGCCTGTCCTATCATCCCCCACCATCCTGGCCCTGGCCATGAAGAAATCAGAGGCCAGGGGCAAAGAGGCAAGGTCGGGTGGCAGAGAAGGTAGGGCAGGGGCTGAGAGGCTTTGGAAAGAGGTTCCGTGCAGCCAGGCCTTCCCTGCCCCTGGCCTCTGCCTAACTCCTTCCACCCCAGCCATGCCTGCTTCTGTCTTCCCAGCCTCCTCTTGCCTCCTCTCCCTCGGCCTACCTTCTCCACCCCTGCTGGCCTGTCCTCCAACTGAGCGACCTCTCCTCTGCACTGGCCAGCATCTCCTCCACTCCAGCCAACCTGTCCTCTGCCCTGGCGGCCTGTTGTCCAGCTGGGCAGCCTCTCCTCCGCCCCAGCCGGCCTCACGTCAGCTGGCCTGTCCTCCACCCCGGCAACCTGTCCTCCACCCTGGGTGGCCTCTCCTCTGTCCCAGCCAGCCTCTCCTCCACCCCAGCCAGCCTATCTTCCAGTCCAAATATAATGGGAACCATGATCTGATTCTAAATAGATCAATTTGGATCGGAAACAGATTTTTGTGTAAGTGGGAATGAGGCCATGGATACATTTCTGTAAAATATTCTGAAACTTTATTTTGAACAGATCTTTTATGAGTATCTTTCTTTGCTTCCTCAGGAAATTGATACACACCTGGTTCCAACTCTGTGAGCAGAAGTTCCACATGCTTGAATTGAAAGCAGCAAGGGAAAATTGTCCAGTTAAATTCAAAGCATTGACAGTGTAGTAAAATCCAGAGAAGGCCTATGAATAAACCAAGATGGGAGATATTTCACAATTATTTTTCCAATGGTAAGTTAATGCCAACTAATGGAAAATGAAGTCTACAGATTCATTTTGTCATTTTTAACAAATTTTTTTAACCATAAGAAGTCGAAGGCTTTCATGGCCAGCATCCATAGTTTTTTGTGGGGTTTTGGGCTATGTGGCCATGTTCTAGAAGAGTTGGTTTATGACATTTCACCAGCATCTGTGGCTAGCACCTTCAGAGAATGCTGGCATGGCAATGAGTGGGGTATAAATGTCATAGGAAGACAATGGATCTCTAATTAAACAGACATAAATCCTCCTTGCAGATCCCCCCACAGAACAATGCATAGATTAACATTTAAATCACCCCTCCCAATCCAGGGTCACACAGTGTGTGTGTGTGTGTGTGAGAGAGAGAGAGAGAGTGTGTGTGTGTGTGTGCGTGCGCGCGCGCACACACACACACACACACACACACACACACCACTCACTGCCATGCCAGCATTCTCTGAAGGTGCCAGCCACAGATGCTGGTGAAATGTCAGAAACAAACTCCTCTAGAACTTGGCCACATAGCCTGAAAAACCCACAAGAAAACAATGTATGTACTGTCTTTACATCCAATAGTCTCAAGGTGACTTCCTAGCAAATAGTGAAGAGCATGAAAAGCAACGCAATACAGTACGATTAGACACAGCAATAAAAAATACCCACCCCCCCCCCCAAGGAAACAACAAAAAGAGTAGAACAGTACTTACCACAAAATTCCCTTTAATATTTGGCTGGTAAATTCCATTAAAAGAACAATCTTCCCTGTCTCTGCAAGATGTAAAATCGAATAACAGAGACACTGCCTCTCTGCAGACAGCTGGATTGCCAGTTCCTATGACATTTATAGAATGGCTTATATTGTAGTTCTCTGGTCTCAGATGTGCAGTACAGAGGCTTCCATACAAGTGCTTCATTGTCAGAACAGTTTTGTAATTCTGAGGATAACATGGATTTTCAATTCTGGCTTTATCACTTGATTTCTGATATTTAACAAACAAACAGGAAAATTTTCATTAGGAGGAACATTTAGACTGGTATTACTGTAGTAGTCAAACAATTAGAGGAGTGTAGAATTTGAAGGGATCCCAAGGGTCACCTAGTCCTTGTTCAACAGTTCTTAATCTATGGTCTGCCAGATGTGGTGGACATCTGCTCTCAAAACCCCTGACAATTGGCTAACTTGGTTGGGGCTTTGGCAGTTGTAGCTCAAAACATCTGAAGGCCCAAAGTTTGAAAACAACTGAACTAAGTGACCCTTCTAACTCTACTATTCTATGATTCTGATCAGGTTGACCCTTGCCAAGGAAGGATGACAGCTAAAGCAGCCCTGACAGTTGGTTATCCACTCTGCTTAAAAACCTCTAGTGAAGGTAAGCCAACCATATTCTGAGTTCATTTTAATGATGTTGTCCTGTATTTTGTTATTTATTACATTTTCTCATAACACACATGCAACTAAAACAGAAAGAGGAGGCAGCTGATAGAGCTGCCCAAGAAAAGCAACAACGATGGCCAATTATAAAAAACAAAACACAATGCCAAACATGTGGAAGATTCCTGCCATTGTGCAATAAAAGTCTTTCAGTCACCAGTATACACAAAACTACTTTGTTTATCATGCTTGCAATATATAGCCAAATGTTATTAGAATATAGGAAGCTGCTTTATATCAGGCCAGATTATGTATCCAGTTAGCTCAATAATATCTGCTTTGACTAGCAGCATGTCTCCAGCCTTTCCACCACTGGTCTTTCCTACTACTTGTTATTTGATCCTTGTAAGTGCAAATAACAGGGACTGAACTTGAGACACAATGTATGCTAAGTACATGCACCATCACTGAACTATCATCCTTCTCTATGGCCAGTTAGGTCAGCTCTAGGATCATACCTGCAGTATGGATGCCAGCAATTTTTTCTCTGCTTCGTCTCTTCCATAACACTGGAAACTATGTGTATATACACTATATGAATAGCCATACAGCTGCACCTGTCGTGTGCTGTTGAATGTTTCAGTAGTTTCCTCAGGGATAAATGATATTTGGGTGGAGGCACCTCCTAGATCAAGTGCACCTGTAGTCTCTGCTCCATGAGGATGGACCCAGGTACTCAAAATGTTTCTCTAGAAATAAAGAGGGGAAATCTGACATTTCATCGGCTATTTTCTCAAATTTTTAGTTCAAAAAATAAAGCTAAAATCAATCACTATTTTAAGATTAATGTAGAAATGACAAATTACTGAAGCACTGTAGCAGGGGTGGCAAGAATGCAACCCTCCAGACTGTAACACCCAGCATTTTTCATCATTGGCTGTAATGGCTGGGACCGTTGGGAATTGCAGTCCCACAACATCTGAAGGGCTGCAATATTCCCACCTCTACAACAAGCATATGAGATAAAGAGCCCTTTGGATCATAGTGGTTGAATATCCAGCAAGCCACGTGACATCTTTGCTGAGATGGGTGGCAAGCCAAACATAGCTCTCCATTTATTTATTTAGCATCATTATGTTCCACTTTTCTTACATTATGGAATTCAAAGGAAACTTTGGTCACCATGTTGCGAAACCAGCCAGGTCCTCAAACCACAGTTTGAAATTAATTAAAGATCCTGCATGCAAAGGGATCTTGTAGCACCTTTGAGACTAGCTGAAAGAGAGAAGTTGCTAGCGTAAGCTTTCTTGGACTTGAGATGCATAGACTGGAGTGGAAAGTCCAGGGACAGACCTGTATAAGCAGACTGTGTGTGAGAAGGTCCATAGGAATGCAAACTTAATGAGTATGAAGATAAGGTCACAAGTTGAGTTTTAACAATGCTCATTGTTGCCTAAAGCCAAAGTGAGTAGATAATTATATGAATGAGTATTGGGATGCAGTGTGGGAACCAGAAAGAAAATGTGATGAACAGGTTATTAGAGCCCCCATGAGGCTGGGGGGTTAGCTCCTTTCTGTTTCTCATACTACATCCCAATACACATTCATATAGGAGTGAAGCAGGAAGTGCAAAAGGTCCACACTGGGACCACACTGCTGACATTTCTCCCAGAACCACAGCATTCCCCCCAGCCCTTAGGAGCTGTCACAGTCCTAAACCAAGCACCAAAAAGGAGGGTATTTTACTGCTCCTTTTTGGGCCATTCTTTGCCAAGAAGCCACACTTGGGGCATGGGTCATCTGAATGTTGCCCCCAACGTGGCCCGACAGCAGCCCTTTGGGGCTGTCTGTTTCAGCCCATAGTTATCCACTCATCTTGGCTTTAGGCAACATCCTTCCTGCTGCCTTGTCTCCCAAGGGCCATTGTTAAAATTGAACTTGTCACTTCATCTCCACATCTACAAAATTTTGCATTCGTATGGACTTTCTCACACAGAGACTGTTTATGTAGATCTGTTCCTGAACTTTCCACTCTACACCATGCATTTGAGGAAACAGACTCAAATCTATGAAAACCCATGCTACTAATTTCTCTCTTTCAGTTAATCTCAAAGATGTAACAAGATCCCTTTGCATATTTATTTTCCAGTCTAACATGGCTATATCTTTAAATTAAAGATCCTGGTTAGTTCTGAACCATGTAACCAGAGTTTACCAGTCTGGACATAACAGGAAACCATGGCTAGTTAAACAGATTTTCTATTTAGTTTAGCAAGCTGTTCCATAAGAGACAGAGTGAAGGGAATGACAGTGCAAGCAAAGGAATTGTCAACATTATTAAACCAAGAGAGGAACATCTGAGCTGACCAACGATCTCCTTACCTAGCTGACTTGAGCAACTATCTCTTTACCAGCTTATCTCACAGAAACAAGATTAATGTTTGAACTCTAAATCTCTCTACCATAGAGAGGGTTTTATTAAATAAAAAATCTAATAATTTTTTCAGCAATAAGTATCAGATCACATGAATATTTCCCATTGTGAATATGTGGATTTCCACTGCTCAAATGGAATAAGGCAGTAAAGTGGCAGGATTAGCATGCATTTTATCTCCACATCTATATATCCCTGCTTAGTAGGGAAGAATGAGCATTGCTTATTTCCTCAGGTAGGCTCCATCCACACTGCAGAAATAATCCAGGTTGACACCTCTTTAACTATCATGGCTCAATGCTATGGTTCCCAAACTGTACATCCCTAGATCCTGGGAATTGTAAGTTATTGTGGCACCAGAAATCTCTGGAAGAGAAGGCTAAAAGTCTCACAAAACTACAATTCACACAATTCCATAGCACTGAGCTACGGAATGATTTCTGCAGTGTGGATGCAGCTGCAGTCTTCTGTGAACTTCATGACAATGCAACATTTTAACCAGTATTAAATCCAAATTAGAATTTTTCAGGTTTTTCATTTTATCATGAAATCTGCTGTTTTAAGTGCTCTGAAACTGAAGTTTCATTTTTTTAGATTGTAGTTTTTTGAGAGGAGGTTCCTACAAAAAAAATCTCATTGCATTTTTAGGATTTTAAAAATCATGTCTTGTTCTTTTTGCTTACATCACCTTGTGAACTTTGATACTGAGACGTGATATAAATAGATTTAATGACAATATTCCACAACCTTATGTTACACTATATTGGTTCAGGTTGTTTGAAAGATTTTATGACTAGGAGATAGTCAGCTTCCTCATTTAACCTCAGATATCTCTATGTGCCCTTGAATGTTCTGACCATTTTTCTACCACCTGTTCAAACTTTAGCCTTTTTAAACATTGGCCTGTTATAGACTGCCAAAATAAAGCTGCTTCGGGTCTCTTTGGAGGTATGCTATTTAAATGATGCATGGGTCCTAAGAGTCCGGAGGTCGCGCCAAAGCCACACTCCATTCCTAAGCACTGGAGTGCAGCTTTGGTGCAGCTTCCGGACTCTTAGGATGCATGCATCATTTAAACAGCATACCTCCAAAGAGACCCGAAGCAGCTTTATTTTGGCAGTCTGTAACAGGCCATACACTCTTACCCCGGGATACGAATGCGCCGCGTTACGAAATTTCCGGGTTACGAAAAAAAAATAATAAAAAATATTTCCGGGTTACGAAGGTTATTCCGGGTTACGAAGAAAATTTTGGTGCTTTTCGGCGCTATTTCGCACGGAATCGCGGCTTTTCCCCATTAGCGCCTATGGCTTTTTCAGCTTACGAAGCCTTCCGGGTTACGAAAATGGCGGCGGAACGAATTAATTTCGTAACCCGGGGGCCGAGTGTACTTTCATTCTGCCCATAACTAGTTACGGGGATCCTAATTCAGACATTTCTGCAGGTTTGATTTTAAGTGGGTATTTATTTGCTATAAATTATGTATAAATATAAGAATTCTTCTATGTAACTGTATGTCATATATTTATGTGTTGTTCTCTTGCTGCTCTTGATTTGCTCTTGAAGAAGCCCTTAGGAGCACCCACAAATTGAAACACACCAGTTTTTTTAGCTAATAAAAGATCATCTTTTCAGCATCCTGAGACATGTGGAGGTCATTAGATGCTCTCCTGTTTTTTCTTTTTCTCTTTTTACTGTTTAGCGGCTCACTTAGAAAGGGTTACAAAAGCACCAGAATATCTTGGAATTATCACAAACTGTCACAGTTTTGGTTCTATCACTGATATCACTTTGACTACCATTAGTTTATTTACACTAATGGTTCTCAGCCTGTACATTCCTAGATTGTTGGGTTGCAAATCCCACAATGTCCACTGGTGACCATGGTGGCTGGGACCTCTGGGAGGTGAAGTCCATTATCGCGTAGGGAGTCTAAACCACGGGTTTTATTTGCCTGCTTTGTCCCAGATATCATTTATAATATACGTAATTAAAATTGAGCATAATAACCAGTTATGCCCAGTACTGCTCTGTTCTGGAATATCTGAAAAGTATATTTTAATTTTATCCAAAAAGGTGAAAGTCTTCCTTTAGAATTTTTCCTGTTTTTATTAAGAGCTATATTGGCAAATATTTCAACAGGTTTTTAGATCCTCTGAAAATTGCTTACATTAAAAAAGACTCTCTTGACAGTTTGATCTAAGCTGTTGTTACAGTGGATGTTACATAAATGCAGGAGCCACATGTATCTTCCCATATTAATGTTCTGTATGTGGAGTCAAAATCTAACTGAAGCTCAAAAGTATTAAATCTACAACATGGATCAAAGTTTTGACTTTGACAGATTGATCACTGACTTTTAAATGGAATTTTCAAAGTAAGAGCCCGTACAAACAGGCCAAAATAAGGCTGCTTTGGGTCACTTTGGGAGGTATGCTGTTTAAATGATGCATGAGTCCTAAGAGGCCAGAAGCCATGCCAAAGCCATGCTCCAGTCCTAAGGGCTGGAGCACAGTTTTGGCGCAGCTTCTGGCCTCTTAAGATGTGTATGTCATTTATACACCCAACTGTTAAAGGAGAGATAATGATACAATTTGAGAGATAATGATAAATTTGTAATGATATAAATTTATAGACAACAGTTTTTAGCCAATACATGTTCACATCCCTGCACAGCATCACTAGACAAAAGTCAACCATTAGCATTGCTCTCAGCATAAATGTGCAGTAATGGGGGAAAATTGTGTCACAAAACTGTGAAACCAAATGAGCTGCTGTCCATAGACATAGGAACCATATAGACAGGCCAGAATAAAGCTGCTTCAGGTCACTTTGGAGGTATTCTGTTTAAATGGCACACACATCTTAAGAGACCAGAAGCTGCACCAAAGCTGCGCTCCAGTCCTTAGGATTGGAGCATGGCTTCCAGCCTCTTAGGACGCATGCATCATATAAACAGCATACCTCCAAAGTGACCCAAAGCAGCTTTATTTTGGCCTGTCTGTAGAGGCTCACAGTGACACTACTATCATGCCTCCTCTCTCACGGTGTTTTAGCACAAAACGAGAAGACTCTTGAGAAGAGGAAAAGAAGTTCTGTAAAAGAACTGTTGAAAACTGCAGGGGCCATTCTTTTTTAACCTGTCTACTATGTAAGTCTAATGGATCTACCATCTCACCCATCTTCAGTGCAGGAAATCTATATATTCTGAGATCCTCTGGAGAGGCCCTTCTTTCATTTTCACCACCTTCATACAAGGTAATGCCTTCTCCAAGCTCCAGAACTCCTTTCCTAGCTATGCTAGAATGACTCCCTTCTTTGCTGTCCTTCCATTGGCAGGCAAAGTTTTATTTGTTTTATTTTGACAAAACTTTTAGAGGGTTTTTTAAGAAAGGCTTTTAAAAGCATGCTACATTTTAAAACTGTACAGTGCTGTTTTTAACTGATTCTTATAATTGTTATACATATGTTTTTAAATTGTTTTTGTTAACAATTTAATTCTATTTTAAGGTTGATTTTTGGTATATTTTAATTATTTTGTAATGTAAGGCTTTGAGTACCAAAATGGAGAAAATGCAGAGTATAAATAAAGGTTATAAATAGTAATAACAGTAGTAGGGATAATAATAACAACAACAATAATAAGACAAGAAGTGTGGGGTGTACATCATGAAGTCTGTAAATAGGATCAATATATTTAAGGCTTTTGTTTTTTTATGACATATTTAATCTGGAATGAAGATTACCTACAGTTAAAAATCTAAGTGAAATTAAAGGAGTGTCATTTTTTCTTGGCAAAATGAATACTAATAGTCCTTCTTAAAGGAACATTTTGCAGAACACGTACCAATAGCATATCCAAATGTCATTATTTTATAGGACCATTTAAATGGAATGCAATAAAAGAATTCACTAGCTAAAATATAACTTTAGGAACTGTTGATCATAGAACATTCTGTAATGTTGTAGAGTTGCTTTAAAGTAACTGTATGACAGCACTATCAAGACTGCAATGCAATCTTCCCTTTCACAAAATATAGGAGTTTATATTAATCCCAGCTACATCCACTCAAATACTAGTTATTTGTCAGACAATAGTATGTAATAAAACATGCAGATATTTCCACACACCTCCAAGAAATTGCCCTTTAAATAGTTGGCTGTAATCCATCCATACACCCCTTCCTCTTGCCCAGTTATGATTTGAGCACCCCTAAATTCAAAGGGCTGGGATGTGAAGTAGTTTTGAATGCTCTCAAGGACTTCACTGGCTGCTGATTCATTTTGCAACCTAAGCAATTCACAGAACACAAAATGCTGAGTGTCTGACAGGAGAGGCTTACCCTCACAAATACTTGCCAAATCTAGTAACCAGAGGAAAAGCTTATAATTTTTGTACTTTGAACATGGAAGGACAATCTTTAATAGGAGATAATCAAAGCTTGGTTCTTACATGCATGCACATCACTTGATTGCTCAACATTTGTCTGGACTTCACAGCATGAAGTTACTTGTTTAACGATAACTCCCAGAATCCCCCCGTCAGTTTTTCCATTGGTTTTGGAGAGCTATGGTCAAAAAGTAATTTCTTTACATTCTAGGCTTTCACCACTGAAAGATAATTGGATTGATCTGATTTAGGTGCCAGCAAAAGAGCTTACAAAAGAAGAATTCCACAATTGGTCCTTTTCCCAATCATATCCTTTTCAAAAGTGCCTCTGTTGAATTTTAGAGATGCACCCTTTCTCCCAACACCACAGTCCACTTTATGCACCAGGGTCCTCTGACCACTGGCGGTGAATTTAGAGTGACTGCCACAGGAAAATAGGAGGGGACAGCGAAGTCTGGTTTTGCGCATTCATTGTGTACACCTATATTTGGATCCATCCCAGTGACCTCTTTGTAATCCTAACTAAGACAACTAAGAGCCTGTACAGACAGGCCATAATAAAGCTGCTTCAGATGACTTTGGAGGTATGCTGTTTAAATGATGCATGCATCCGAAGCATGATGCATGCATGCCAAAGCAAGCTCCAATCCTAAGGAGTGGAACGCAGCTTTGGTGTAGCTTCTGGCCTCTTAAGATGCATGTGTCATTTAAACTGCATACCTCCAAAGTGACCCGAAAAAGCTTTATTTTGGCCTATCTGTATGGGCCCTGAATTAATAGACCTTATCAACCAATAATTGATTCAGTGGATAAACTCTAGTTGGGACTACCAAGAGGAATTGGGCCATAATGTTTGGGATGACATTACGATATATATTAATGTTTTTCTTGTCATAATTAATCTCTGATAGCTGTTTCATACAAAACTGATGAGCAACATACATGCATGAGTGAACAAGCCCTGAGATACACACCCAGCTGCACAGACCTATGCAAGCTTACTTGGAAGAAAACATCACTGTGTTTAGGGTGCTTACTCCCAAGTGTGTGTATATAGGATTGCAGTCTTTGTAATAAGACCCAGTGAACTCAGTGGGACTTATTTCTGAACAAGCATGTATAGGAACTGCACTGTACATCAATTCCAGATACATCAATAAAAAGACATATTAAAGCAATCAACCTTTTTCCTTCTCCATGTGTATAAAAGTTACAGATATTAGCATGTTCTGCTTATCCAAATAACACATACAGCGTATATTATGTCAAATTGCTTACTGAAACAGAATGGTTGCCATGAAAAACAGCAAGGACGAAAACATACAAAAAGTACAGTAAAATGCTTTGGATTATATCTATACATATGTACGCACTATATATCTTTAAATGACTTGAGTATAAAACCATATATTAACCATATTCATATGCCCTCCGTTACCATTGATAAAGTAAGTAGTGGGATATGGTTTTTCACAAATGCCCACATGGAAATTCTATAGTGGCCAACTGATCCTTGTATGTTTATACCAGTTACATATGCCGATATTGTCTGCATACACAACAGGAACAGATTCAGTCCTCCATCTCTTTGGCTGCCATACACTTGTGACAACACATAGTACAAAATGAAACCATCAAGGGCATTGTTTCCCCACATATATTCAAGGAAATTAGCATATTTATTATGAAATATTCAGGAACACTGGGTCCTGGAATCTGCTTTCTTAAAAGCTGTCAATAATCACAACTAGTTTAATATGAGGTCAGATCCTTATTCCTGATAATACCTCCCTAGAAGATCAAAATCTCTCTTCAAGTTTTAAGTGTTGCATTACATCTGTAATCTTCATGGAGGTAAGGAGAGGAAGGAAAAAATGTATCATGACTTGTTCTGCTTGACTGCATTTGATATTTCAACAACAGGTAAAGAATTACTTGCAGCAGTTCAGTTTCACTGATCCATGTCAAAATTAACTTTCCTACTATACCTCAGAAGTCTCATGCCAGCTGTGGCTCCCAGGTACACAGGCGTGGTTCTATGCAAATGAAAAGGAATTTTTTCCTTGACTTTATCAATGCAATCATTGATGGGCTTAGCGATTTCTTGGGGGTTACTTCCATAACTAGATATCCCTGGACCTGGAAGAAAATAAAGGACTCAGTTTTGGTCTGACAATAATACTCTAAAATTACAAAGATCAATACAATAAAAACTTTAGACCAGCAAGTAAAAAAGATTGTTGTTAACAGCACTTTATGTCACGCAGGGCCTATTTTTGGAATCTTGCCTCTTGTATATATTCTTGGCTGACAGCAGCTCTGCATTAATGTTCTACAGGTGTTCATGTATTCCAAACAAATCAATAGACGTAGTACTGAAAGGCGACTGTTTCTCAGATCTCATCACATTCAATCAAACTACATCCCTTAAATGTGGTTCAGTCTGGATTTACTGATGTAAGAAGAATTAAATTCACCAGGGCAGCCAGCAACTGTGCAACAGATGGTTGCAAATAATTGCCTGAAGACTTAAGAAATACTTTTGAAAATTGCAACAGACATACAAAGCAGCACCACAGGTAAGTGCTGTTAAGACTTTTTTATTATTATGTGTCTTCATGTTAATTGCCACTTATGGCAACCCTATCATAGGGTTTTCTGGTCAAGATTTGTTTAGAGGAGGTTCAGGCATTACCTTCTTCTAAGGCTGAGATAGTGTGACTTGCCTGAAGTCACCCAGACCTAGTAGCTTTCCATGGCTAAGCGGTAGTTCTGCCAAAGTGAAAACTGGAGATGGTTCATGTACTTGTAATAGTTGTGTAGAAAAAGAGTTTCAGCAGTTGTTGCTTGTCACCTTGATGCATGTTCAACAACACCTGCTGAAATTCACTCTCTTATACAACCATTAGAAGTACAAGTTCCTCTCCAGATTTTACTCTGGCATCTCTGCTGAACAGGAATTCAGTCCCTGGATTCCCAGAGTCCTAGTCCAACACTCTAACCACTTAACCATGCTGTAAGGTAGTATGACATAAAGGACACTAAGAAAAATGGTATGCATATGAAGCAAATGCTCATTACTGAGGGATTTCAGTGGGTCATGAAGAAGCATAAAATGCTTTTTCACTTTAAAAAAACAAAACATCAGCAATAAATGAAATTTAGGGGTTGTCTGCATGGGGATTCACAGAAACAGCACTACCTCATTTTGGAACATACCTGTTTAGACAATGTACATGGCTGAAGGGAGGAAAACAGACCTATGCTGCACTCCGGGGCTTATGACCAGAGAAAAATAAATCCCAGTTTACTCTGGTTCAAGCTGGAAAGAGTGAACTATCACATACCATTTCTTTTGCCTGCATCCTTGCAAAGTAAACAAAACAACCAACAACATTTGGCTTGGAGTTAAGATCCTTGTCTGCTGCCCACCTCTGCCTTTCCCTTCCAACTGAGAGGAAGTGAATGGAATCTGTTTTAACCTTTATAATGCTGTCCTGATAATGAATCTACAAGAGAAATAATACATTTTCTTTGTCCAAACTTTTAATTTATAATTATTCTGATTTTACTTTTTTCCTGATGCTTTTTTTTATTACTTTTTTAAAAATTGTATTAATTTGACATATTTCAACGTAAAACCATTTATGAGGATTTTACCTGCTTGAACGTCATATAAATGCTTAAAATAAATACTTAATTTAAAAAGAGGGAGAGTTTGTACCTCTTCCTGGAAGTACTTTCCTTTTGTCTCCATTTCTGTTTTACAGTGGTATATAAACTCTGGGGGAAACTGATCTACTTGTAACCTGAGATAAAATGTGCAAAACTAAAATACCCAAAAAACTCAACCACATAAAACAAAAACAAAAAATCCCCAGAGCTTGGAAAACTTACTTTTTTTTACTATAGCTCCTGGAAGAGTACTCTGAAAAAGTAACTTTTCCAAGCCCTGAAAGAGAAACATATCATTTTAGCTGAGGTCTGAACTCATCTTAATAATATATGTTTTTAAAGTAAGGTATGTGCTTTCAGATTGCCTGTTGATTTATTGTGACCTCATGAATTTCACAGGCTTTCTTACACAATACTCAGAAGTGGCTTGTCATTGTCTTCCCCTGAAATAAAACCTACAGCACATGGTACTCTCTGCTAAACTCCCTTACATTGTGTGTGTGTGTGTGTGTGTGTGTATATGGCTTCAAGTTGTCTGTGGACTTATAGTGAGCTCATGAATTTCATAGTGTTTTCTTAAACAAAGATAACAAGAGGTGGTTTTGATAGTTCTTATCTCTGAAATATAACCTACAGTACTTGGTCATCATTGCCCATCTCCTATCCAAGGACTAACCCTGCTTAACTTTTAAGATCAGACAGGATTTGGTGTCTTTAGGATATTTAGGCCCTTTACATTACCCACATATAAAAATAAGAAGAGATGAATGCTAAAATATCTTACTAGTCTTGCTCTGCATTCATAAATCTAGTTGACTGAATACCTTTAAAAGAATAGTACATAAATTTGCTTCTGTAACCTATCCTTCACTTTACCATCATCTGCACCCAAAATCACAATTATTAAAAACAATTTTGCAAACCTGCTTCAGGGATTTACAAGAGAAGACAAATGGTAAGTTAGCTTCTTGATCTTGTTCTCCATTCATACACCTGGCTGGCTGGCTGTCTTTCTAAAGAGCAGCACATACATTTTCTACTATTATTTCATCCTTCCTTTTGTCATCAGTGCCCAAAAATTACAATTATTTCATAGAAAGACAGAGTTAGAAACCTGGTTCAGGGATTGGAGCAGAAGGTTATATATTTTCCAGGGACTGACCAACAGACAGTGTCTATAACAGGCTTTCCCATGGTTAAAATTGTCCATATCGGCAAATTGTAGAGCCTATGTGTGTGTTCAAGGGGAGGGAGATATTTCAAGAAAATACATTTGGATTTAACAAAGGTGTTTTCAAATGGCTGCCAATGGCTGGAAAAGGCATCAAGGGCCACTATGATTTCTAACGTGGGGAATATCCCAATGTGTGGTCCTCTGCTTTAAAAAACAACAACCTCACATCCCATGAGGCAAGCAGAGTGAGAACTTGCTTCATATTACAACAGATTGTAGCATGCATGCCCTTTCATTAGTCGCAAAACACAAACCAATGAAGCCAATAACTTTTAGACCTGAATCTATTTGTAGACTCCAATGCCTATATAACTATTCCTGTAATACAATGAGCTTGGAAAGCACATCAAATGTTGCCACAGAACTCCCTAATTGCATACATGAGGCAGTCATGAGTTTGTACCCAGCAATTGAAAATCTCACTTCGCTATACAGCACCACTTGATTAAAGAGGATATGTTACCACCACTGCAATGAAAAAAAGCATAAAAGAAATTTAAAACCTAGTTTAAACAGATAGTGCCTTAAAGGAATTCACGAAAATATTATGTGGTCAGAACGTTGGACTAGGACTCAATCTCCATTCAGACCTGAAGCCCTGTAGGTCATCTTAACTCAGTCAACCTCCCTCAGACTGGCCTACCTTACAGGGTTTCTGCAAGAGTGAAAAGGAAAAAAAAACAGGAGAACTTTGGGGCTCAGGCAAGAAAAAAAATTAGCAGCAACATTAATGACTACCACCATCACCGTCATCCCTTTTTTCTATTTTATGAGAACTATTTTCTTCCCATGCAAACAGAAAAAGACAGTAGACTTAGTCATGTTTAGAACAGGCCAATAAAATGAATGAACTCTACTACATGGCTCTACTCTAAACATGACTAAGCCTGCACCCAACCTATGTGTCTTTTACACCACAAGAAATGGTCACCACAATTTCCATTATACTGAGGCAGCAGAAATCTCAACAATCTTGATCTGCCAGTGTCCTTCCTGTCGGTTAATCTATCATGATTTAAAATCCCACAGACAGACAAATGGCAACTCTGGTGTGATTTCTGCCATAGCAAGATGGAAGAACCTCCCACACATTTCAAACTGCCAGACCTGTTCCTGCATGGCAGCTGTTAACTGTGGCAGAGATTGTTTTCGATCACGATTGGCAATCTTTTTTTATGATGTGCCAGACATGTGATTAACATGGCTCAGCACAGAAGCTGTCAATTCTGCTTGATTCACCCACAGGAGTGTTCAGTTTGGTTATTTATTCTGATGTCACTATGTTATTTCAAAATCCCCATTTCCTCCTCACCTTTAACATTGCACTTGAAGGTCTGACTTACGACACCGGTATTGTTTTCTTTTTCTGCTGGCCATTCATACACATAGACTGTTGTTCGAGATGATCCAGCATCAAGCACTATTCCATACTGTGGGAAAAGGTTATATCAGTTAGAACCCAGAGCGTATTTATTTTGCAAAAAGATAAACACAGGTTTTAGAAAAAATGGGATCTAATGAGCCTTTTATCTCTTTATACTAACTAGTGTAACTTTACTTCTTTTTCTTTAAACACCAAATACCTGGGATCCATTCACATGACACTGTTGTAGTGCTATCAGTCTGCTATAACATCCATGGCAACATCCTATAGGATGGAAAGAACTGAGGCTTTAAAAATTCAAAGGTAGGAAAAAGGGAAACAGACCTCCTCTGCCCTTAGCTTGAAACATGCGAGTCTTTATAAGCAATCTTCTTCTACAAGTTAAATGCTATTATTTCTACAGATTTGTACCTGATTTTATCTGTAGTGCATCTTAGCTTCTCAACATATTCAACAACTAAGTTCCCCTACTTGTCTTTTCATCCTTGACCTTAAGCAGAGGCAGAAGGATAATACCACCAACATGTTTTAACCAGTGAGACAAGCAGAAAATTGCACCTATCAAGTTCAAATCCTGCCCTGAGGAAAACATGCACTGTCAAGAAAGATCTCTTTCAAGAGGACCTGTAAGCCCTTTCAGGTGGGTAGATTTCCACCATCAGCACACAGAGATCTTCTCAGTTATAATATGACCGTATTTATATAACTACCTCCCTAACTACCATTGTTCCAAAAAAGAGAATTGTTCTGGATTAACAGTTTGTGCACAAAACTCTAATACATGGATACCAAGCATTTTGGCAGCTCCTTCCTTGTAGTGGGACAACAGCAAACCATCACCACAAATTATACAATATACTCTTCCGACCTAATCATAATCATCTCAGGTTCCTCACTTTCCCACTCCAGGGAAGGAAATAAGGTGTGCATATATTTTAATTTTATGTAATGTCAGTAGCAAGATCATTGTGGTTACAGACTACTACATATTCTCTGTCCCTGGATTAAGCACAGGGGAAACCTGTTCTTTTGCTTTTTTACAGAAGTCAGATTTGCGGAAGCCTGGTTTTCCCAGTGCTAATTCGATGTTCCCTGTGTCTCTCATAAAGTCACCCACACTCTTTGGAGTACAATAACTGTCAAATCCACAAAACAGTAATACCAACAAAAATTGGGCCAACTGAAATGCACAAAATACATGATGCAAGCTTTTGAAGCTCCACTGGCTCCTTCATCAGTCAAAGGTGTTACACATGAGAGGGGGGGGAAATAAAGAAACATGAACTTTGAAAGTTTGCATCATGCATTTTGTGTATTTTAGTTGACTCAATTTTGGTTGGTATCACTGCTTTGTGGATCTTGGATGTTACTGTACTTTGCTATATGGCCAACATAGTTACCCCAAACATGTTTTTGGATTAGGGCTGTGCATAGCACTGCCACTGACTGGATGGTCCTTGTGTCCACTATGCAGCCACTTCCCCTCATATTCTCAGAACAATTTTTAAAGAATAAAATAAGAGTGCTATGTGTGTGAGGGGAAAAAAGTCAGATAATGATGCAGCAAACAGGCTCACATAAATTTGCAAGATGTTTATGTAGAAGTGGAGTGAGCAAATAGCCCATCTGAAATATCAAGGCTGTGAGAGACAACACTGGTTCCAGAGACTGTGCATGTACCCTGTATCTTTTGAGGAACAAAAGTGGAGTGGATGGATCAACAACAATGGAGGTCATCCTGAAGAAGACCTGCTGGGGCCCTTTCATGCTGCCTAATTATAACACTATGGTTCCACTTTAACTTCAATGGTTCCCTCATGGAATCCTGGGATTTTCATCTTAGGGAGGGATGTTTAAACACCTCTGCCACAGAGGTCTAGTGCCTCACCAAACTGCAAACCCAATTAAAGTGAAATCACAGTGCTATGACTATGTACTGTGAAAGAGCCATTGATTTTGATGATAATCTGCCATAGTGTGTGAGGAAGGAGCAAGAGCATACCTTTCCTTCTTGCCTACATAGCCTACCTTTATCACTTTCAGTGCCTTACATCAAAAAGTGGACACAAAAAACCCAAGAATCATAGGCTTTGCCTGGGAGTATTAGCCTCACTATGTGTATATGCTGGCCTGGAATGTTGTACACATATTCCATACTGAAGTGCAACATTGCCACTGAGATATCTGGTGGCATTGCAGTTATATCAGCCATGTCTAGTGGCCAACACAATCTCACTCCCCAGCCCAATACATAAAAGTAGACATTATTGTCCAAACCAGACCATCGTTGGGAAATACTACTTTAATTCATACGTTACAGTTGCCAAGGTTTGAATGACTGTATGGAATCTACCTGAACAGGTTTTTGCATAATCATGTTTGTGATTAACATTTAGAAAGAGAAGAGCCGAGGTTGAAACAATTATTAATATACCATTAAATCAGCAGTTGAGCTCTCACACAAAAGTAAGCAATTAATAATGATGATTTGTGTGGTCTGGTACAAAAGAGTACATGACTCCTTTACCATTAAAAATTGCATAGCAGAGAACTTCAGCAGGTGTAACTTACATGACAAGCTATACCTGTTGGAAATGACTTTCTATACACCTATTGAAAGGTGCACACTCCCTGTTCTCTTCTGACACTCTGTGCTTCCACATGTTTTTTTAAAACTTACCTTCACACCAGGAGAAATGACCTCTTTCTGTTTCCATTGGACAAGAGTAATAGTAACAATAATTGCAATACTTAATAAAAGAAAGATGAAAGTGACAATGGTGGGCATTTTGTACAGGACTCGGAAACCTAAAAATAAGAAAGGAGTGGGGAAAACTTATGTTATGCATTTGAAAGGATTAATTACATTACTAATTTTCTGCCCTGCCCCCTCTTCTTTTGGAATGCCAGCCCATGGAGTCCAAGAGCCAAGGTGCTTGGGATAAAGAAGACAAAGGCTGGCATCGGGGCAGACTGCGGATGTGGCATCCGAAGATGCATGCCCCAGCTCCACTTCTATGCTGGTGTGACCAGACGGCAGCAGTCTCATGGTGCTCCTCTGGCACTGCGTCCAGATGACGCAGCGCCAATGGAGCACCAAAAAGCCGCAGCACCTGCAGCTTCTTTTTGCAGCTCCTTTTTGTGTTGCAGAAAGGCCAGATTGGGGCTGCAACATGTAGTTGCTGCAGCTCCAATCCAGTATTCAGCCCCTAAGTCTTATATGTAGTATGAGTAAATCTAGGCCAGGGGCAGGAATCATACAGTCCTCCAGATGTTGTTGGATTGACTACCTAGTTAATTCAAGCATGTATTGCAAGATGAGGAAGGCTTGGAGCTATAATCCTAGCAACATCTGGAGGGCTGCACTTTACTCATCCTTATTTTGGTTGCTACAGAAAGATGGACAACGTTTGCCCTGTGGTGACCTGCTATAGGCAATACACATACACCCAGATGAAATTTGGGAACAAACTATGCTGCTACATTTCAGTTGCAAGCATTGAAAACCATTAACACAGAATGGAAAGGCTTGTTTCAATGTATTTTTTCCTGATCTGATGCCAAATCTCAGCGGCAAACCACAAAAACACATTTAAAATAAGCATTTTCCTCTTGTGCTTTAATGCTATTTGGTAGTTTGCCATCAGAATTTGATGGTGCAGTTCCTGACCAGATTTTAGTGGCACATATTTTTAGAGGGTCTTCCACTGCACCTGTATGGTAACAGGGTAACTTGGGGGACACAGGGCAGGCTGTATGTCACAGAATTCTCTTCTCCCACATCTTGCTTCAACTTCCAGGATTTGCTGTCATAGGCTATGCTATGGCTTGGGTCCTATGCTGGAAGAAGGGTGGGTTATAAATTAAACAAATAAATAGATAATATTTATTGGCAGGGACAGCAACCCAAAACATTTGGAGCAAGAAGTGTTGTTTCTTTGTGCCTACCTGGTGAATTTGAGTCAAATGGAACATTTGTTGTTTTATGCCTTCAAATTGTTTCAGACCTATGGAGACCCTAAAGCAAATCTTTCACGGGATTTTCTTGGCAAGATTTGTTCAGAGAAGGTTTGCCATTGCCGCCCCTAAGGCTGAGAGCATGGGACTTGCCCAGGGTCACCCTGTGGGTTTCACAGCCAAGCTGAGAATTGAACTCCTGATCTCCAGAGTTGTAGTCGAACACTCAAACCATTACACCACGATGGAACATGCACCCTCCTTATTTGCATCACTGAGAAGTATGAAACATAAGACTTATTTCCCAAAATAAGTTCTGACCTTGGACAGCTCCTTCAAAGTTATCCAAAATGCAAGAGTGGCTGCACCACCCTATTGACATGGGAACTGCCAGACACATCTATTCTTACTATTACAGAAGAAATAGTGTGGCTTGCCCAACCAATAAATTTAAACAACTTATCTGGAAGGTAAACAAGGTTTTGTATTTGAGGATCAGATTGGAAGACCACCTATACAATACTGGTAATTGACAGTTCTGTGTTGTAGATACATGTCTTTCCAATTAGGACACAATTTTATGCACAAAAAAAGAGACAATGTGTTGAGAATACAGGCCTATTATGACATTTTAGGATACAGGAGCTTCCATTTCACTTCCCTGTTCTGCTGTTAAGATGATTCATTATCTCATCAAGTTTCATTAGAAACAGAATTAGTTTTACTTCCTTACCCTAAAGCCTTTTTGTATAAGTGAATCCATTAAAAGTATGGGAGGTACTTTCTGTAGTTACTATAAAACATTGTCTTTAATTAGCAACATGGGGATTCTCCATGTATCCAGTAACTGCTTAGCTATTTTCATCATGTATATTTTGAAGTAATCTTCAGAAGTGTTTTTTTGGTTTGGTTTGATTTTTTGCAGCCCACAATATTTAGCTAGCTGACATACAAAGCCATGTCAGTTGAATGTTTTAATTACTAGGTAATTAGGTTATGGAAAGTTCATGACACTGAACTTAACACAAGGCAATATTGTCTCCTAAATGAACCTACCAAACAAGGTATCTGGCATCTACCCTTACTGGAAAAGAGAGCATTTACTCCATCCACAGGGCAAACCCAGCACTTAGAAGTAAGTAGTTGTTATGACGAGTCTAAAACAGTTTAAGCTGTAATTACAATGTTTACAAACAATTGTTCATTTTCTCTTTATTCAAAAGTAGCTAAGATGATTGCTTGTTTACATACTTTTTTTAAAAATCTCAGTTCCTAGACCCGTGGTCTATGATACAATAAACACCTATGTAATGAGGCTATACCCCTGTTGTAACTAGAGAAGCAACTAAAAACGATTGGGCTACATGGTATACAGAAAACCTACACACATAGAGAGAGACCTACACAAGAACTCCAACCATCACCCAGGACAAAATAGAAGCACAATAAAAACATTGGTAGATTTCACCAATCTGTGAACCCCACTTCTTGGAAGATGAACTAAAGCATCTAAACTGGACTCTACTAGCTAATGGTTACTCAGCTCAGACATTAGAAGGCCTGCCAGAAAAAAAATCACAGAAGTGAAGAAAAACAACCACCCAAAGAGAGAGTATTGTTACCATACATCAAAGGAATCACAGACAGAATAAGGAAACTAATGAGGAAACACAACCTCCAAATGATCTACAGACCAACCAAAAAAATCCAGCAAATGCTGCGCTCAGCGAAGGGCAGGAGAGACCCTCTCACAGCTGCAGAAGTATACCACATACCATGCAAATCGGACAAGTCTACATAGGGACCACCAAAGGCAACGTCCAAACACGAATCAAGGAACATGAGAGACACTGCAGGCAGACTGCCAAAATAAAGCTGCTTCGGGTCTCTTTGGAAGTATGCTATTTAAATGATGCATGCATCCTAAGAATCCGGAAGCTGCACCAAAGCTGCCCTCCAGTGCTTAGGAATTGAGTGTGGCTTTGGCGTGACCTCCGGACTCTTAGGACCCATGCATCATTTAAATAGCATACCTCCAAAGAGACCTGAAGCAGCTTTATTTTGGCAGTCTATAACAGGCCTTTCTGCAGTGTGTTTTGGACCTTACTCCCAGGGAAGTATGATGTGTGGATAGAACTGAAGCCTTATAGAAGTTCTTGCCATTACACCAAGGGTAAGTCCAATTTTTGTATACGTGTATATGGATGTTATAGGAATTTTGCTCAGCTTGAATGATTAACTCAACCAATCTGAGAATTCAAAAGAGCAAACAACATTTCATGGTAATGTGAGCCAATAAAACCGGTGGATGTAAATTAGTAAATTATAAAATATGACCCTGAGTTTGAAAAACTCTATACCAAGCTATCCCTGGTTCAAGTCTGAAAATGTTTTTTTAAAGTACAACTCACAGAATCTCCTCAATGGAGAATTCTAGGCATTCTAGTTCAAAAGGCTACCTTTTCCAAGCTCTGCTCTGGCCAGTAAAAGCCAAAATACAGATAGATCCAAATGCAGTTTTTCACATAATGGATATAAAACCTAGAGAATGAAGAAAAGAGATTCTAATTAAACATTAGGAAGAGCTTTCTGTTCATAAGAGCTGTTTGACAATGGAATATGCTGCCTTGAAAGGTGGATTCTCTGCTTCACCAGAAACTATTAAGCAGAGGTTAAATTACAATAAAATCAGGGATGCTTTTGCTGTGGATTCCTACATTGACTGTGGGTTTAGCTGGATGGTCCCTGGAGTCCTTTCCAACTCCATGGTTTTAAGGAAGCCTTTGTAAATTGGAAGTGAATATTTTTTGTTGGTGGTGAGAAAATGACTACCATATAACAAGTTACCTTATAACAATACTGCGAACTAGTAACTTTTAGAGGGCTTATTTTCCAGTAATGTCAAATACAAAACAAAATGAATCTTTAACGGATAGGAACAGATCACTCAGAATATTTCCTTGCTAAATCCTCCTTGGATAAACACCAATGTAAGAATTAAGGGGGCAGCTGGCAGATCTAAGAGAGGACAGAGGAAGTGGTAGAATTTAGGCTAGCTGTTATTACAAAGTGAACCAGTGTGGTGCAGTGGTTTAAGTATTGGATTATAACTCATAACAGCAGGGTTCAAATCCCCACTTGGCCATGAAAACCCACTGGGTGACCTTGGACAAGTCATACTCTCTCAGCTTAAGAAAATGGTAGTGGCAAACCTACTCTGGAGAAACTTGCCAAGAAATCTCTGTGATAGGGTTGTCATAGGGTCGTCTTAAATCAGAAACAACTTGAAGGCACACAACACTCACATTATTGTTAGCCATTTGTCTTATTTCATGGAAGCAAAATAAAAAGTCAATCACCATGCATAACCCTAATTTCCTAATAAAATCTCTTTTTTATTTTTATAGATTTCATTTATCACAAGCCATAGCAATACATTAAAAGATACAAAAAGATATTAAAAATATAGAAAAGAAAAAGGAGAAAAAATAAAGAAAAAGACTACTTCTGATCTTCCTTTATGCAGTTATATATACAATTATAATTATTCATACCTCAACTCTAACATTAATCCCTTAATAAAATCTCAAACTGCAGTTGTATCTCATTATTAGAACAGTATCATAGTGGAGCAAGAGATAAAATAAATACAGTCTATTTTCAAGTCCTAATTCGGTTACATGTTGGACCACACAGGAACATTTGTCTTTGATAGCTTACTGATGTTGAAAAGAATCAGTTTTCATGAAGTCGGCTCAAAACCTACCCTTCTCTATAACACCAAAACATGCATTCCATGAGCCATGTTAAATATAGGTCTCCTCAAAGAAAAATGTGTAATATCAACTAAAATTTCTCTTGGCACATTGTCAGGCGCATTACTAACCTGTTTGTTCACAGGGCTGGCGGGAGAGCGCAGTAAACATCTCTTTTTGTTCAAACTATACAGAAAGAGAAAGAAATGTTCAGCATGAGAGTTGTTCATGAAAAACAATGTAAATAAGCAAGTTGTAAACTTCAAAACATTTTTAAGACTACAGAAGGATAAGGGATGAGCAAAACCTTCCCAGAAACAGCAAGAGCAAGACAGAACTGACATCGCAAATGCTTTGAAATGGAAAAGAGGCATGACTATGACAGTTTCCACAGCACAGCACCATTCAAATAGGTGGGATACTTTGCCAGTTTTTACTGGGGGTCAAAGATGAGGTGGTTGAATGGATGATCTCTAACATTTCAGCCTACAACTAAAGGATAAGATAGGGAGGGATATTCATAAATGGTAACTCCTTCAAATAGAAAATCAGCTCATCAGGGAGAAGGTTCCCTGCTCTACTGGTTCTCTCCTTGCAGGGAGTTGTGGAGAGGTTTACTTTGTTTTACTTCAAAAAGCAAAACACTAGATTTCGTCGTTTGCAACCTGAGCTCCCGCAGTACATTACTTCACCCCAGCATTTTCTCCAGGCTCAACTCAAGGTCCTTTGATGCGCACAGCAGAATATAAATATATGTCACTGTTATTAATAATGATGTGTGGATATGTCCATGTAAAATCTAGTAACTGCTTCTTCAAAATACTACGAAACATAGACCCAATGCTTTTCCAGTCATAGTACTACTAAATAATCTTTTTGAAATTATGCAAAATATTGCTTTAAGATTAGAAAGAGATGTTGCTATAAAAGGATCCGATCTCCCAGGATAATATAATCTGAGAATTTTGACTTCATTTTTCAAGAAGCTGGGAAACAGAAGAAACAAGAAACACTGGTAGGAAGATGGCAAATGTATTCTTGTGTATCTGTGGGCCCAAACAGACAGACCAAACTAAAACTGCTTCGGGTCTCTTTGGAAGTATACTATTTAAATGACACATGCATCTTAAGAGGCCAGAAGCTGCACCAAAGCTGTGCTCCAGTCCTTAGTATTGGAGTGTGGCTTTGTCACGGCTTCCAGCCTCTTAGGACGCATGCATCATTTAAACAGCATACCTCCAAAGAGACCTGAAACAGCTTTATTTTGGCCTGTCTGTTCAGGCCCTGTGTTTAAGCAAGAGGAAGTCAGAAAGAGCAAAGCACAAAGGTACCTGTATACACGATACTGGCATGAAGCTGAGGTCACAGAGAGGTACATGGACGGGAATTTGTGTGTTGAGAAACTAAATAGAGTCTTTGTTTAATGCAGACATGAATAAGTCCTAATTGTGGCTAGCATGAGAACTCTTGAGATGAGAAGAAGAGCACATTGAAGAACATGTGAAAGCGCAGGAAGCATACCAGAAGAGTCTATGTGCCTGGAAAGGCGAGCACATATATCTGCAGAGACTGTATGTAAACTGCCGGATATAAGAGTGGGCATAAAAAGATACTTAGGTTGCATATGAGTGAGCAAGAATGCACAATCGAACAGCAAATAAATATGGGATTGCTTCTATGCACACTGGGACAACAGTCACTGCCTGCGGTAGTTTCCTATATGAGCCACCTGATCTTGAATACCCTTCTTGGCAGTAAAGAAACCACAAGGCCTTGTTGAACACTCTTATGCAGCCAATACAAGGTAAAATGTAATAATCCTGTTTGGTTTTTTAAACAAAAAAACCACATTGTTGTCCAGTTCCATCTTCCAGCATCATTTTAAAAATGTAACAGGCTACTAAAAACATTTAATGAAAGATGTCATGTAAAACCAAAGATGACAGAGCCCAAAAAACAGCAGTTTGCATTAAGGTAAAAAAAATGGATGAATACGAACCTTACTGCATACATGTTTAAAATGTCCTAAACATCTCGATGCTACCCAGTGTATTTTTATTTTACATAACCAACCAACCAACCAATCTTTATCCTTTCCCCACTGACCTTATTCTCTCTGTCTGTACATTCTTTAGCAATGTCACTTTCATTTTTTTGGACAAGGAGGCTTTTTCATGGCTACAAAACCCAACACCTCTCTGGGTTTACACACTCACTGACTGGAATGTATGCATGAGTGCAGATGTAGCCTCCCTATGCACTCTGCAGCCAACCCTCTCCATCCAAATTTCTCTGGTGAATTTGCCTCATTAGTTGTTGTTGTTATTGTTGTTATTATTATATTTGTTTTATAATATATTATATTATAATATACCTGCCAAAGATATAAAATCTTGCCAATGTATTATAAAATACAACATAATATAAATAATATAATATAAATATATATTATAAATTACAATATAAATAATATTATAATATATATATATACATATCAATGTGTGTGTATATATATATATATATATATACACACATATATACAGAGAGAGAGATTATAATATTACACACATATATAATATATATAACATAATACAAATAATATGTATATAGATTATAATATTATTTGTATTATATTATATACACATATATTATCATAGATTACATATATTATATTATATTATATTAAATATAATCTCTCTATAGATTATATTATATGTGTATATAATATGATTATATTATATGTGTATATAATATATGTTTATATAATATAATACTAATAATATTATAATCTATAGATTATATTTTATGTATATGTTATATATAATATAATACAAATAATATTTTATATACATTATATTATTTGTATTATAATATATATTATATATTATTATTATTATATAGATAGATATTATATATATATAGAGAGAGATTATATGTATATCTATTATAATACAAATAATATTTTATATACAATATTATTTGTATTATATTATATATATTATATACAAATATAATATCTCTATATAATATATGTTATATATATATAATATAAACATATATTATTATATAGAGATAATATATGTTTATATATATTATACATATAATATAATATTTTATAAACATTATATTATTTGTATTATATAGCTAGATAGATGATAATATATGTATATATATTATAATACAAATAATATGTACATATATTATCATCTATAGATATAGATAGATAGATTATAGATAGAGAGATAGATTATATGTGTATATATAATATAATACAAATAATATTTTATAGACATTATAATATTTGTATTATATATATATATATATATATTATATTATAATATAATATAATATAGATGAATTATATATAAAATAATATAGATAGATAGATTTTATATATATATATATTAGTATTTTTGTTATATCATTATTGTTGTTATTATTTATTTACATCTCTCTTCCCCCCCAAAAAAAACAAAAATAAAATTGGGGCACAAAAGGGGGCCCCATTAAAACATCACCATGAAACCCCAAACACAGGAGGGCACCCCAGCAGACTCTTCCAACCTCCCTGATTCAAGAAGCTAAAGAGACTGTCCTCTTCCAGCCTGAAAGGTGCAGAGCTCCAAGGGCAGCCTGTTTCCATGTGGAGGAGAGCATGGGTGCATTTGGGAATCCAAGGGTAGCACCAGCAGCAGCACCCCAAAGGCGTCACTCCCGCCTCCTCCTCTGAAGAAACCTGTCTAGCCTGACACACAAGAAGGAAGGAAAGAAGGAAAGACAGAAAGAAAGAAAGACTGCTGAGCCCCAAGGAGCTCTTACCACCCCCTTTTCCTGCTGGTGCTGGTGCTGCTGGTGGTGCTTCAGCTCCTGGCCCTGATGCCCATGCTGTGAGGTAGGGAAGGGAAGCCTCCTCCTCCTCCTCCTCCTTCCAGGGACTGCGTCTTCTTCTTCTTCTTATACCCTGCTTCGGTGGAAGAGGGAGGGAAAAAGAGCTGCTGCTTTTGCTGCTTCTGCTGCTGCTCTCTCTCCTCCTCAGACCTGGGACTCATCATCCCCTCCAGACAGGAATGCAATGGAGGAGGGAAGGGAGGAAGGAGGGAAGGAGGGGAGAAAGAGGGCTGGCATGATGGAGCTGACCACCCCCACCCCTCAGGCATACACTCACAACACACACACACAACACACATCCTACAGTGCAGCTTTTTGCAATGGTCGTTGTGTGGGGTGTGTATCTTCCCAAAGGTGCTGCAGCCCTCAAAGGGGGAGAGGGAGGCAGAGGTGATGGAGGGGCTCCTCTGTGTCTCATGCCTCCTCAGTGGGAAGCTTCATTCCCCATCTCAATTTAATTCCCCATCTCATCATAATTCCCTACCTCAGTTTAGTTCTTCACAAAGGAAGGAGACATGCTGAATTCCAAGGAAACATCTTCCTTGAATTGCAAATGGGCTTTAAATTTCCTTGAGTTTAAGAGTCTCCCAGTGACTCCATGGCCAAAAAATGGGGAGGTGCCAGCCTGCAGATAGCTTTCCCTACCATCTGAACTAAGACCAGAAACAGAAAATGCAGGCCTATGACTAACATCTTCAATTTCTTGCTCCTGTTTGCCTGATGAAGAAGCCAGTGTGACTTCCAAAGCTTGCAACATGTAATTGTGCATTTTGGTTGTCCCCATAAAGGTATCATTGTTTGGAAGGTATTGGTTTTCTTGTAATTGTTTTGTTTTCTAGTGAGTGATGTCTCATGATGTGGCCCCAGTTTCTTCATTTTGGCTTCCAGGGAGATTTCAAGATTGATCTGTTCTAGGACCCATTTGCTTGTCTTTTTGACCATCCATTTTGACATCAGCATTCTTTTCCAGCACCTCATATCAAATGATTTGATTTTCTTCCTATCCACTCTCTTCACTATTGTCCAGCTCTCATATCCACACATGGCAATAGGAAATACAGTGGCTTGTATGATTCTTCTGTGCTCAGTTGTATATCTTTATATTTTAGAATCTTACCTAGTTCTTTCATAGCTACCCTTCCAAATTCCAGTTGTCTTGACTGCAGTCGCCATTCCATTCTGCTACCCTCCATGTTACTTATCATCATTGTCTTTTCAAATGCGTCATGTCTTCTCGTGATATGGCCAAAGTAGAACAGCCTCAGTTTTGTTGTCTTGGCTTCCAGGGAGAGTTCAGGCTTGATCTGTTCAAGGACCCATTTGTTTGTCTTTTTGGCCACCCATAATATCCTTAGTGCGCTTCTGCAGCTTAAATGAGTTGATTGTTATCCTGTCTGCTCTCTTCACTGTCCAGCTCTCACATCCACGTATGGTGATGGGGAACACAATGCCTTGGACAATCCTAACTTGCGTGCTCAATTGTACATCTTTACATTTTAGAATCTTATCTAGTTCTTTCATAGCTGCCCTTCCCATTTTTAGTCTTCTTCTTCCTACTCTTCTGATTCAGACTTTCCTAAGGTAAACCTGTTGAAAGCAACCAGGCTTCCTTCCAGGTAAACACGGAGTGAGTGGGCTGATTGACAGATAGACAGATATAGATAAAGTAACTCCTCCCTTCCTTTCTTTGACTTTTCCCAAGGCTTCTTTATCAATGGAAGCAAATGCTCCAGCCCTCAGTGGCAGTGCCCCATTGTCAAGAAAGCAATGCTTCTAGGAAGAGGGATATATATCCCAGATATACAGCAAGCAAAATGGTGCTTACCATATTAGGATACTGTTTCTTGGGTGTAGCTACAGAAGGGCCAAAATGAGAACATTGCCCCCAATAAGAATTCTTCCCTGCTCTATGAAATGTGCCTTCATTCCCCACATGTCTAGCAGTCTGGTAACGTACAACTTCATTTGAGCATTCAGAAATAGATTTCCAAAGAAGTCTTTCAATAGACTTCCAAAGAAGAATAGGCATCCAAAGAAGAGCAGCATGTAAAGTTATCAAAGGAATACAAACACAGCAAATAGCAAATCCCAGGTCTAAATGATTTTCAGTGTTTCATTCTCTGAAATGCTAGAAATTAGGGGAGTGAAGGAAAATTTCATTGGGGCAGGATACTTATTTGGAGGCAATGCCCTTATTCCCCCACCTCTGTCATAGCTACATCTCTTGTTGTATCTGAGACTCCAGCCTCAGCCATGCCAGCCGGGACACAGGTAAGTCAGATGCTCAGAGCCCTCCTGAGGCTTGAAAGGGACTATGTCACAATATGCTTCTAAGGGCCCTTGTTTCTGAAACTGCTCTCAGGCCTCAGTCACCTTAATCCAGCTTTGCTTCCCTGCAAAGCATATCATATCAACATGAAGGGAATGCACTGTGGTGGAGCCTTGTTAACAAATACCACTTTTAGAATGTAGGTAATGTGTACAGGAAGGTCACCTACCTCAAAGTCTACTTGAGTGTGGAACACACAGAAAGGTTTAATTTGGAATGTTTGTCTTCCAGGCAAATAGCTTTTAGGATGACCATCAAAAGATATTGTGCGGCTATTTCTGACACTTCAAAAAGAAATTTTTATTGCTCTGCGTCATTCACGGAATTTTACCAGGATTAGTAGTGTATCCTCATGACATCTTCCATTCGTAACCCTCCTGTGTTTTCCTATGGTTTCTTCTGTGTCGTGCTAGTTGGGGGTTTGGGGAAACTGTAGCCCCCAAAAGTAATTTTTTCCAGCTTTGAGGATTTGCCACAGAAATTTGCAGGGTTATTAGCTGACAATGACTTTATATGTGTATCCCCTGTAAAATTCCATGAATAAGAGAAAAGCAATTACACAATAAATGTCTCCACTGGAATAAATCTTTTAAGTTTTAAATTATTGTTTTATACCTGTGTGTACATGCATGTGCATGTGAACCATATACATTGATATGTTGTGTGTGTGTGTGTGTGTGTGTGTATAGATAGACAGACAGACAGGATGTAAATCTTTGACTATTTCATCTTCAAATGCAAGGATGAATCACTGTAGATTTCTCTACGCTGTGGGAGACAACACATATTTCTGAATAGTTTTCTTCCTGTATTTGAGCATCAGAGAGTGTTCTGGAAGACTTGTCTGCCCAGGAAAAAAACATGCCCTTTGTACAAATGCATAATTTCCATGTAGGAAATGCAGGAAATGCATTTCTACTATGTGTTTTATGCACAATAGTCCTCATGTCCTTCTGCACAGAAAAACCCTCTGGAGCACTTTGAGATGTTCACATACAGGAAGAGGAAGAGATACCAAGGGCCCACTGTAAAAGCATTTTATCGGTCCAGTTTTGGCTACCTTTCTGAATTTGAGCAAGTTGTATCACCTTGAAAGGTATGTCCTTTTACCAGGTCTGAGATTATCTTTGGTTAGTTTTAGTCTGGCTTTTTAAATGGGTGTCACTGGGTAATCATACAGAAAGGAGACAATGAAATGGGAATGAGCATGACTAAGATTATTTGGGATGTGCAGATGTCAGCATATATGATATCTTTTATATTAAAACACCCAGTTTAATCCAATAAGACTCACTCTCAATTATGTAAACAGGCTTGCAATCTGAAGGTGGAAAAAAACAAGCCGCCGCTCCATGGCATTTAAGACTGTGCCCCAAAACAGATAACCAAAATAGCACATTCAAAAATACATTGTGACACCCTTGCCCCTGTTTTTGGACAGCTCCCAGAATCCCTCAACTAATGGTGATTCCAAGAAGCAAAGTCCAAAAGGTAGCTTTCCCAAGCTCTGCTTTTCTCCAAGCCCATAGATTTTTGGCATGGAGCCTTCTCCCATGAATAATATCTCTGACAAGCTACTTTCAAATATGCATTTCTCTACAACTAAAGTATTTTGACCCTGCTAACAATGGATGGAATAAAGTAGTCCTTTATTTCTGTTCTGTACTGTGTTTCTCTCAGGTCTCCCTTCCCACATGCCAACTATGCAACCTTTTTTTTCCACTGGTCATCTTGATTCCAAATTCTCTGAAAATTAAAAAATTCTCAAAGATGTTCATGCTCCAGCTGCTATTGTCATGCCCTACGCCTTTAAGCTTTCATACCACCAGCAGCTGGCTGTCGCCGTTAAAAACAAAACAAACAAAAAATAGTATTAGTTGCATAGGATGGCCTTGTAGTAGAATACAGAGCAGTAGTCAACTTCTGGAGACCTGCATATAAGATTTGCAGCTTAGGGAGGGCCATAGGATTTTCAGCCAGAGAGATCTAGTGCCTCAACAAACTACAAACCTCAAGATTGCACAGGATGTAGCCAAGACAGTTAAAACAGAATCATGGTGCTATAACTGTGTATTATTATTATTATTATTAACCTTTATTTATAAAGCGCTGTAAATTTACACAGCGCTGTACATACAATCTTTTTAATTGGACGGTTCCCTGCCCTCAGGCTTACAATCTAGTGTGAAAGGGTTTGAAATCTCAGCTACAACTTGCTGTTGATTCTCCATTCTTTCTTCTAAGTGTCCTCTCCTGTTTTATCCCTATTTTGATCTTGGAGAAGGAAACGGTGAGTTGAAAGTCACACAAGGGCATGCCTTTCTATCCTTTCTGGGTTTTCCAGAAGAAACGGTGTCGGTGGGAGACCAGAATGGTTTCTAGGCAACAGTTATTTTCATTTTCTCTACTTTCTGCAGGAACTCCCACACTTTGTATAAACACAAGTATGTGGGGGAACAGTCACAGGGTCAAGAGAACAGAATGGGACTTGACTTCTGTAGCATTGGTGGTAGCCAACTATGTTACCATCCACAGTCAGAGAATTTATGTGGTTCTTGTTAGGGCAATATAAGGACAGGCCTGATGTCTGAACAGGACTTGACATTTTTGGACAGCTACTGATGCCTGCCTTATGACCACCACCTCAGCTTAAATCTCATTTTAAATTTCTCACAGTGTCCTCGGTTATCACCATGTTGGAAACATTATGGAGAACTGGCTGTTTTATATTGTCTAGCACTGATTGTTGTGTTGCTGCTGATTCTGGTTGTTATTGCCAAGGAAGCCTGCCAGGTTAGACAACATAAAAAGGAGGCCATCCAAAATGTTACCCTGGGCTCTCACAGACATGAAGAAGAATCATGTTTGGAAGCAGGGATAGGTAGATAGAAAAAAAGAAACAACTAAGTATGCGAAAGAAAAATGAACAGTGATTAACTACGTACCACAGAGTAAATTCCTGAAGCTAATGAGCCTTAAAGTACCAATTTCCTGCTTGCCACTCCTCCATGCAGACTCCCAGCTGTATACCCTCTGTTCTCCTCCAGTTGGTTTTAGCTGCAGATTTTCCATCATCTTGGCTGTTGTTGGTGTTGTTGTGTGCGTGCAAGTCATTTCCAACTTATGGCGACCCTAAGGCAAACCTATCACCAGGTTTTCTTAGCAAGTTTCTTCAGAGGGGGTTTGCCATTGCCATCCTCTAAGGCTGAGAGAGTGTGACTTGCCCAAGGTCATTCAGTGGGTTTTTATGCTTGAGAGCAGAATCAAACCTTGCTTTCCAGAGACAAAGTCCACTGCTCAAACCACTACACCATGCTGGCATCTTTGTTACATTTGATTTATTTTAAATAAGTAGATGTAATGGAGGAGGGAATACCCACGTGAACTGTATGTAAATTGGGATTTTATTGTCTAAGGCAGGAAAATACCTGTTTCAATTGAATTTCTTGCATGCAAGCCTTTTTGGTTTTTGGTTGTTGTGTTTTTTTATTCTGTTTTGGCAGCATAAAAACTGCAAACAATTTGTTGGATCCAATATTTGAGCTAAGTGGCAAGAACTGTGTTATGTGGATGTGTTGTCTATTATGGAGAATTATGGCTTACATTCCATTACATTTAAAAGAAATAAGGTATCATTATAAGTAGAATATTAAAGATTCAGGTGTATTTTATTGTCTAAGAACAATAAAACAAATGAACTATACATAAACACAAATGAACAAATGAAATTAGCAGCTGTTTTTGTGCTGCACAATATGGAATGCCACCACTAGAGTGATTCTAGTGTCCTGTTGAGGGCTGCATTTCTTCTCGGCAGAGCCTTGAAAAGTTACTTTTTGATCACAGCTGCCAGAATCCTTACAGGTAGCTTGCCCAGGGGCCATCCAGGCTGGCAAATTCTGTATCCAAGCTCTGTTCTGAGGTAACCTGTTGCAGTCTGAATGCTCCCTTTGGGTGGAACTGGATCCAAAAGCCCCAGGTGCCAGAACCAAATAATAAATCAGGTAATCCCCTTTCCCTCTTCCTTTAGCAATTTCTGCTAGTGATTTTCTCCCTCTCTGCCTGACAGATTCTTCTTCCTATAGGTCTGAATTGATCAGTTATATAGGGGACCTCCTGCCTTCCATTGCTTCATCCATTTTGGCTCCCCTTTGCTTTCCTCCTCTCTGCTATAGGCATGAACCATTTATTTGCATGACTTTCCTTTTCCTTCTGTTTCTCCATCGCTTTCAACTGTCTCCCCCCAAGCGTTTTCCCTTTTCTCCTCTGCACTCAACAGAGACCAAAGACTGCATTAAATTAGGCAGAGGACTGTGTGAGACCATCAAACCAGAACAACCCTGCACTAGCGAGGTATAATGGTGAGGCCTCATAGCACTGATACTGAAGTGGAACCCCATCCATTATTAAATGGCATGATTTGGGGCTGTGATCCTAACAGCAGTAGGAGGAGGAGTCTCAGCAGGTGGATTCCAGACCACTGAGAAGGTGGAATCCACACTCTCCAAGGGAGTGTGTTGAATAATCTTACTGTCAGGAAGTTCTTCCTAATGTTCAGCTGGAATCTCTCTTCCTGTAGTTTGCATCCATTGTGTCATGTCCTATTCTCTGGAGCAGCAGAAAACAAGCTTGCTCCATCCTCAATATGACACCTCTTCAAATATGTATCACCTCATAACCCTCTTCTCCAAGCTAAGCAAACCCAGCTCGCTAGCCTTGGATAGTGCCCTTCAATTCTGGCTAAAAGTTGGAGTTGTATATCACCACCACCACCTCCAACATGGAAGGCACCAGCTGCCTAGAATACACCAGATCTTAATGTTTCAGATCCATTGGTATAGTCAAATTTCTACTGTTTTGTTGTTGTTGTTGTTGTTGTTGTTCAGGCAGAATTTCAATTGAGATGCTAAAAATATATGTGGGGGTGGGAAGGACTGGCCATGATGAAAACAAGATTCTCTCAGAGGCACGAAGGAGGGAATTTCAGTCATAATGACAGACTGCTTATATTTCATCAAGATAATTGACAAAAATCACTGCAATTCATTTTTTGGCAGGTTTTGTAAGCAGATGGCCCTCCCATTTCTAAAACAAGTTTCCTGCCTTTCCAGCTAATTATCTTGATTTCTGTCAAAATGTGACATTCCTTCATTGGCAATTTCAGGCCCTCTCATATTATTTCCTTACAGCCGTCTTAGCTCTAGTATAATAATAATGGCCCAAAAAATAGGCCACTATTGAAATATATACAATGTCTCTGATTTGTCTAGCTGTTTGTCCAAAAATAACAGCCAAGTTCCCATTAGCTTTCTTTCCTGAGCATCCTCTGCTGCTGAAATCTCCAGTGGATTAAGATAGCATGGTGATGAGTGGAATTTGAAATAAATAGCTAGGCAGAAGGAAGGAGTGGATGCTCATGTCCCAGGTTTGAATGTCTGCAGATTACAAACAATACATCAACCTGATTCCATGGAAAGGTCCCGGGGGGTGGGGGGTGGGAATAGGCTTTGGCTGGGTGTCCAACTGAGTTGCTATACTTTTCTATCAGAGGTTTTTGGCCTTTGTCTGCTGCAAAACAGACAAAAAATCAGCAGGTGAGGAGGCATGTGGATCATCCAGCCTCCATAATGGGGGGGGGATGGAGTGTTGTATTTATCCTTGTAGTGAAGTTGTTATTCCTGGAAGACTGAAAAGTATGTGTACCTGCAGGGGGGCAGTAGCGGTGGAGACAGACAGGGCTACCTGAATGTCACTGTCTTGGTTCAAATCTAGACCAAGTTATGCAGCCCTTCACATATAACTGAACTATAAGTCCCAGCATTTCTCCCCATTGATTGTGCTGGTTACGGTTGCTGGGACTTGAGCATCCGCGGATTTTGTTATCCATGGGGGATCTTGGAACCAAACCCCAGTGTATAACAAGAGTCCACTGTATTAAAAAGCTAATTTAAAACCATGTTAATCCACCACATTCTGTCATAGATCGGGCCGTGCTGAAAATAAGGTGGAAGTGTTAAGGAAAAGGCCAGCATGAAGTCAGATTTACTGTAGGTGGTCTGTAGGGCAGAATAAGGTGGAGGTGCGTGAGAGAAGCTCTGTGTCTGCTGTGTGAGCTGAGCTGGAGTCTGCCCCACGTGAGAATGCTGATGGAAGATACAGCATGTCTTATTACAGATTCCAGCCCACAATAAACAGATCTGTTCTACATCACAGCTGAAGCTGGAGTTGCTTGATAGTGTCAGCAGGTCTTCTGCTAGCTTTTAGTTGACATATTTCCACAAACAACCCAGGGAGTGTGGTTTCGGCCTATAACCCAGTCAATCACATATCTTAAAACAAAATGGCAGGGTGGCATGGTTGCCATTGAAATTCAGCCGCAAATTGCTAAATACACTAACACAGTGCAATTGATTACTAGAAAAATTAATTTTTAATTTTAATAGCTAATAACATTTTGAATTAACAGTCTCTGAGCTAAATGCAGTAACACAGTGCAACTGACTTAACACAGTCAATTACCGGTCAAGCAAAACTCTCAGTTTTCAAAGTGTTTCCTCAGAAAGGAAGCCTTCCATTATTGCATCTGCTGTCACTGCTACTATTTGTGCCACTCTACCATAGTACTGTAGTTACCTTATAGTTCTCATTTTGGCCCATCTGTAGATACACCCCTGAGAAACAGCCATCGTAACATTATCACCATTTCACTTGTCTTACATCTGGAAAATAAGGTCAGGATAGATGAGAAGTGCTGTTTTGTAGCATTTTAGTAGCTGGATGTTTTGTAGCAGTAGCTACGTCCCTGGCTGAGTCACTTGTTTGGGTGCAAATCGTTAAATTGAGAGGTAATGATTGGGACTCTGTTCATTACTCTCAACTAGAGTAGCCCCATTCAGTCACTGGGTGGTGAGTCAACACATAGGTAAACCTCATTGATTCGATCGGCTTATTCTGGTCAGGACTAACAACAGGATTTAGGCTATTGTTCTATGTGCACAAACCAGAACTGAAGGTTTTGGATATGTATCCCAAACTGCAAACATACATACAATTAACCATCCTTATAGGTTTGTTTTATTATATCCCATCCTTCCTCCAGTAAGTTCAACAAGGGGTACATGGATCTCCTCCTCCCCACTTTAGCCATGTGACAATCCTGTGATGTAAATCAGATTCAGAGTGTGTGACTGGCCCAGGCTGAGCTGGTAAATTTCTTGCTTGCACAGGGACCATAATCTTGATCTCTTAAATCCCAATCCAACATTCTAACCAGTAAGAAGAGGCACTTGCCACAGGTGCACATGATGGGTGGTGTGGACAGGTTGGAGCCATTCCACTCTGCTGGAGGACAGAACTGTGTTTCATGTGACCTGCTTTGTAACTGCTAATATCTCTAGAAGAGGATGCTGACCCATCATTATTGAAAGAGTAAGATTCAGCAGTAACATCCTATGAGTTGAATGAGGAACCATATTACCCATGCCTTCAGGCAGCAATATGTTGTCAGCTTGATCAAAGCTGAGGAGTGTAGAGGAGGATCCTTGGACCTGTTTTCCAGTTTGGGATAGCTTTTCAGACTTAGACTTAGCATTTGTAGTAACTGAACGCTGTTGAGAATGCCAACTTTGTAGACTTTGTAGAGAAGTCCACTTTGGCTAATCTCTGTCATACATGGCTTGACTACCTCTAGTGTTGGTAACTTTGACATCCTCTATATGAGGTTGCCTCCAAAGCTTCATTTGGTACAGATGGAAATGGGACCTTGCTTCCTTAATGTAATGTAATGTAACATTGACCTTCCACTATTTTTCTGGGCCCCCAGATTTTTTCTGAGCCCAACTCCCAGTCCTGATCTATAAAATTACCTAAAGGTCTTCAGACATGGCTGACAGAATATATATTGCCCATCTGAGATGTAAAAGAAAATGGCCCCACCATACCCTTGAGTCAAGGCACATAGTATGATTTCATAATACTGTACCCAAGAAGTTTGTTTGGCACCTGAAGCAGAAAATCCTACAAACGCCTCTTCTCATTCCTAGCAGTAAAAATACAACAATAAATTAATTTTAAAAATCATTTCCTGCAGTTTCAAACATTTGCTGTGTGAAGGAGATATTTCAGACTGACAAATGGTTGTTCCAGCCTTGTCCTCTCACAAGCCTAATTCCTAATTGATGTGTATGGATTCATATCAGCCAATTTTCCCCCAGTAACCAGGTTTCAGGATGCACTCCCCTAAGGGTCTGCCTAGGTTCCCTTCTAAACTGTTTTTAGGTGCTGGGTCATGATGCTCTTGTTTTCCCAAGCATTTGGGATGAATAGTGCCAGAAAGTTTTTTGTCTTTTACTTTTTGTTTGCTGCTGCTGTTGTGGTCCAAGCTGCTGGTATTTGATTGATGGTGTTGCTAATGATGTTGTTGGCTAATGTGCTGTGTCAATGCATTTGTGTTGGTTTTATTATGAGCACCATGAGCCATCTCAGAAGTTCTCTATGGACAGAAAGATATATAATACAAATATAATATATAAATATAAATGTATATAAATATTTTCATATAAATATTTTTATAATATATTACATAATGTAACATAATATGTTGTTGTGTGTCTGCACTGTATTTCTACAGTCATTTAGATGAAAGTACTGGTAAGTCAAAATTAAATCAATGGAACTTACTTCTGAGTACCTATGTATAAAATTGTGCTGTCAGCCAACCAGCTAATTTCTTTTCCAAAATGCACCACTGTTTTTTACTTTCCTATCTGGTTTTCCTCTCCCACTCCTGCCAGAGTCAGCCTACTCAGTCTTCCTTGAATTATTTTGAATATTCCCCACCACTACATTTCTTTCCCCCTTTTATTTATTTTTTATACTATCTGCCGCCTTGCACTCCCCTCAGCTTGCCAGTACCTCTGTCTGGTTAGTAGATGGTGTCTTTGGTTTGACATTCAGAGAAACTGAGGGCCTGAACAGACAGGCCAAAATAAAGCTGCTTCAGGTCACTTTGGAGGTATGCTGTTTAAATGCTGCATGTGTCCTAAGAGGCCAGAAGGCGCGCCAAAGCCACGTTCCAGTCCTAAGGACTGGAGCGCATCTTTGGCGCAGCTTCAGGTTTAAGACGCATATGTCATTTAAACAGCATACCTCCAAAGTGACCCAAAGCAGCTTTATTTTGGCCTGTCTGTTTGGGCCTTGAGATTGCTTGTTTTGATATTGTATGCCTTTAAATCATTTCCAACTTATGGCAACACATCATTCTGGGGCTGAGAGTGTATGACTCCTTCAAGGTCACTTAATGGGTTTCCATAGCTGAGTGGGGAATCAATCCTTGATCTCTAGAGGTGTAGTTGAACACTCAAGCCACTATACCATGATATATAATATTAGCCACTGATTTGCATCACTCCTAGACCTAAAATGCCTTTTAAAGTAGATCATACCATTATCTTCTTTGCTGTTTAATTTTTGCACACATGAAGAAATTATACATGCCATTGTGCTCATATAACAAAAACCGCGTGTTGTAAAGTTTCACAGGGGTAAACTTGTAAGAAACCTGAAACAAATTAATCCATATAGTACTGATGTTTGTTGCAATATTACAGTTGGCATACTTGTGAAGGACAGGGGGACATTGTTTTCCATATCGATGGCCTGTGCAGAACCTCACAGTAGACTGTAACTCTGAAATGTACAATGTTTTAATGGCCATAAATATTCTTCGCTTGGAAAGAAGATATATGAGACTGGGCTTGGGCAAATGCTGTAATTAAAGCCAATGCCTTTTCTCTTAGGCTGACACAATACATGCTTTTTGAATAGATGAATGAAGTGGGAGATGTAGTGTGATGTGATGTGGTGTGGGAAAAATATGTGTTTGAGCCCTGTATACTGAAGAAGCTGTTTTGGTTTGTGTGTGTGTGTGTGTGAGAGAGAGAGAGAGAGAGCAACAGAGAGAATGAGAATGTGACCCTTGTAAAGTTGCCAAGAATGCTGGAACATGATGATTTAAGGGAACAGCATACAGTTAGCCACCTAACATTTGATTTAAGAGTCAGAGGGATCATTTGTAATTAGCATTTGGATCAAGTTACTTCTGAAGTTAGTTTCAAGGCATACTCCCCTCCAGTTTGTTGGCTTTATACTTGGAAGTGTTCCAATCTGCTTACAAAATTATACTGACAAAGAACAACAATTGTGCAGCTGCTCTGAAGAAAACTCCACAGTTCTGTTATTTCTTCTTTGCAGCCATGTTCCAAAACAGCATATTCAAGGTAATCTCAAGTTTTGTATCCTTTTCATGCTATAGATTTTATTACACTATAGACATTTAACACAAATACCTATCTTCCTACTCTCACATGTTGTTCTTGCATGCATTGTTGTTTTTAGCAGTAATTTCCACTTTTCAAAAACCACTAAAAACAAAATTACATTTTGTTGAGGGCTCTTTGATTCTGTTGGGGGTGCTTTGATTCTGTGTTCCTGCCATGGCAGGGGGCTGGTCTGGATGGCTCTTGTGGTCTCTTCCAGGTCTATGATTCTGTGATTTTTTTTTCATCAAAATGATCCCAAGGTCCAGAGGACCAAAATGCTCAAAAGCAGAGAACAGTACCAGACAAATGGATTTATAATGTGCATATTGTCCTGGGAAATGCAATGACACATGATGGAGGCAAGGTCAGCCCAAGACATTTTGTTGACATTTAAGGACTCTTCCAATTAGGGGAAATGTATTGGGAAGCTGTGATATTTGTTGCTGCAGTACTCTGGGTTTTTAAAACTATCCAAATGATGTTTCTGTTACCTGGGACTATTTTCTAGCAATTCCCAGCACCAGCTGAAACATTTTGTGTCCCTCACTAAAGTAGGTTTCCTTTTAATCCTGTCCCAGGAACAACAATTTTCCTTTCCTTCTCTTAATTTTTTTTAAGTTACAATGTTATACATTAGTGGAAATAGCACTCTCATGCTATCACTATTGAATCTTTTTTAAAAATTAGAGAGAATAAAAATTGTCCTTTAAACCATAGGGCCATCTCAGCAAAACCAGCCACAGTTAATTAAAAAAAAAACTTTGGAATGCCTTTAGTACAGATCCAAGAAATCACTACATACAGCCCCCGAAAAGGATGGAACATGTAGAAGCAGAGAGGCAACAGTGACAACAATTGGCAAAATCACAAGAACTCTTTAGACCAGTTCTAGATTGAACTGCCAGCCCAGCTGGTGCTATATATGGGATGCAGACCATTTTTTGTTCACTCAGGTGAATTTATGGATTTAGGATTAGGACATCCCTGCATGCAGATCATATTCAAATCCCTGCTTGGTCGTGAAGCATTTTGGGTGGCCTGCTTGGGTAAGTCATTTTTGCAGCATTCTCATGAGGATAAATGCAGTGCATCTGCTCTGTGGTTTGAAAAGCCCTGTGGTTTTAAAAAGCATCTGCAACATGATAGCATAGCAACTTTCTCTGGAAGAAGTGTACTTAGTATAATTTTACTAAATGGTTGATGGGCATTTCTGAGTGATGATTATTCTAGCTTCTGGGTTTGTCTCTGCTTCAATGGCCCAGAACGGATGAGCCAAATGTGCCGTGCTGGTGCTGATTTTAGAGTTAGGGACCATGAACCAATGACACAGACCCTAACATGGGCACCACCATTTTTATGTAAGTGATGCACAGCATCCACACATCACTACACATCACTTATGTAACAAGTGTGCCATTGGTGCACTCGTTACATCAGCCCAACGGCACCAAAAAAAAAACAAACCCAGTTTTTCCGGGTCCTTTTTACTTTGAATGGACGCCGTGCGGTCTGGTAACTGCAATGTTCCTTCGGAGAGAAAAAGGTCACTGGCACACTGCCCTTTTGGGGTGGTCTGTCCCGTGCCAAAATGCCCTTATGGATTTAGGATTGGGATAAAAGACAGAATTATGAGAACAGAATTAAATCACAGCAGACTGTTGTTGTTTTGTGAGGTGTTTCTCATGCTATGTATTCACTGCCCTTGTGAATACCTTTGTGACACCTTTGAGAAGAAACTAATTCCTTAATGGAACCATCAAAAATATTTTGCTGCTTGAGGCAAAGGACAAAATGGCACCTCTTACATACTTCCTTGTATCCCCAATTCTACAAAAGCTCATCAGTCTGGCAGCTGAATATTATTTCAACACCAGCAACAGTATTATTTAGTGCATCTGAATGTAATAGGTTGCTTATGAAATGTAGAGCAGGCCATGCAATACATATAGCTGAATCCATTTTCCGAGCCCCTTCAACATATGCCACCTCAGCCTGCTACTTTATTTTATCTAGTGTTAGAGTCTTCCCTCTTCCGTTAGGCAAGTTCTTAGCTTCTGATTAGACTTGTCCAATTTGAACTCCTTTGAACTGGATGTATCTTAGAATCATAGACTTGGATGGGACCAAAAAGGCCATCCAATCCAACCCCCTGCCATGCAAGAAGACATAATCAAAGCACCTCTGACAGATGGCCATCCAGCCTCTGTTTAAAAACTTCCAAAGTAGAAGACTCCACCACACTCCAAGGCAGCATATTCCACTGCCCACTTACTGTGAGGATATTCTTCTCAATGTTTTGGTGGAATCTCTTTTCCTCTTAATATTTTTGTGTACACCCTTTATACGAATGTTTTCACTAGAGATCAGGGCAATGTGGAGATATAATAATGAGAAAATAAATAAATAATCAATACAACATTTCTTTTCTTCCCTGCAGTAGAGTTCTGATCATACATTCTGTAAGAGCACACACACCCCTTACTTAATGTTAGCAACAGAAATTCTCTTTAGAGGGGTTCAGAGGGAGGTTGTTGCACAGGAAAGGACAGCCTGATGTTCTATATTTTGTTCTTTTTACATCTCGTTCTGCAGTTCTCATCACATGTTTTGTGAACAAGTGACCTCTTGTTCACGTAATACCATATTTAGAAAAGAAATAATCTTAAGAAGGCTTTCTCAGAAGCTCCCAAAGGCCTCTGCTAACTTCAGTTCCAGATTTAAAATCTATTATGTTTAAAAGCCACGGACACACCAAAACATCAAAACCCTGGCAGACTGCAGGCCAAAGAAAGATTGCAGCTCTATGCCAATTTACCTGAACATACAGGATTGCAGCATACATGTTCATGTGCTTAAACTCTGATCTATGTGGATCACGTTGAAAGAGGGAGAACAGTAAAAGGAGAATGTGGGAAGTAAGTATTGAATTTCACACCATCTGTGGCTTAACCCCCTAAACTTTCCCCTCCCCAGGTGCAGTTCTCCCTAGGAAAGAAAAAATAAGAAGATAGCAGATGTGTGACAAGACAGGACAAAATCTCAAACACATAGTATTTATCTCTACTGGTCTGTTGTTGTTCCCAACCTCATAGAGGTGGGGAAGAAATAAATTGTTGTTGTTGTTGTTAAATTCATTTCAACTAATCCTCAGGTATTATAGCTGTGGAGACTAAAGACAGAAGACCTTAGAGTCTTCCTATTATGAAAAGTTATTAATGAGCAACTTAAGTCCAATTGACTTCAATTTAAGTGTAACAACTTAGTAAAGGCACCAGATTGCATCTGATCTTGGAAGCTAAGCATGAGCCATAGTTAGTACTTGGATGGGAGACCACCAACAAATACTTGGTACTGTATTTAATTTTTCAGAGGAAGGAAGTGGCAAAACCACGTCTAAGAATTGGGAATATGCCAGGAAGTCAGAGACAGGTAGGCTTGCCACCTGAAATTACCATGTTGTATCTGACCCAGCCACTATTTTGCATATGGATGCAGAATCTTGGGTTCTACTAAAAATTACGATGGGTCCCACAAATTTGAATCTCTTCCTGCCTGTGCTAGAAGTCTTTCAGATGAATGTATTTGTGTGGATAGGACCACACAGTACTGTATAACCAACTGAACCAAAGCTCTGAACAGCTTGGAATAAAATCTTGTTACTTGAAACTGATTGAAATTTTTCTTTTGAACTTCTGACTGGACTGAAACTTCACACCTTTCAGCAGTACATCTTTGTTTAGTTTTGGGGTTGTTGGGGTTGTTTGTTTTTTTACCACCATGATAAAAATAACCAGTACACACCACAAATAGTTCTCTGTCTCTCAGCAGTGAGTCAATTATAACATAATTTACCATTATGTATCTCAGCAAAAGCTTTAAAAGAGAATCAATGTGTATGCAATTTCACCATTATCTTTGATCCGAACTGCTATCTGATTCATTTATACCTTATAATGGATCCTTGGTCCTAGTTATTTTAAAGTATTGCAGAGAGAGGAAATGCAGGATTCCAAGAGAATTGCATCTTCAATGAAGAGAAATCAATACTAAAGTTCTCATGGTCTTTTGAAACTTTGTGATTCTTGCCAGACAGGTTCTTAAAATATCAGAGTGATTTTTTTTTTTTTTGGCTTTGAAACAAGGGCTGGGAAGTGGGTATGTAACATGTTTTTCTCTTCTGAGGCACACATACACCAAATTATTCATGTGTTTCGTCAGTCATATTCATAGGTGGGGCAGCTTCTTCAACATATCTCACTACATGCATCAAATTGTCTTTTCTGTCAAACAACTACTGTATATACTTGACTATAAGCTGACTTCATGTATAAATCAAGGGCAAATTTTGGGGCCAAAATTATGGATTTTGCTATGATCCGTGAATAAGTCGAGGGTAAAACTTAGGGCATATAGCAAAGGATCTAAAGAATGAAGCAAAGTAAAACAATGTCAAAGAACTTTAAAAATTCAAGTAGACATAACTGTTTGTGCTTACTCTTAAAGCTGGATGGATAAGAGAGTAGAGGGGGTCAGTGCTTCCAGGACAGATTGTACTCTTGTTTTTCACCAGGGGAGGGTTCCTTCTTTTAAATAAAAGTTAAGATACAGTATTTACATTGACCCGTGGATCAGTCGACTCAGTTTTTTGGGGTCAGTGTTTTTGATCTACATTGGTAGACTTATACATGAAGCTATTGTAGATTGGGATCTCTGTATTTAAAGCTCCTATACCAAAGGGTCTGAATCTCAAGGCTATGCAATTTGCTGCTGCAATAATATCAGTCACTAACACATGGCTGACTGAAACTTTCAGGTCAGTCTTAGCCACATCAGAGAAATGGCTCCATTGCAGTTCAGCCTCCAGGAAGGTACTAGGTGGATAAATGAGAGCTCTGCTGTAATGTCTGAAGAAGGCAGTAAATGTTGGGTAAATGCTAATAAGGAATACAATCTGTATTTTCTGGTAACCACAAAGGTAATACATTTCCAGGTTCTGGAGTGGGAAATATTTAATTATGCATCCCCTTTGGAAACACTTTCTTTTTTTCCTTTTGTTAAGCAGCAGATGAGGAAAGGAACACTTCATTGTTAACTGTGGTACAGTCTTACCTATTTTAGGCAGTGTGGTGTAGTGGTTTGAGCGTCAGACTAGAACTATGGGAGACCAGTGTTTGAATCCTTGCTAGGCCACAAAAACCCACTGAATGACCTTGGTCATACACTCTCAGTCCCAGAAACCCCCATGATAGATTCGCCTTAGGGTTTCCATAAATTGGACATTTCTTGAAGGCACAGAACAGCAACACAGAAAGTGCCCCCAAATTTTCTGTATGATCTGTTATCTATGTTAATGCAGAGGCTCTTTTATAAGCCAGTGACGGTGGATGGTTACATCTCTATTTGTTTTTGTATCTAGCTTTGGAGATGTGAATGACAGTAATCTTGCTCTTTTATCACATCCATGTTGACATTTCCAACATACGTAATTAGCTGGAACAAGACTCAACTACTGGGAGAGGTTAAAATCTTAATTGTGTAGTATTGTGGTCCCACTCTAAGGGCAATTGCCATACCAAATCTGAAGCCAGCACACTGGCCTTGCATTCCTATGCTTCAGCAGCAAGAAAATCAGAAACACACTAGCTGAAAAAACATTTTGTGGGGAACATTTTGAATTTATTGGGGGGGGGGGGGGTGAAAAGAAAAATTGGAGTGGAGTGCCCTTGAGTTTTGGGAGCTACATCTGCTTGTGACCTAGGGGTGTAGTTTCCCCTCCCCTGGCCTAGACCAAGTTGGCTGGGTTCAAGTTTGAGAAATTATTGGAGGCCACATTCTACTCTTAGACAGGACCTAAGTAAGATGGGATCAAATTCCAAAACATTTTATCTTGAAAGCTTTACTGCCAGCAACTAAACATAAAGAGATGTATTTCAATCTCGTGTGTGTGTGTACAAAATGTGGACTACCATTGGGAAGGGACTATAGCCACTGCGAAACCTCAAGGCCAGAGCAGGATGCCAAGAGGGCCAGGTTAGACTCTAGACCTTCAGGTTCCCTACACCTAGTCTCTATATTCTTACATTGCACATACCTGAATGAGGATCCTCACTATCCTTGTTGTAGGATGTTCAGTTTCAGAATTCACTTGCTGTGAAAGATAACATGTTAAATATTCAGGGGTAGATGTGTTGGCCATTTAAACAAATACAAAAATCCATCAGTGATATACCTTTATTGGCCAATCAAAATGCACAATATACTTGTTGCAAGCTTTCAAAGCTCACATTATTTCTTCATTGGGTAAGATGTTACAAACCAAACAGGAGAAAGAAAGAAAAACAACGTTAGTCAGATGCCTGCATGTTGTTTCAGTCCTTAGTAAAGATGTTATAGTGGGGAGGATAATACATGTGCATTCTTCTGACATCAGTGACCCTTTGCCTTGGCTTCTATTACACACACACACACACACACACACACACACACACACACACACACACCCCTCCAGTGAATGGCAGTCCTTCCTTTTAACTTTGCCAGCGCATGATGAGGCCCTACCCTCCAACTAAAAGTTTATGGTAAATACGGTTGCCATTTTTTGCAACTTGTATTCTTACCATTTCCCACTATGGTCATTAACACTGCTATCAGAAGAAAGAATGTGAGCATCTGTCCTGTAAAACAAGACGTTGAAGAGTAAGGTACTGTAGGGTTAATTATAAAGGCTTACATTTACAGAAAGTCAAACCTCCTGCATTTTATGATTGCTTTGGTCAGCCAATCTCATAAGTGAAGCATAATCATATAAAGTAATGATTCCTTGAAACTGCTAGGAGCTCTGGCAGCAACAGCAGCCTAATAATAATCCTAATTGTGATCTTTATTAGGGATCTGGGGAAAAGATAAAACAGGAGATTGAGTTAAAGTGACAAATAATCAGGCATCTTATCCATTTATGGAAAGATTTTCAAGGATGGAACACTCATCTGAATCCACTGTATAAGAAACTCTTAATAATGTTTATGATGCTGCTGCTCTTAATTAAGGCAATTAGAATGTAAGATGTTTAGAAGACTCCTTTCAAGAAAACATGGAGCAGAACTCACTAAAACACTCTCTTCTTCCTTGATTAGGAAAAGAGGAATCTACAGCCTTTCCCAACCTGCTACCCTCAAAATATAATGGACTGTAAATGTTGTATCAGTTGTATCACAGAATGTCTATTCTTTACGACCTAGTTGTTGTTGTTGTTGTTGTTGTGTGCCTTCAAGTCATTTCCAACTTATGAAGACCCTAAGGCAAACCTATCACAGGATTTTCTTGGCAAGTTTATTCAGAGGGGATTTGCAATTGGCATCCTCTAGGCTGAGAGTGTGTGACTTGCCCAGTGGGTTTCATGGCTGAGTGGGGATTCAAACTCTGGTCTCCAGAGTCATAGACCAATGCTGAAACCACAACAATACATTTATTATGTATTAATTATTAATTACACCAACCTCCCACCTTTCCTCCAATGAAAAGGTGGCTTTACTATCACAAAAATATTTTCTTTTCATATTGTTTTATTTGTTTTAGTAATTAAAACATGACAAAGAAAAAAACCACACATTTGTACAGCATTCCATTACAATACTTGAAATAAAGACAACATAAAACATAAACTTACATCTACACATTCATTATACATTCATTGTAGATTCATTACTTCCTTGTTACCAACTTTTAAGAAGTTTTTCATTATCCATAATTTTTTTAAATGAAGGCTATCTCTAAATGAAATTGTCTTACTTTCCTGTCTTTTTCAAAGCATTACTTTCGCCAGTACTGTATCTATATATGCATGTCTTTCGATATCTAATTTGAAGTACATTTTACATTTGTTTCTATCCTGTTCTTATTCTGTTGTCACAAGAATCTTTTGAGGTAGGCCAGGCTCAAAAGGTCATCCAGTGATTGTCAAGGCTCAGTGAGGACCAAAACTTGGATCTTCCAACTCCAGTCCAATAGTCTAAAGTCAGGGTTACTCAAACAGGGTTCTCTGGAACCCTTTGGTTTCCTTGAGGTCACTAGGGGATCCACAGGAAATGGTGACTTAAAAAAAGCTTGAGCTCTATAATAATTTTATGCAGTGGCTCTCTATAATTTTTATACAGTAATTCCCTGAAACCTGAACATTATTATTTCAAGAGCTCCTCCAGGGTGAAAAGGCTGAGAAATAACCCCCACATCCATGCTGGCTTTCACCTAACAATGCTGTAACAGTTCTACGAATTTACATATTCCTCCAGTCAAAATGATGGGAGAAGGGAAACTGATCTTGCCAGGAAAGGAGAGGAGAGGAAAGGAAAGTTGTTCAGAAGAAAATGTTACTGAATGGATGCTACAGGAGAGCCTAGGAAAAAAGCATAGGGAGCCTACATGGGTGCTTCCCCCCTCACCTAAAATTTAATTGGGAGAAGGAAGCTGCTCAGGCATCCTTAGTAGTTTTGTTTTTGTAGAATCAGAGTGACACCTAATGGGTATAAAGTCTCATTACATTGCACATTGTACATTGGTTTTCATCTAACCCTTGGACTGTGTGACATCTGTGGTATTTGTAAACAGGGCTGCAAATGTTCTGTGAACAAGAAAATGGAATTACACAGGAAAAAAATGGCTTCCCTCACAAAGGTAGCTTTTTAAATTCCACACAATGCGAGGAACAGTGCATTGTCATATCCTGTGACTTCCTGGGGATATCTGTAGCCCCATTTTCAATGTACAAATCAGGAGTCATGTTTTCTAGATGCTGGGACAACTTGTTGTTGTGTATCTTCAAATAATTTTCAATTTATGGTGACCCTAACTCCTTTTCAAATATTCCCCTAACACCTCTCTCACAACTAAATTCCAACTATATTTCAAATTGTGTTAGCTGTGTGCAATTCAGGGTGTAGGAAAACAGAAGGGAAAGTATTAAGCTATTTTCAATATTCTCTGCTCCAAATTCTATCTTCAAAGCAGAGGCATTGCTTGGACTAGTCTCCTGGGCTGCATCCACACTGCAGAAATAAGCCACTCTGAGACCTCTTTAACTGCCCTGGCTCATCTGGGAATTGTAGTTTGTTGTGGCACCAGAGCTCTCTGGCAGAGAAAGCTAAATACCTCACAAATCTATAATTCCCAAAATTCCATAGCACTTAGCCATGACAGTTAAAGTTGTGTCAACCTGGATTATTTCTGCAGTGTGGATGCAACTAGTGCACAAGGATAAAGAAGACTATTATAACAATCAACGGAAAGAAATAGAAGGAAAAATTAGAAATCTCTTCAGCAAGATAAGGGAAATTAAAGGGAAGTTCAAACAAAAAGTTGAAATGCTATATGACAAGAACAGGAACACACTACAGGACCAAGAAGATATAAAAAACGCTGGATGCAGTACACAGAAGAGATTATATAAAAGAGATTAAAATGTGAAAGACACATGAAATGAAGAATCATACGAAGATGAACCTCAAATTCTAGTAAGTGAAATGGAAGTAGTATTAAGAGAAACTGGGGAAAATAACAGATGATATACCAACTGAACTACTGCAATCCACACACACAGAATCAACTCCAGTGTTAACTAAAATACCAGCTAACAGATTGGAAATGCTCAATATACATCCCCACCCACAAAAAAGGGGACACAAGAGACTGTATCAACTATAGCACTGATCTCCCACGCGAGTAAAAATACTGCAACACAGACTCCAACCATATGGAGAGAGAAATCCCAGACATACAAGTAGGGTTCAGGAAAGTAAGAGTTACTAGGAACCACATTGCAAACATAGGATGACTAATGGAGTGCACCAAGGATCTCCAAAAGAAAATCAATAAGTGCTTTATAGACTATAGCAAAGTCTTTGGCTGCATCAATCATGAAAAGCTATAGAATGCTCTCTGCTAAGAAATCTATACTCAAGACAACAATCCACTGTCAAAACAGAATATGGAGAAATGGAATGGTTCCCAATAGGCAAAAGAGTCAGGTAAGGTTGCATATTTTCACTATACTTGTTCAGCTTGTATGCAGAAAATATCCTACGAAGAGCAGGGCTAGACTTAAAGAAGAAGATAGGAGGAAGGAACATCAGCAATCTAAATCTAGATATGCGGATGACACAATATTAATAGCGGAAAGCATCACAGACTTGGAACAATTCCTGAGGAGGGTCAAGGAAGAAAGTGCAAAGTCAGGCTTGCTGCTGAATGTAAAGAAAACAAAAATAATGACCATGGAGGACCTACATAAATTCGAATTAGACAATGAGGAAATTAAAATAGTTAAAGATTTTCTGTACCTTGGACTGAACATTGATCAGAACAGAGACTGCAGTCAAGAAATAGGAAGACTAGGAATGAGAAGAGCAGTCATGAAAGAGCTAGAGATGATCCTAATGGTTAAAGATATACAACCAAGCACTAAAGTCAGAACTGTCCAAGCCATAGTATCCCCAATCACTATGCATGGATGTGAGAGCTGAACTGTGAAAAAAACAGATAAAAAGAAAATAAATTCATTTGAGTTGTGGTGTTGGAGAACAATGCTGAGGCCGTGGACAGACAAAAAGATAAACAAATGGGTCCTTGAGTGAATCAGGCCAGAAATAACCCTGGCGGCCAAGATGATTAAATTGAGGCTGTCATACTTTGGTCACATCATGAGAAGGCACAACTTATTGGAAAAAACAATACTTAAATTATGGCATAAAGATTTAAATATATTTATTTGGCAAGGAAAGAAACCAAAGGTTAAATTTAAAATCTTAGAAGACTGAAAAGAAAGAGGAGGTTTAGGAGTACCAAATTTGAAGCTATGCTATGAAGCATGTTGCCTTGGTTAAAAGATAGGGTGTCTCTGGAAAATAGCGGACTGTTAGAAGTAGAGGGAGAAGGATTGTATTTTGGTTGGCACTGTTAGGGGCAAAACAGGCCACCTCTTCCAAAGGCAGATTGGGGCCGGGGCAACCGCATGCTGCGGCCCCAATCCACCTTGAAGCCAGCCATCCTTTTAGGTTCTCCATCTCACTGCCCAAACCTCTTGCCAGGGTTGGAGTCTGCAGTGGAGTGCATTTGGTCAACGACAGAGGGATCTCCCTCCTCCACTTGCGCCTCAGTTCTCTGGTCTTTTACCCTCTGGCTAAAGTAAAATATTCTCCAGACATGCCTGGGCCTTCTTCTTTAATGCTGGAGTTGGACTTATTTGTCTCACAGCACAGCTTCTTGAACTGTCACTCCCTGCCTGGCTTTTTTCAGCAGAAAAGGTTAGAAAGATGAAAGGACAGAGCAAAGGCTAAAGAACATGATTGTTTTTGTAGGCAGTTGCCAAGGAGGAGAAAACAGACCATAAATATATTAAAATAAATAATGTATTTAAGACAAAGTAAAGGAATAAGCAAAAAAAAAAAAAAAAAAAAAAGGGGGGGGGGGAGACTGAGGGACGGTGGGTTTTCTCTCTCTGGTAGTGGCTCCCTTCAGGTCTGTTTCCTGCCTATTTGAGCAATGAAAGGGAATCAACCCATGATAGGATGTTTTCACCTCCATCACTGAAAAATTATCTTTACAGATAGGATTTGCTATGATCTTTCCTACATAAACTAAGGGTCAGAGCGCTCTTATCTTAAGAGTCCCCTGTTACCTTCGTACAACTCACAGAAAATGAGTTAGGTTCAAGAACAAGAAAGTCCACTTGCATTCAGGCTGAAAAGATCTTTTCATTTATTAAGACCAGGATACCCAGAATATTAATCAGCTGATCAGTGACACAGCAGAAGAAATGGTGTGTTATTTGGAATCAAATGGACAAAAATGGGAGAAGAGAAAAGAGGCCTGATGAACATCCTGGGGGTATAAGTAGAGGGTGAAGACAGAAGGCACTGCCTTAGACCGGCCCTTCAGGGCCATAAGGCTTCAACAAAGAAGGATCAGAGCTCCTCTTGAGACTTGTACAGTTGATGCACCCAGAACCACAAGGCTATTCTCTACTAATTGAGCCATGTGGGAAGAGGAAGTCTATGAAATGCCTGATCCTGTACTATTTATGGATTTATAGGCCAGATCAACCAGGACTTTGAACTGTGCCCAGAACAGAAGCCTAGAATTTGAGTTATATGTAGTGATGTAGTGGAAGAAAGACTCAAAATATTGAAACACCAAGACTTTTTGAATAGTGAAGACAATGAGGTCATTTGTCATACTCTCCTCATGCTTGTTCCCTATGTGTTGATATATATACACATACACACTTTGGGCAGATTAATCTTGAGCTTATAGTTAAAACAAAGGATGGGTTCCACACTCCTGAACCCTAGCATATAATGGCAGCGCCATCATGGTGGCCTCCTGTCCACATGGAGCCACCATGATTACGCACACGCTGCCCAGAGTCCGTACGTCACTGGCAGAAAGTAGCATCATGGTGGTGCCCTTTCCCCTTTACAGCTCTGCCATGATGCCACTTTTTCTGCATGTGCATCATTGTTGCGCCATTTGGTTGCTGCAGCAACGATGTAGCGCAAAGAGGGATGGTGTTTCGCCATCCATCTGTCGAGGGCCATAGTCCATAGAACAGCCTGCAATTTTTACTTTCCTGTAAGGCCTGGCAGGGTATTATAATAAGCTTCAAACCGTGCTACTACACCACTGATGATATGATCAGTGAAGCAAACTTCAGAAATAAGCATGGTTAAACACAGCAAGACTTTGGAAAGACATCTCTGCAGAACACATTTGTTGTTGTTACGAGCCTTAAATTTGGATTGGATTTTCTTAGTAAGATTTATTCAGAGGTTTGCTACTGCATTCCTCTAAGACAGAGAAAGTGACTTGCCCAAGAAACAGATTACAACAGTCAAATTAGGATGTCTGTTCAAGGCTTGTATAAGGTAGGTAGTCCAACAGTCCAGATGGGTGAATTTAATTAGTTGGGAGTAAATCCCACAGAATTCATTGGGACTGACTTCTGAATAGACCTACCTAAGACTGTATTATAAATGATGTTTCCTTTAATGAAGTAGCAGAAGTGTCAAAAATTAAAAGGCTGTAATAATCTAAGTATTAGCAAATTAATTTTGAACTGGGAGGCATTACTCTCCTCAATTTCTGAAATATAGCATGATAAAATTATCACTTGCATGTGGATGTTGGCTTCGTAAGCTAACAGGAGTTTGTTGCAGCTGACAATTTGGCTAATTGTCCATGCATGAAGACTTTCTCTTAATTGGATATATGATTATTTTTAAACAAAAATCTTCTCATACTAATTGCTCCTCTCTGCTTGGAAAAATGTCATTCTGTAAAGCTGTTCTCAAAAAGTTGATATGATGGTAATGTCAATTGCTGGTGCCAGAATTTAATCCTATTTGCAATGAGAACAAATTGAGTACAAATTAATAAAGAGAGCGTAATGATTAACATTGGTGTATACAATAATGTGTGAAATCATGTACAGAGCAACTTTCTAGAAGTAGCTAGCTGCCAAGTTAAATCTGCAATGTGCAGCAAACATATGTATACAAAGGAACACTTTTAATATTCCTTACTTATATTTTGGTTCAAAACTGGCTTCTGCGGGGATCTGCAAATAATGGATCAGTCATTCCTGGCCTTCAATGGGTCACAGAAATGTTTTAGAGCTTTATAAATATACTCCAAGCAAACTTAGAATCTTGCTTTGGAAGAACATACTTTGAATACCTCGGCTCATTTGGAGCTAAACACCTTCGTTATAAAGAGATGTCTTTTGTTCTTGTCACCCTCCTTTTCTTTCTTTTTGCTACCACAACAGCAGATTCAACAGAGATTATGTGGGTCTCAAAAGTCAAAAGATCTGCACATTTCCAACCCTCCTTTAAGCAACAGATCTCAAAGTGTGCAAAATTCCTGTTCAATTGATTTGTGAAGAATAACCATAGGTTCACATAGCACTGACACAGTAACCAAAAATCAGTTTCTCATGTGTTAATATCAACACTTTATTTTCTATGTTATTTACCTAATACTATCCATATGTGTACCTCAATAACTTCTTTTGCTGTGTTTTGCTAATCATTTGAATTTATTTGACACAGTACATAAAACTGTCAAGCTGTCTGCGCGGTCATTCCCACTTATTGCTGAACCGGTTTCTGTGACCGAATCCAGAAATCGGTTCAGGAATAAGCGTGGTTCCCACTATGTTTGCACCAGAACAAGAGGAGAGGCACAAAGGTAGTGGGAAAGCCCGGCCATGTCCCCTATCACCTGCCCCTCTTACCTCTCCTTACCTGAGCCATTGGCTTCTCCTCGGTCTTTTGTATCCTCCTTCGGCTTCACTGTGGGCTTCTTCCATGCAGCGACCTCCTTAAGCTTTCCCACTCAGCGACCTTCTTCCTCCGTTCCCAGCCTCCCCTTGGCCGGGGAAACAAGGAAAGAGGTCACAGGGAAGCCAAGGAAGCTGTGTGACCTCTTTCCCCAGGTTCCCTGGCTGCGGGGAGGCCAGGAACAGAGGAAGAAGGTCACCAAGTGGGGAAGCTTGGGAAGGTAGTTGCCAAGCAGAAGAAGCCCACAGGAAACCGAAGGAGGACACAGAAGGCTGAGGAAAAGCCAGAGGCCTAGGTAAGGAAAGGCAAGGAAGGCAGGGAGGCCAGTGACAGGGGACATGGCCGGGGCCCTTGCAGCTGCCCCCAGCTGCCGCAGCCAGGCAGATTCGAACCCGCCCCAACGGTTCCCACTTGCGCTGGGGGGCAGATTCAAATCCGCCCTGGTTCCCACTGGGCTGAATCTATTTGTTTCCAAATAAATCGATTCAGCCCCAGAAGACCCTGATTTAACCAGCATCTTTTTGATGTGGGTTAAATAGGTCAAAACCATGCCCCCCCTTTTCAAATCGCTTCAGTGATTTGAATTTAGTGGGAACCATGGTGGTTTGAACCGGATCATTTCAAATCTCAATCTGGTTTAAACACAAATGAATCCAGAGCATCACCAACAATACTAGCTAAAGACCTGCCATTACGATGGGGATGAGGTGCCTGATGTACTGCAAAGACTCCTGGAGAATGACACTTGACATTTCCTGCATAGGCCAAGGCTATCAAGCATCAAAGGTGGGAGTAGGTCTTGTGATCATAGAAACAGCACTATCAGATACCATGCCTCTCCTAAAGGATCAAACTCATAAAACAAATGCAAATCTCCAAGGTGGGGGTAAACGTCCTCCCAGCCCTGGTGATCCTGCTATTCTCAACCACTGAGAACCCAGCTGCTCCTATGCGCACAGACCCATTCTCAGTTCTGTATGCCGAGCACCACAGAATGGTGAGAAGCAATGCGTGCTTAGGATCTTTGTGCCCTGCTCCCAAAATGCCAGACAAGGTGGCAACCACAATCCCCTTTCAACCCACAAGGGCATCTGCCTGCCACACAGCTGTAATTCCTAAACAGCGGTAACCTCTTCAGTGACTAGGCTGCCAAGCTTCTCATGCAGCAGACATGAGGTAAAGCACAGCATGTAACCTTAGAGAACGGAACAGAACAGAAGAGTGATTAAAGAAGAAATTGTCACAGACCAAGGCACAAGAAATTTAAGTAGAATTGGGCATTTTACTCGTACTAATAGTAATAATTTTATTAAGACTTTTGAAATGCAAGTTGAGTCTCTATCTGGAATTCCAAAATACTCCAAAATGCAAAATTGCCCACATGGGTGACTGAGATACAGTGACAACTTGCACAAAATTATTTAAAATATTGTGTAAAAATTTTACCTTCAAGTTATGTGCACAAATTGTATACGAAACATAAACATGATTTCTGTGTTTCTACTTGAGCCCCATCTTCAAGATATCTCATTTTAAGCAGATGCAATTATTCCAATTTATTCCCAAATATTCCAAACATTATCCAGAGGGGTAGCTGAGAGATAGTGACTCCTTTGCATTCTGATGGCTCAATGTACACAAAACTATTTAAAATATTCTGTATAAAATTACCTTCAGGCTATATTATGCATAGGTTGCATATGAAACTTAAATGAATTTTGTGTTTAGATTTGGTTCCATCTCCTAAGTGTCTTATTATGTAGGACCCCCGTGAAAGTGGGAAAAAATGCTTATTTTTTTATCTGAGAGAACACATCTCTAGGAATCTCTAAGACCTCCAGCACTACTCTATGGTCAGCGTCTGCCAGAGGACCATAGAATTGCACTGGAGAACGTACAAAGGCCTAGAGAAGTGTTCTCTCTAGGTCGTCCAGTGCAACTTTTCGTGAACATTGACCACAGAGTTGTGCTGGAGGACCTAGAAATGGCTTGAAGTTTGCAGTAGACGTTGACCATAGAGTTGTGCTGGAGGACCTAGAAATGCCTAAAGAAGTGTTCTCTCTAGGTCCGCCAGCAAAATCTTTGGTGGATGTTGACCAGAGTTGTGCTGGAGGACCTATAAATGCCTAGAGAGAACATATCCAGAGTTAGTATTCATTTTGCCCCAGACTGAATATATATTCAATATTTTGAATACTGTGCAAATTAATTCTGGTGCATGTATTGCTAGCAACATAGATTTAGGTTCTTCCAAACCCCCTCCACGTCAAAATTCATATTTTACAGTTCTGTCCGTATATATATCAGCTCTTTCTTTCCTTCACGGTGGGCAGCGTAGCGGGCCAGAACGAACAGGAAGTCGCTCAGCCTGGGGGGGAAAGGGAAATATAACTCATACAGCCACCATTTTGAGAGGGATCGTAGAGGAAAATGGCTTCCAATCGCCATATTGTAAGGGATTGTGGGTTTTTTCTGGCGCTGAGAGAGTGTGACCTCTTACCTGTTGAGATATTTGGCCACGTTGGCATCTGCTTCCCCGGCTTTCACCAAAGGTACAACGCTGTGCGAAGGAGGAACAAAGAGAAGCACATGTAACTCGCACCCAAGGCAGTCATACATAACATTTCAGCTGATTTGAGCCCATTAGAAGCCATTTTGAGAGGGATTGTAGATGACATTTTGAGAGAGTTCATAGAGGGAAATGGCTTCTAGTGGTCATTTTGAGAGGAATTGTAGAGGAAAATGGCTTCTAGTCACCAATTCGAGGGGGAATGAAAAGGAAATGGCTCTCAGTCGCCATTTTAAGGACGTGAAAAGGAAAATGGCTCCCAGTGGCCACTTTGGGAGGGACATGAAAAAGAAAATAGCTTCCAGATGCCATTTTGAGAGGGTCTGTAGAGGAAAATGGCTTTTAGTCACCATTTTGGGAGGACGTGAAAAAATGGCTCTCAGCGGCCATTTTGAGAGGGCCCAAAGAGGAAAATAGAGGTATATGGGGTAATACTGGTGTGCAAGTGTGTGTGTGTGTTCACAGACTTTTGTCACACCTGTCACTCACCGCCGCTCAGCCCTGCGACAGACGGCCCTGGAGAGGTGGAGCGCAGCGCTCGTTTTGCCCCCGGACTAAAACAGCACCGAAATGCGAAACGTGACAAGTTAGGAACACTGGAAGTGGCACGCATGTCGAGCCAGCAAACCTTGGCCCGACTAAGCTAGTATTGTCAACTTGAGAGAGTATGACCCAGTGGGAGAATCACACCCAGGACTAGCATGCTTACAGGCAAAATGAACGATTGCAACGGTGGAAGGAGGTCGGTGTATTTGTCAATCCAGGATTCCAGCTCCAGGATCGGCTTCTCGTCAAACCAGGTTCGTTCTGAGGAGGAGGAGGAGAAACGTAGTTTAAGTTAACTAGGATTGAATCTAAGAAAGAATCAGGTTCAAGAAATGCCCAGAGCAACTCTGAGCATGTTTAGAGTGCTTTTGTATGGATGCATTGATTTATAGACTGTGCAGAGCTAAGCAAGTTGGAGCACGATAGAAATAAGTAGAATGGAAATAGTAACAATAATTAATTATTAATAATAATTTGAAATAATAATAATAATAATAATAATAATAATGATTTATAGACTATGCAAAGATAAGCAGGTTGGAACATGATAGAAATAGGTAGAATGGAAATGGTAATAGTAATAATAATAAATTATTAATAAGAATTTTAAATAATAAAATAATTTAAAATAATAATAGAGAGAGACAGGGCAAAGGTAAGCAAGATAAAGCATGACAGAAATAGATAGAATGGAAATGATAATAGTAATAATTTAAAATAATAGTAACAAATGTTTGTGTGTGTGTGTATATATAGCTAAAGATGTTACAGCATGATAGAAAAAGGTAAATGGGAAACACTAAATACCACGAAATTGTTTCAAAGCCATACAAATGTTTAGAAAAGATAAAACACACATCTGAATAAGAATTTGTTTCACCATTAAAAGATTACAACACGGCGGTTCTCAAATACATACAATATTCTTAATTATTTACTCAAGTGAGACTCCCTAGCTGAAGAGACAGGCGTTGCAACGTTGGCACCAGCATCTTGAAGCATGCGCTGGACCTGCAGAGAGGAAGCGAAAGGGGCCATATTTGTAACCCATATGGAGGTTTATGTTTAAATCCTAGCATTGGAAGGGACTACAAAGGTCATATAGTCCAACCCACCTTCTGCCATGCAGGGATATATAGGATCCTAGAGTTAGAAGGGACTGTTAAATAGTCAAATAGTCCAATCCTCTTATGCCACACAGGAATACATACAATCCTAGAGTTGGAAGAGACTACTAAGGGTGATAGAGTCCAACCTCCTTCTGCAAACACAAACACATACCTTGTGGAGTTCTTCCACAAAGGAGTGACCCCCTTCTGATCCAAATTCTGCGCTCAACCTGGAGCAAAAAAAGCAAAGGAGTCACACTCTCTCAGCCCACATGTGGACAAATTTTGGAAAATTTCAGGTTTTCGGATAGGGGTTTTTTGGACTTTACCCTACGGCCGAACTGAGTTCATCCAGAGTCCCCAAAGCGTCGAAGACCTGGTCATCTTTGGGCCTCCGTTCTCCAGTAAATGTGCTGGAAAATCCTTTTAAAAAAACATTATTATTATTATGATTATTATTATGTTTCTGTCCTACTATTTCCCCCAGATTTCCTAGAAATAATTCAGTTTTGACACCATTTTAACTACCACGCCTAAGGAATTCTGGGATTTGTAGTTTGGGAGATACTTAGCCTTATATTTCAGAGACAGCTATTCTATTATTATTATTATTACTATTATTAAGTAAATATTAGTGCCTTTGTCTCCCGTTTTGGTGTAAATCTTGGGGATTTTGGCTGTCTTCCTGAGCTTGGAGTCTTGGCTGCAAGGGAAGAAAAGATGGAAAATTGTTAAGTTGTTAAACGATTTTTCAAACATCGCAACCTTTTTTAAAAATTTGTTTTAATTTTCCATATTGAAACCGTGAGCAATTTGTCCGGTCAAGTATATTCACATTCCGATTTGCATTTTAGGTAATTAATGTTTTGCATAGTGTATATATATATGTGTGTGTGTGTGTATTTATACAGTACACATATACAGTTGGTCCACCACATTTGCGGTTTTGGCTTTTGTGAACTTGATTATTCCTGGATTTGTTTAATATGTTCTCTCTAGGAATATCTAGCGCCAACTCTACTGTCAACGTCCCCCAGAAGTCACACTAGAGGACCTAGAAAGCCCCAGAGAAAACACTTCTCTAGGCGTTTGTAGGTCCTGCAATGCAATTCTATGGTCGACGTCCAACAGATGTTGGCAACTGGCAGATGTTGACCATAGAGTTGTGCTGGATGACCGAGAGATTCTAGAGAGAACACCTTCCTTGGCATTTATAGGTCCTCCAATGCAATTCTATGGGGAAGGTTTGGCAGATGTTGACCATAGAGTTGTGCAGGAGGACCCAGAAAGTCCTAGAGACCTGTGCTCTCAGAGTAAAACAAATAGTATTTGCATTTTTTCCACTTTCACTGGGGTCCTATGGCCCTAACCATAATTATATATATGTGTGTGTGTGTGTGTGTGTGTGTGTATTACATTATATAATATATTGTTGATATAAAGATAATATATATAATATAATAAATATAATATATAATATAGTATAATATAATCAATATAATTTATAATATGTAATGATGTATCATATTGTTGTTATATTATGTGTAACATATATTATAACCCTAACCCTAGTTATATATTATACATAATATATTAAGAGTATAATATAATATATATTATATTAATATATATATAATTATAATATATATTTAATCTAATATTAATTATATAATAATATATCATTTGATATTTATATTATATTATGTATAACTATAGTTAGGGGTATAATATTATATATAATATTAACATATAATGTATATAATATATAATATAAATTATATAATCTATATTTCATATAATGTATTATATATATTATATATATATATATATAAAGCATATATATATATATGAATATACAAAAAAGTTTATAAAAGTTTATCTTATATATTCTTTTATAATCTTTTTTCTATGTTCTTTAATCCCTGCATCAGATTGACTTTCTTCACACCGATGTGAACCAAGTTTTGCAACCCATTATTATTATTATTATTATTATTTATATCTCACACTTCAAAAAAGAAATTGAGACCCAAAGCAACTTAAAAAACTGAATTAAAACAGTGCAACATTAAATCTTCACTCATTAGAATAAAAATGCAAATAAAAAAAGGCAAAATCATTTTGCAGAGACCCTTTTTGGGGGGTATCTGTACTCTGTACATGCTCAGAGGACCCACCTGGGTGGCTCTCCTTGCTCTGGGCCTCCCACTAGAGACCTCCTGGCCCCCCATCCGGCGACCACGACCCTCTTCAGGTAGCTCCGACCCCAAAACCCCACAGCAGCCATTTTGAGAAGGAACAAGGAAAGGCGAAAGCGCGTCCACTGACAAAGTTTGTCCCTTCGCGGCAGCCGTCTTTATCCTCCTCTTCTCGCTGCCGTCGCCCAGTCGCTCGTGATTCGGCGAGAGTAAAAGGAGGCGTGGCCCGCGGCGCCTCACGCTGCTTCTCTAGTGTTGTGATTGGTCGGGAATGGAGTGGGCTGGGCGTGCTTCTATGCAAATATCATGCTTCTCCAGTGTTGTGATTGGTCGGGAGTGGAGTAGGCTGGGCGCGCTATCTATGCAAATATCATGCTTCTCCAGTGTTGTGATTGGTCGGGAGTGGAGTAGGCTGGGCGCGCTATCTATGCAAATATCATGCTTCTCCAGTGTTGTGATTGGTCGGGAATGGAGTGGGCTGGGCGCGCTGTCTATGCAAATATCATGCTTCTCCAGTGTTGTGATTGGTCAGGAGTGGAGTGGGCTGACCATGCTTACATAGGTGTTTATCAGACGAGCTCTTAAAGAGGTACTATTCCAGTGTGACTCCTCTAGCTGCCTCCTGTTGCATGCTGGGATTGGCAGTTTTAAGGAGGGGTATTTAGAATTCTCAGGCAGAGAAGTTCAGCTCCTTAAAACTGCCAATCCCAGCATGCAACAGGAGGCTGCTAGAGGAGTCACACTGGAATAGTAGCTCTTTAAGAGCATAGTGTGATAAACATCATAGATTGCTGAGGCTGGCCCCGCCTCTGTGCAAATATGCTTTTATGGCCATCTGTCATTGGAGATGCTTTGATTGAGAGTTCCTGCATGGCACAAAGGGGTTGGACTGGATGATTCTATGATTATTATTTATTTATTTATAAATTATTTATTATAAATAATTAATAATAAATAATAATATAAATAAATTATATTATTTATTATTATAATTATAATAAATAATTCATTGATAATTTATTAATATTATAATATAATTTATTATTATTTATAATTATTTAATAAATAATATAAATATATGGTTTATAATAATAAATGATTTATTTGTAGCCCGCCCAATCCCAAGGAATCCGGGTGGGTTGTTACAGCAATAAAAATACATAGAGAATACAATGAAATTCAACATTAGCCCCTTCCCTAACCTCCCTCCTGATACTAAAATTACAATTATATATTTATAAATAAAATATAAACAATTAATAATGAACAAAGGAGCATACTGCCAGGGAAATGGGTCAAGGATAGCAGCAGTATAAATGCCTCAGTACCACCTTCTTGACAATAACTGGCCTAAACTAACATTGGGCCATTTTGCCCTGCCTTCTGACCTTTCTGACCAGGGTTCGAGTCTCCGCTCCGCCAGGAAACCCACTGGTGACCCTGGGCAAGTCCCATGCTCTCAGCCTCTTCTAGACAGGGCCACAAAGCCCGAAAAACCCACAGAAAGCTATGGATGCCGGCCATGAAAACCTCCGACTTCGCATCAGAGAGAGACTGGCAAACCTCCTCTGAAGAAAGCCCCAGGATAAGTCTGTCTGAGGGTTGCCCTCAGTCAGAAATCATGACTTGAAAGCACACTACAACAGCAGCAGCGTTTCTGCAGAGTTGTTGAACAAGTGTTACTTAGTGGGCTTGTTGTTGCTGTTGTTGTTCTGTGCCTTCAAGTTGTTTGTGGTTTATGGCAAGCCTAAGGCAACCCTGTCTTGGCCATATTTCTTCAGAGGAGGTTTGCCATTGCCTTCCTCTGAGGGTGACTGGTTTGTGATGGTTTAAAGTGGAGGTCACCATGAAACCAGGAGCAGAGCTGTAGTTGTTGTTGTTGTTGTGTACCTTCAAGTTGTTTCCAACTCAGGCTACTCTATCAAGGGGCTTTCTTGGCAAGTTTCTTCAGAGGGGTTTGCCATTGCCATCCTCTGAGACTGAGGCCCTCCTTTTCCAGGACATGTCCTCCATTTCAACCTTCTGTCCAGGAAGAATTCCAAAGCGTCCTCCATTTTGAGCATGGCTAAGCATGAATGTATATGAATGGGACAATTAATGGGATGTATTTTAATCGTATGTTATGTTTTATTTAATGTTGTGAGCCGCCTTGACCCTATGGGAAAGGCAGCATATAAATAAAACTTTATCATTATTATTATTACTATATTATTATATGTAGGCCATTCAAGAAAAATGCAGGGCACTGCAAAATAATAGCCAAGTATATTTCTATTCCAAATAAAGGCTAAAAACACTCATAGAAGTGCATGCTTCTTTGTCCTGCGCAGGACGGAGGACATTTTGAGATTTCCCTTTGGCTGAAGTGTAGGACGCGTCCGGGAAAAGGAGGACGCAGGGAGCGCAAAGGAGAGAAAGGCAAAACAATCAGCCTGCTGCCTGCGTGAGCTAAGAACTCTCGACTGCGCCTGCGCAAGACTTTCTTCACAGCCAAAAGGGGGAAAGGAGTGGAGGCTCTGGATCCTTTTAGCCAATCAGAAGCGGCGGCAGCGCGAGCCCTGGCTCTCTCAGCCAATGGGGTGGCTCCGCTGAGAGTGTTGCGGGCAGTGCTCTGCGAAAGAGGAGGTCACTAGAGGGACGCCTGAAGTGAGGAAGGAAGACCCTGCCTCAGGTCTGAGGGAAGGAGGAGAGGGGTCGTTTGGGGCCCAGAAGAAGGGCCAGGACCCCGGGGGAGAAGGCAGGGAAGTGGGCTCTGGCCTGGCAAAGGGGCTTCTCTGGGGCAAGGAGACCAGCAGGCATCCTCCTTTTCCCAAGGTATGTCCTACATTTGCAGCCTTCTGCCCAGGAGGAATTCCAAAGGGTCCTCCATTTTGAGCAGGACTAAGAAGCATAAATTACATTTATGTTGATGTTTTCAGCTTTTATTTTGTAATGTCCTCCGCTTTTCTTGCAGGTCCTACATTTTGCTGTGCCTTATCCTCCTTTGCGGTAAGGGTAATCCAGTCGCCCCGGTCTGGGGGAGAGAATGGTCTGTATCAAGGGAAGTCATGGACAAGGTGGCCAGATGTCCTCACTGCAAAGGAGGACAAGGCACTACGCCATGGAGCACGTTCAAGACGAAATGGAGGACATGACAACATGTAAAAGCTAAAAACACTCACATAAAATTAAATTTGTGCTTTTTAGTCACACTCAGAAGGAAATGTGGGACCTGTCCTGGAAAAAGAGGATGTCATGGAGCACCAAAAAATCCCTCAAAACCAGGGGCATGGGGCAGAGGATGAGAGGAAATATGCCATAGATCCTTTCAGTCAAAGTGCATAGGTTTGGATTATGCGCGTGCCCCATGCGCAGTCAGAAGCAGCACTGATAGAATAAGGGTCTGCAGATTCAGGGGTGTAAAAAGTGAGCTATTGAGATCTTAGATCAGACCAGGACTCTCCTTGGAAGCAAAGAGGATCAAGCTGAGACTGTCGTACTTTGGCCACATAATGAGAAAGCACTAGAAAAAACAACAATGCTAGGAAAGATAGAAGGCAGAAGAAAGAGAGGAAGGCCTCCTCGAACCAGATGGATAGACTCAATCTATGGGCAAGGGCTTGCAGGATCTGGGCAGGGCAGTGGAGGACAGGGATTCTTGGAGATGTCTTATCCACATGGGAGGGTAGCTAACAACAACAAAATGCTACTGATATGTGTATGTATATCACATCTTCTGAGGCATCCAATAAACCTTAGGAACAGAACTACAGCTGGCCCTCCACATTTGCACATTTCACTTTAGTGGTTTTGATTATTTGCAGCCAAAGTACAATATGTTCTCTTTAGGAATCTTTAGGTCCCCCGGCGCAGCTCTTCCAGAAGTTGACCATAAGGTTGTGCTGCAGAACCTAGATGTTTCTAGAGAAAACACTTCTCTAGGCATTTGTAAGTCCTCCAGTATGATTCTGTGATCAACATCTGGCAGATGTTGACAGCAGGGTTGCACTGGACTGCCTGGAGATTCTTGGAGGTGATCGCAGGTAAAGAGAATAATGCTTTTTTTAAATTACCCCAAACACTAGCGAATGCGGGACTACTGTATTGCTCTTATGTCTTCTAGTATCAAATGCAACCTCAACTCTGGACAGGATACAGTTCCAGAACAAATATTCCACCCTTAAGATTAAGAGCTTCTTTGAACCTAGCGTTCCACCCAAGGCCGCCTAGTTCTGAAAATTCCCAGCTCTGTTTCTCTATTCAATGGTCTGGCTGCTGCATTTAGGATTACTTGAAGCTTCCAAACTTAGTACAAGGGTAGCCCCAAGTAGACCGCATTACGTAAATTTAAACGAGAGGTTACCAGCGCATGTACTACTGCTTCAAAGTCCTTTTGGACTTCCTTCTCCATGAACTGTTTTTGTAAGAGGAATTCTGCAAGTAGGTTGTTGCTTTCAGTGTAGAAGTGCATGTACCTTATAAATAATTTTTGGCAAATGATTGGCCAGAATATCTCCAAACTGTATGCAGATGTGGTGCTTTACGTTGACCATGCTCCTAAAACCTGGCCACATAAAAAGGCAGAAAATCAGCCAAAGTAGTTCAGCATCACTTAAACAGTGTTTTTGAACTCAGTAGTGTGGGTTGTCATTTGGAAATTGCCCCCCTCCTCATACGCAGCATCTGCCCCTGCTGCAGAGAACACTACAACAATAGGGAAATAAAATATGTTATTTTTCCTTCATAGATTCTGGGTGGGAGTAAATGCTGGGCTACATAAGGCTATCAGCTCCATTCTATCTTACTTTCTAAATCCATTACTAATAAACACTGCTGTTTTCTCTGAATAGGGCTCCTTTCTAACAGATGGACAATTTACAGACCTGTGCCTACACCAGACTGGATAGAGATTTGGATGTGCAGAACTGCCTAAATGGAACCTTCCTGTATTTTGCCTACGGTAGTAACTTGTTGCGGGAGAGGCTAATGCTAGGAAACCCATCTGTGGTTTTTCTCACACTGGCGCATCTTCTGGTTGGTATTGATTTAATTAACTTCTTTTAGATATGCTAAGGACATCTGTTGTGCTAAGCTGGGACTCTTGCATGTAGCAGATGTGTTGTACAACCTTTTGCTTCAATTGCATTTTCTTCTGCAGATTCTTTTTTACAAGGAAAGCCATTAACAAAGTGTAGCCTTTTCCATTTGATACTTGAGCATCAGTACCTCTGAAAAAGTTTGCTGTGATGTAAATATTAAAATATGGGGCTTGCATGAATCTTGGAATTATGGTTCATCTCAGCTTGAAGTCTGTTTCTTTTCATGCTCCTAGTTCATTTCCCCCCTATTTCACGTTTGTCTGTAAATTGAATTTTAAATTAGACATATGGTTGAAGAATAACATTTCTTCCTCCAGTTTTGTGGTTTTAACAAACACGTTTTCAAATTAAGTGCTTGGCATTAGAGCTAGAAGTGTATGCATTGAGATTAATCACTTTCCTCTTTTAATACATAGGATTATAAAATTGCTTTTGGCTCTTATAAAGGCATACCAAGTTCATCTTGGCATGGAAGTACAGCGACTATTGTTTATTCCCCTGGTGATGAAGTATGGGGAGTAATATGGAAAATGAACACTACTGATTTATGTTCCCTTGACAAGTGAGTAACTTTTGCAACTTTTTCTCAATTTACTGAGGAGCTATCAGGATTTTGTTCTGAAAGTTTCATTATGGGGTATCAACATTTTGCCAAAGCCATTACCAAAGTGAAAGTCAAGCTCTTTCTGGCCTGTTCCAGACTGCCAAAATAAAGCTGCTTCAGGTCTCTTTGGAGGTATGCTGTTTAAATGATGCATGCATCCTAAGTATCCAGAAGCTGCACCAAAGCTGCACTCCAGTGCTTAGGAATGGAGTGTGGCTTTGGCGTGACCTCCGGACTCTTAGGACCCATGCATCAATACCTCCAAAGAGACCCAAAGCAGCTCTATTTTGGCAGTCTGTAACAGGCCTCTGTGTAATGATCTTGTGTGCCTTCAATTTCTGACTTCACTTCTGATTTACAGCAACCCTAAGGTGAACCTGTCATGGAGTTTTTGTTTTTGTTTTTTTGGCAAGTTTTGTTCGGTGTGGAGATTGTCATTGCCTTCCTCTGAGGCTGAGAGTGTGACTCATCCAAGGCCACCCAGCGGGTTTCCATGACCGAGCAGGGATTTAAAATCTGATTTTAGAGTCCTAGTCCAAAATCCACACCAATACGCCACACAGGTTCTCTGTATAATATGAGACGATAGTGTTAATACATTATACTAAATTGATAAAGTTGAGATTTTATGATGTTTTAACAAATTTTATCACTATATCAACCTCCAGAGCCCACAGTTTCTCTTCTTATTGTTGATACAACTGCTTAATTGGCATTCTGTGTTTATAACAGAGCTTCATTTAATCAGAACTGGGCTTCATCTTTTGATTCTGACTGTGAGAGGAGCTGACACAGAACAAGAAATTAGGAGAAATAGGAGGAAGTTTACCCTTCTAATAAATATGCAGCCTAATGCAATGATTACTTAGATATAAATTCTACTGATAAACTGGAGTATCTATAGAGGGAGTTTTACATCATCTAAGTTGCAATTCTACACATCTAAAAGGCTTCTGGTTGGAGGACTCTCATCCAGACTAGAATTTGTTGTTTTTTTGGCACTAGGAGATTTTGGGAGATACAGTCCAAAAAATAATGTTTCTAAGGTCTTGTCCAAACCATTCATAGGCTGGTAGCCATTGTGCTTTCTCCAATCAAATCAGAGGTCAGGGAATTAGAAAACAAAAAAGACAATAGGAACAACTTTTGAAAAGGGTTCCTCACATTGCAGGAATTTAATTTTGCCATCCTGTCTTGGCACAATGTTAGTGCATTAGAAGATCCTCAGCATCTCCAAATAGGAACAAGAAAGAAATGGAACTTGTGATGTGACTTCTTACAAGACAGCTTCCCCTGCTCCCAAATACATTTACTGTACTAATATTGCCAGTATGTACTGTAGTGGCAATCAGAACAGATCTCCTCCTTGTTGTAAATTGAAGGCAAGAGAAATATATTTTTTTTAAAAATTACATATGAAAGAGACAGAGAGAGCGAAAGAATGGGGCAGGTTTTTGAAGCATGCAGTTGGGCCCAAAATGTCTATCGGAAGGGGGGAAATAAAGATTATGCTGTTGGGAAAAATGAGAGGGGAAATATAATCAGGTTACGTATATGCACTTATTAAAAGCTGGCACACATGGCAAAGAAGAGATGTAGCACATCTCATATAGCAGGGAGAGTGCATGTGTTTATCACATTTAAAGCAAATTGTTTAAAGTAGGTTAAAACAAGCATTCCTTCCTTTCTTCATCATCAGGCCTTGTAAATACTCTTTCAGCACTCCTCAGGCCTGTCTTGCACCCTCTGTTCTGTCTTCTTCAGCCATTGCAGAACAGCTGGTATGAAGTCCAGGTAAGATAGTGGTAGCAGCTCAGGTTTGATGAGTTTTAGGTCCTAAACACACTGCAGAAATAATCCAGTCTGCGATTGCTTTAACTGCCCTGGCTCGGTGCTAGAGAATCCTGGAAATTGTAGTTCATTGTGGAACCAGGGCGCTCTGACAGAAGGCTAAATTTTCACAAAACTGCACTTCCCAGAATTTCTTAGTATTGAGCCAGGACAGTTAAAGCAGTCTCAGACTGGATTATTTCTGCAGTGTGTTTTGGACGATAGTTATTGAATTCAGTGAGAGTTTGCTACTGTGTCCCTGCTGGACAGTGCCAAACTACTGACTCCTGTGGAGGAACTGAGATGGGTGTAAGCAAAAACAAAAGCATGCTTTGTGCCTGGCTTTTTTCAAAGATGAGATTCTCTCACAGAGCATTTGTACAGTGGAAAAATCTGTTTAATAAACCCCACTATTATGACTTGGATAATTTTACTTAGCGCATTGAGTGTTGGACTATCACTCTGGAGACTAGAGTTTGATTCCTGGCTCTGCTGTGAAACTGACTTGAGCAAGTCATGTGCTCTCAGACTCAGGGGAAGGCAGTGGCAAACCTCCTTTAATATTGCCAAGAAACCCCCATGATAGGTGTGCCTTATGGTTGCCATAAGTCGGAAACAACTTGAAAGCACACAACAACAATTTTTGCAAATGCTACGGAGAGCTTACTGCATATTCTGAGAATTCTCCAAGGGCATGTACACATAATTTGACAGATCTTGAGAAGCAATCTTGAGGTGTAAGCCAGCAGACAATTTGGTATTTGCTTACCTGGGCAAGAAAAACACTTGAAAGGAAGTGAAAAGATCTTGAGGAGGTGGCTGTTCTTCCTTCCAGGCAAGTGTGATGCTGTTAATGGCCATTTTCTTCTGACTTGCTTCTTGAAGAAACTAGCTCTGTAGATCGACTCAATTCTGTGTGTATTTTTCTCTTTAGCTTGGATTATAATATTATGTGTGATACAATTTTTAGATGGTGTGTGATACATGTTTTTAGACAACATTAGCTATGTAGAAATTATGCTGATTCTGATGCCATTCAAATGGGAGGCTAGGGAATTAGCAGGACCATTATGTGACATAGACCTAATATGGCCTGACTAATGAGCAGTTATCTAGGAATGCTGTGTAAAATCCCACATCATTTTTTAACTCGTTTCGTTTAGTACTGAGTTTTGGCAACCAGCAGCTCAGAAAGCTCTTAATGTGAAAGTAGGCATAGCTTCACAAAAATGAACATTGCCAACATTCTGAATTTCAAGAACTTTTTCAAGGTATTGAAAAAGGATAGTACTCTCTTTTTTATGATCCAGTATTTTATGGCGCCTTGCTTTTTTTAAAAAAAGCCTCTTTAAGAAGTAAACTGTTAAACTAATTTGATTTGAAAAAGTATATCTTATTCTATTTCAGACAAGAGGGAGTTGAAAATGGTATTTACATCCCAATAGAAGTTAGTGTTCATTCTCAAGAAGGGAAAGTATTTAAGTGTCGAAGTTACCAAATGGATAATTATGTCGATGGGCTTCCTTCTCCACACTACAAAAAGGTAAAAGTTTTGTGTGTTTGTGTTTGTTTGTGATTCTAATGAGATTATGATGAGGGGCCTGAGTCCTTAACCTATAACAAGATTATAACACTATATAAATTAGTGAAAAAGAAATGAGAGTCAGGCATGCTGAGTTAGACAAGCACTTGTAACGTGTCCAGCTAGTGGCTTGCTTGTAGCCTCTTCCCTTTGATATCATGAATGTAGACAGATGGCTTATCTGAAAACTTGTATTTCTAACAGGATTCTCAACCTAGCTTTCATTATACTTCTGCCTTCCCTGGTACTATACCACCGTGGACTGATTTTGTGGTCCCCTTTGCATAAGAGGACTAGTTTAAGAACCTTCTTGGATTGAACCTACGTCCAGCGTATGTTGTGAGCCCTTGTGTAGGGTCTATCTTTAATTTATATCTTTGTCCAGTAATTTGCTGATAAGTGCTTTGTGTGTATTAAGCAGCACAGCCTCGGTAGGAGTTTGACATAAGGCTTACTAGGAGGGTCTCCTGTCCATGTGGTTGGGGGAAACTAGGAAGAGGGTGCACAATATTTGGGACCTGTTGGTTCCTGTAACTCCTTCCTGCTTACAGGAAGCATTATTGCCAACGATGCAATAAATGGTGAGTCTTCACACCATCACAGTCCTGAGCAGGATCCAATCTGAAATGAAGAAAACAAAAGCGTAGTAGCCTCTCTTTTCCCTTCTCTATATTGTTGGCTTTCTACCCAGGTGTTTAGAGGTGTGGAAGCTGCATTCAAGCACTTCTGGAGGCAGATATTAATACACTCTGTATGTGTTTGAAACCAATAGCCTGCAAGATCTATTAAAGCTCCAAACTTCAGTCGTGTTCCTGTTTGTCTAGAATAGATAGGTAGACACCTAATTGAACATACGTACAGTCTGCAGCATAGTAGTAATAATAATAATAATAATAATAATAATAATAATAATAATAATAATAGGTTTTATTTATATACCGCCCAATTGCTGGGAATCCGAGCGGTTTACAACAGAGGGGATAATAGACAGTTCCCTGCCCTCAGGCTTACAATCTAAAAGACACTACACAAAAGGAGAAGGGAATGGTGAGGGAGGGAGGGGATCAGGTCCAGCACTCTTCTCTCCCTCTGAGGCCTGGACCAAGGCAGATGGACCGGAGGGAGGGCTTTTCTCCTTCAGCTAGCCCTGATGGAGATGGGCCAGCCTACTCTCCCCCTCATAGGCCGAAGGATGACAGTTATGGAGGAGGAGCCTTTTTCTTTAGACTAGCCCCTGATGAAACTGGGCCAGCCTACTCTCCCCCTCATAGGCCGAAGGATGACAGTTAGGGAGGAGGAACCTTTCTCTTCTGGCTAGCCCCTGATGGAACTGGGCCAGCCTACTCTCTCCCTCAGAGGCCGGAAGATGACAGTTAGGGAGGAGGAGCCTCTTTCTTCAGGCTAGCCCCTGATGGAACTGGGCCAGCCTTCTCTCACCCTCAGAGGCCGGAAGATGACAGTTAGGGAGGAGGAGCCTCTTTCTTCCGGCTAGCCCCTGATGGTACTTTGCATGATTTTGCAGGTACTGCATGATTCCAAGACTGAATAACTTACTATATTTCCTGATTAATGCATTTAAATGCTCTCAGTTTTACAGATTGTTGAAGAAAAAAAAACATTAAAAAACAGAGCTATGTACAAAATGATGAAAGCAGTTCCACTCTTATAGTGGGGCTTTCTTACCTCCTTGTGCTCATTTTAAAGCCTCTCCTATGGTTTGAGGGCCCTCAGGAAATGCCTGGGATGTGGTACAGGACATTACATTGGGAACAGAGAATTAGCAGAATCAGTTCAGAAACAGCTTCTAAAAAGCTTTCCCTAAGAATCCTATGCTTGACTATTGTGGGAATCCAGCATTAATGTGTAAAAGATGGCTTGTGCATAACATGGCAATGGTGTGAATGGCCAGAGCTTACAGCACAGAGAACATTATGTATTGTCTTCTCCACTGAGCCAGTTCATACAATGTACTGTCAGACATCCAACATCCAGAAATCAACTGTAATGTATTCATCCTGTTTTCACTTATTTTAATATGTAAGTAAAAGCATGGCATTTTAAATCCTCACTGTTTTTGTTCTTATAGGTCATCTGTATGGGTGCCAAGCAGAGTGGTTTGCCAATGGACTATCAGAAGAAATTGGACTCTATAAAGACAAACAATTATGAAGGACCTGTACCACTGTTTGATGAAATTGAATCTGCTCTCAATGCATCTGAAGCAACAGAATAATAATAATAAAAATATTTTAGAATGTTTTTGTTTCTCTTTATCATTTTCTCTGAGTAATTTTTTTTTGTAATGGAACATTTATTTTTAAGAATGAGGACAAAATTACCCCCATTTGTTCTTTTATATTCCTGATATTCCTTTACAAAATGTATTGTCTTTATTCAACAGCTGGCTTCTGTCTCTGCCTCCACAATTTATACAACAAAACCAAAGTGGTAATAGCTCATACATTTTGTTTTAATTTATGAGTGTGTCTACACCAACTCAATCTGTTGTTGAAAATAGCACACCAGGTTGGTTTTGTCTTCCTTCTGGATCCTGGTATACATTTTATTTCAATGGACAGCTGTCTTCTGTTTTCTTTGTCATGGCTAGAATCTTTACCTTATGTTTTCATCATTGTGCCCCCCCCCTCTGCTTTCTGTTTAAAAATAGTTAAAAAATAAATTGTTTTCACCACAAATATTTCAGGTACTATTTTTACTGTGATTTTCTATGTGCAGAGTGGAATTGTGCCTGACCTTTTAAAACAATTCCAACTACTTTATGATCTGAAGGAGATTTTTGTGACCCTTACCATTATACAGTACACCCAGACTCTGGGAAATTACTTTTGGGAGGCAAAACACTGGGAGTATCAATAAGCATAGAAGTAAGACTTCACACCATCCAAATTCAAGGTGCTTGAGAAAAAGGGATGTCCAAAGAGTTAAGACTACTGTGTAACTCTGCTTGATCCGACAGATTAACTGATTAAAATTTCTGAACAGTTCAGATTAGACCATGATTAGTTGTAAATGTTTGGAGTTTTTTTTATAAGAATTTAAGAGGCAGAACAGATATCCAGCATGGTGTAGTGGTACGATGACGGGAGATCAAAGTTCAAATCCCAGCTCAGCTATTGAAACCTTGGGCAAGTCACACTCTCTCAGCCTTAGCAGAATGTAAAGGGTAAACTTGTGAACAAACCTTGGCTAGAAAACCCTATGACAAGTCTGCCTCAGGGTTGCCATAAGTCATAAAAAGGGGTTGCCTCCTCTGAGATGATAATGTCTATTAGGATGCAAAGTTGTCGTTTGTTAAAAGACATGCTTTCTCACTAGCATTCAGGTTTTACAACTGGGCATGTTTGTTGTGTTACTTCAAATCATTTCCAACTTATGGCAACCCTAAAGTGAACAATGAGGTTTTCTTGGCAAGATTTCTTCAAAGGAGGCTTGCCATTGCTGTCACCTGAGGTTGACTGGTTTGTGATGGTTTAAAGTGGATCTCGCCATTAAACCAGGAGTAGATCTGCAGTTGTGTGCTTTCAAATCATTTCTGACATAGTCAGAACCTATCATGGGGTTTTCTTCACAAATTTCTTCAGAGGGTCATCCTCTGAGGCAGAGAGAGTATGACTTGTCTAGGGTTACCCAATGGGTTTCCATGGAAGAGCCAGGACTCAAATTCTGGTCTCCCACACTAGAATTAATCCAGTTCGACACCACTTTAACTGCTGTGGCTCAGTGCTATGGAATTCTGGAAACTACCAGTGGCCTGTTACATACTGCCAAAATAAAGCTGCTTTGGGTCTCTTTGGAGGTATGCTGTTTAAATTATGCATGCACCCTAAGAATCCAGAAGCTGCACCAAAGCTGCACTCCAGTGCTTAGGAATGGAGTGGGCTTTGGCGCGACCTCCGGACTCTTAGGACCCCGTGCATTATTTAAATAGCATACCTCCAAAGAGACCCAAAGCAGCTTTATTTTGGCAGTCTGTAACAAGCCAAATTCCATAGCATTGAGCCATGGCGGTTAAAAGTGGTGTTGAGCCAGATTATTTCTGCAGCTCTAGTGTTTTAGGAGATTGTCACACACCATGATGCTAACCTGTTGGCAACCCAAAATAAATGAAACAGCTACCTTAGCACTACATTCATGCGTTGGATCATAATTTTCTCTGAAAATGGATGTATTTGCGATAAGAGCGGCAGGAACTGACCACATTCTTGAGATCACAACTTTAAAAAAAAAGCTGTGTGTGTAATTGTGCAACTTTGACATCACTGGAAGGGAGGGAGCAGTGAAGTCTCACACCAACAAGCTTGTAAGATTGTGAAACTACAGCGCATACAGTGATTGTATTGGTCACTACAGTATTATTGCATAATTACGGTCATTCACAGGTTCTACCTTGAATGAAAAGTGGCAGTTTTAACACAGGATAACAGCAGTTTGTGGACTGCGTCATGTAGTCAGGACTGTTGCCAAATCAGAACTATGCCAATTCAGCCTCACTAACTACAAACCTCAAAATGCAACAGGAGGCAGCCAGAGCAGCAAAAGTGGAATAGCAGCACTATAAGAGGGTAGTGTGATAAAGTGATAAAAGCCACTGCATCCCTCATTTACATATACATAGTGAAGATTGGTTAAAATTTGATGTTTTAAAAGAAAATGTAAAAATAAAAATGTTTTGAAATTTTAATTTAAAAAAATTCTGGGGCCTCTCCTTTCTCCTCCCATTGAGCTTGACCTCACTCCTGCCATCTCTTAAAGCATTTTAAAGGAAACCAGGTAAATGCCACAGCCTGTTTTCTGCCAAAAGGTAGGTGTTTGAGGAGCAGTGGTGTCACACCCACACACACACATTTTAGGGCCACCATAAGTTTGGCCATGGAAGCCATTGGGTGACCTTGGGCAACAGCCACACTCTCAGCCTCAGGGAAAGGCAATGGCAACCCCCCTCTGAACAAGTCTTGCAATAAAACCCCTGTAGTAGTGTTGCCTTAGAGTTGCCGCATCACACTGTTCACTCATGTTCAACTTGTGGTCTACTTGGACTCCTAGATCCCTTTCACATGTAGTTTCATTCAGCCAGGTGTCACCCATCCTATATCTGTGCATTTTATTTTTCCGCCCTAAGTGCAATACCTTACATTTCTCCGTGTTGAATTTCATTTTGTTAGCTTTGGCCCAGCTTTCTAGTCTATTCAGGTCATTTTGAATCTTGATCCTGTCCTCTGGGGTATTAGCTATTCCCCCTAATTTGGTATCATCTGCAAATTTGATAAGTATGCTACCAATTCTGTCATCCAGGTCATTGATAAAGATGTTGAATAGCACTGGGCCCAGGACAGAGCCCTGTGGGACCCCACTGGTCACTTCTCTCCAGGATGAAAAGGAGCCATTGTTGAGCACCCTTTGGGTTCGGCCGGTCAACCAATTACAGATCCATTTAACAGTTCCTTTGTCTAGCCCACATTTTACAAGCTTGTTTGCAAGAATGTCATGGGGAACTTTGTCAAAGGCCTTACTGAAATCAAGATATACTATATCCACAGCATTCCCTTCATCTACCAAGCTGGTAATTTTATCAAAGAAAGAGATCAGGTTTGTCTGGCATGACTTGTTTCTCTGAAACCCATGTTGACTTTTTGTGATTATGGCATTGCCTTCTAGATGTTCACAGACTCTCTGTTTAATGATCTGCTCCAGAATCTTTCCTAGTACTGATGTCAGACTAACTGGACGATAATTGTTGGGATCCTCTTTTTCCCCAACACTTTTTTCACTATAGAAGTATAGTGTCTAGGGAAGTAATAGTGCCACTGTATTCTGCTCTGGTCAGGCCCCACCTGGAATATTGTGTCCAGTTCTGGGCACCACAATTCAAAAAGGATGTGGAGAAACTGGAGTGTGTCCAAAGGAGGACAACTAAAATGGTGAAGGGTCTGGAAAACATGCCTAATGAGGAATGACTTAGGGAGCTGGGTATGTTTAGCCTGGAGAAGAGAAGGTTAAGAGGTGATATGATAGCCCTATTTAAATATTTGAAGGGATGTCATGTTGAGGAGGGAGCCAGCTTGTTTTCTGCTGCTCCAGAGAGTAGAACACGAAACAATAGATGCAAGGTACAGGATAAGAGATTCCACCTCAATCAACATTAGGAAGAACTTCCTGACAGTGAGGGCTGTTCAACAGTGAAACGAACTCCCTCGAAGTGTAGTGGAGTCTCCTTCCTTAGAGGTCTTTAAACAGAGGCTGGATGGCCATCTGTCGGATATGCTTTGACTGAGATTTCCTGCATGGCAGAATGGGGTTAGACTGAACGGCCCTTGCGGTCTCTTCAATGACTCTATTCTAAACCCTGTCAAGAAAACCCCACGACAGTTTCACCCTCAGCTTCCAAAAACAAGATGGGGGAAAAAAACCTCTGCTTTGAAAGCATTTGTCCACAATTCTAAACACACGCCTCGTTTCGGCTTGCTTTTGCCAATGCAAGCCATGATGTGGTTGGCATTGTACGCCGTCTTCAGTGCTTGATAGTATCCCAATAGTCAATCCCATTGCTGTGAACACAAAATGCCATGTTAGGATTATGATAAAATATATATTTGTTTGTGAATCATTTGGAAGGCCCACAAGAAGAAGGGAAAAGAAGGAGCCCTCAACAAAGAGGGCCTGGTAGTCTTTGGTCCCTAGTTCTGTGAGGCCTTCCTGCAGAGGGCACCCAGAGGCAAGAGGAAAGGCCTGTTTTTATGGCCTGCATCCCAGGGGCGTCGTCCTTGCAGCCAAGAGAGAGGCAGGAGGGCGGGGAGAAAAAGGAGAAGAGGCCCAGGTTTCTCTTCTTTTTGGGGCCCTTTCGCTTTTCCTTCCCATCCTCCTCCGCCTTGGCCCCAGAGGTGGGTAAGTGGGGTGGCCTTCCATCCTAAGGGGGGATTGGGAGGGATTGGCTTCACTTCAGGGGAGGCAGAGACAACAGGGAGATAGTAACACAACGTTGTTATAAGGACAGGCTGGGATGTTGTACCATTGAAAAAAGAATGAGATAGATTTGTGTGTGTGTGTAGTTTTATCTTTTTAAAACTTGTCATTATTTTAATAACTATCTGTTTTACTATTGGATTCCTTTTTAATGTACTCCCCCCCCCCTCCTATGTTTTTAATTGTATTGTTTTTGTTTGCTTTTTATAATGTTGTGAAGCAGCTCTGAGTCCCAGTTCTGGGGAAAGAGTGGGATACAAATAAATATAATCACCATCATCATAGCAATAAGGAGGAGATGACCAAAGAAAAGCTCAAAACACTCTTAGAAACAGAAAACCATGCTTCGTGTGTGTGTGTTGTGTGCCTTCAAGTCATTTCAGATTTATAGTGACCCACTTGGCAGCAAGATTTGTTCAGAGGGGGTTTGCCATTGTCTTCCCCTGAGGCTGAGAGAGTGTGACTTCAACAAGGTCACCCAGTGGGTTTCCATGGCAGGGATGGGAATCGAACCCCAGTCTCCAGGTTTGTAGTCTTAGTCAGGCTCAAAATGGAGGACATTTTGGACTTTCACCTGGATGGAAGGATGAAATGAAGGACGTGTCCTGGAAAAGGAGGGCGTCTGGTTACCCTGTGGAGTCTCTTCTTTCCTTGGAGGTTTTTCAACAGAGGTTGGATGGCCATCTGTCAGGGGTGCTTTGATTGTGAGTTCCTGCATGGCAGAAAGGGGTTGGACTGGGTGGCTTTTGAGATATCTTCAAACTCTAGGATTCTGTGATACAGAAAATGCAAATCTTGGTAATAGTTATCTTTTTAGATGACAGCACCCTGGCTTCGACAAGTTTACCCCCCTCCCCCAAATCCTCACTTCTTTACTTGTCTGGGGAGTAAGGTCACAGTTACTGGGGAGGAAAAGAGGAACAATATTTAAGGTTGTTGTTGTGTGCCTCCAAGTCATGTTTGACTTATGGTGATCCTATCATGGGGTTTTCTTGGCAAGTTTCTTCAGAAGAGGTTTGCCATGGCCAGGGTGATCAGAATGATCCACCTCTGGCAAATGTTAACCATAAAGTTGCACCTAGAGAGGTGTTCTCTTAGGTAAAAAGAATAGTGTTTCTTTATTTGCAGTTTTTCCACATTTGTGGGGGTCCTTCACCCCTAATCCCAGTGAATGTGGAGGGGCCACTGTAATAATAATAATAATAATAATAATAATAATAATAATAATAATTATTATTATTATTATTATTCCTTAATCAGGAAGAACCTGTTAATGATAAGAGCTGTATTGTAGAACTAAGTGCTTCAGAAGGTAGTGGACTCTCCAGAGGTTGGATGTGCATCTCTCATGCCCAGCACTAGCTGGACCCTGGGGTCCCTTCCAACTCTGTACTTAGTGGGGTATAGTGGCTATAGAACAAAGATGGGAACTGTGTGGCCTTTCAGATTTACAATTGCAGCTCCTAACAGTTCTAATGGTGAGGAATTCTGGGAGTTCCAGTCCAACAGCAGCTGGCGAGCCACGAAATCACCCTCCTCCCTCCCTATTTGATGCAAATCCTAAAAGCATGGTAAGTAACTACCTTTTACTGATCTTGTAGCACCAGTGAAAGAAGTTGTAGCATAAACTTATGCTACAACTTCTTTCACTCAGTTAGTCTCAGAGGTACAGTGCTACAAAATCCCTTTGCAAAGTGATATTCCAGACTAACACGGCTATAGTCTAATCTGCATGCAGAAATAATGTGGTTTGACACCACTTTAGCTGGCATGGCTCAGTGCTATGGAATTCTAGGATTTGTAGTTTGTTCTGGATCCTGAGCTCTCTCAGAGAAGGCTAAATGTCTCACAAAACTGCAAACCCCAGAATTTTATATCATTGAGCCATGGCAATTAAAGCAGTGTCAAACTGTATTATTTCTGTAATGTGGGTTAGTCCTATACCTTTTACTGAGTCAGTATGGTCTGCATTGATGGACAGTGGCTATCTGTAATTTCAGAAAAGTTCCCCTCCTCGCCCAAGCCCTACATTAAAATGCCAGAGATTGGACCTGGAACATTTTGCATCCAAAGTATGCACTGTGCCACAGCATGTGATCCTTCTCTTGCAATCTGGGAAATTTAGTTCCCCTTCTCAGCCAGGAAAGTCTCTGGGCTTTGCCATTTCTCAGTGGGAGAGGCTAGGAATTTAATGCTACAACCATGAAACTGGGATTTGGAGCATCTTGGCCACTTCCAGGAGAGGGCCAGCCCCAGTGATAGCAGGAGGCTGTCATGAGGATCACACATCAGGATGCTCTTGCAATTGGACCAGTTCCTATAATTAGAATTATTTTTTTCAGGCAACTAATACAGCTAATATGCCCTGGTTTTGAGTTCCTTCATTTGCCCTTAAGCAACTGACTGGCTACTCTGTGAATAGGCCATTGATCCAGCTAGTTTTTTCTTTATATCCACAACAAAGTACTATTCAAAACTTTTTTAAAAAAAGAAATAAGATCTTGCCTGTGACTCCAATGTAGGAGAACCTATCACTCTCAGATATTTTTCCATTTAATGCCCCACCACCACCATGGCTTTTTAAAAAGGATATGGGAGTTGTAGTCCAAAACATCTGCAGGGTCAAAGGATTCCCACTCCAGCCCCTCCTTGCTATCACCGATAGCACAGTACTGGTTTGTTTTTGCCTGTTTTTGCTAACTGTAGACCTTGTAAAAGTTACCTTTAATTGAACTGCAACTTCCAGAATCCCCTGGTCAGCCTGGTACAAGTAATTTTTCCAAGCTCTGGCTATCTGCAGTTAACAGTCTGGAAATCCTCTTCAGGAATGTATATTGCCTTCCTGCAGTTCCTCTGTTGCCTGAAGTAGATTCCATGTTTTGCTGTAATAAAGTTGTTCGTTGACACTGTAAACTCTGAATAAAGCTGACCGTGGTTTCAGTCAGATTACATCTGGAGTGCAAGATATGAAGTGGCTTTTAAACCTTGATTTAAGATAAACTGTAAGCGGTCTTAACTGGTTAGTGTGAATAAACTGGTTCACTGTAGGAAGGGCATCACTGAGGTAAGGGAACACATCTTCCTGAGGCTAGGCCTCTGTTAACTGGAAGCTGGCACTGCCTGTTAACCAGGGAGACTAGGGTTCACATCACCACTCAGACAAGGAAACCCACTGGGTGATCCCGGGCAACACTCTCTGAGGAAAGCAATGGGAAACCTCTTCTGAATAAATGTTGCCAGGAAAATCCTATGATGAGGTTGCCTATCAACTTGAAGACCTAAGATGCTGAGGATTCTTTGTTCAGTGTTCATAGTTATTGTTGTAATGTGCCTTGAAGTCAACTTTGGGCGCATGCATACTCACTTTTTTGTCCCAAGGAGATCTGTATCACCATGCTGATACAATACTGGATCGGTGTTCCCATTATATTTTGGGTTACTGAATCTCTCCCAGGCATTTTAACCCTGTTGCTATTCACATATGCTATTGGTTAGGGTTAAAATGAAGTCACCTTTTCAAATGTGTTTGATCCTTTTTTTAAAAAAATGTCAATCAAATGGTGTGCATTTATGTCAACCGCCCCCCCCCCCTTTTCGTGAGGTATGGGAATCAGCCATGTCCTTCATGTCCTTATTTATATTTATGAGGTGGCTTTAGGTGGGGCTGTTTATTCTGGGGCTTTTGATGAAACAAATAAAAATTGGGAGTGTGTGTGCTTGTGTGTGTTGGAAACAAAAGCACTTCGCAGGAACACAAGAGCCAGGCAAACTGATTTGGGGGGAAGGCAGGAGAAAAATCCTTTCTCCCCCACACCCTTCCAGGTGCCTCTGAGATAAAATTGAACACACAGGTTAGTGGCTTGAGTGTGGACTACGATTCCCCACTCGGCCATGGTAGCCCACTAGGTCACCCATTGGGCAGGTCATACTCTCTAAGCCACAGAGGATGGCCATGGCAAACCCCTTCAGAAGAAACCTTACCAAGAAAACCCCATGACAGGATGACTGTAGGGTCACCATAAGTCAGAAACAAAGGCAAACATAGAGAGCTGAGGCAAAAACCCCAACATAAAATGCGGGACATTTTGGAATTCCTCCTGGCTGAAAGGGAGCACATGTCCTGGAAAGGAGGACATCTGCTCACCCTGTTTCTGACTTATGGTGATCCTACCACAGGCTTTTCTTTGTTCAGAAGGAGGGAAAAGGAGGACCTTTCCTGATCACCCTGGACTGAGGGAAGCGGCAACAAGAAGCTGCCGGGAGGGAGCCAAGAGGCAAAGGATCATCTCTGCTTATGAAACCCCACCCTTCCTTTTTGAGAAGGGCCATTTCAGAGCACTCCGAATCGATTCGATAGCACATTTACATTAGTGGCGATACAGATCTTTGGGGGGGGGGGGGAAGGGAAAAAACAATATCAAATATCCTGGGTTATGTATGGTTTTATGTAGCCCTCCCGCAAAGTGCACCAAGTGCATTCTGACCCAGTGTGAATGCCAAGGAAATAACCCAATTTCACACTGAGTTATTTTTGTAGTGTGAATGGACCCTTTGACTCACAGCGACCCTATCACAGGGTTTTCCTGACAAGATTTATTAAATGAGGTTTCTCCATGTTTTCCTTTAAGGCTGAGAGTGCCTGACTGACCAAAGGTCACTCAGTGCATTCCTAGGCAGTAGACAAAAAGTCTGCCTTTGGTTATTGCAATGGATAATAGATTAATGAATCTGAAGGCTACTTTCATATATGAGGTGTAGGTGTGCACCATTCTCCAAAGGGTGTGGATGCATCTTAATAATTGCTCTTGCAATTTATTGTTGTTGGTAGTGTTATTTTAATTTATATCTCATCAGTTCTCCAGATCAGGGATTCCAAGACAACTTGCAAAAGTTAAAGCAGAAATAAATCAAAACGTGTAGGCAAACACACACACACACACACACACACACACACTATGACTAGCCTGTCTGTAGCATTATAACCATTTAAAGCATGCTAAATGCTGTAATGAAATCATTATGGTCATAATATAGGATTGTCCAAAACTGATGTCTACGTGAAGGCGCATAACAACAAGCACTGCATTAGCACTGAAAGAAGCCAATTGCAGATGCCTAAAACAATAAATGGCAGCTGCATATTAAAAAGCAACGAATATATAAACTAGCAGCAGTGGAACACAGAACAAACTGAAAAAAGCCAAAATTAAAAGTATACAGTGGTACCCCGGGATACGAATGCGCCGCCTTACGAAATTTCCGGGTTACGAAAAAAATCCATTTAAAAAAACTGTTCCGGGTTACGAAGGTTATTTCGGGTTACGAAAAAATTTTTGGTGCTTTTCGGCGCTATTTCGCACGAAATCGCGGCTTTTCCCCATTAGCGCCTATGGCTTTTTCGCCTTACGAAGATTTTCGGGTTACGAAAGCGGCGGCGGAACGAATTAATTTCGTAACCCGGGGTACCCCTGTATATGTAATACTATGCAGATGTGTTGTTATTTGATGAGTAATGAATCCATTGTATTGATAAAAATATTCCTTGAAAACATGCACATGCAGATATATTTTTAATTTTCCATTTGAAAGACAATAGTGTGTGAGAAAACTCTGGTAGAAGGGAGCTCCAAACTGGTAGGTAGGATATAAAAGAAAGAAGGCTTTCATTAGGACTGGGGAAGCACATTTATTTATTAATTTTATATTCTGCCTTTTTCCTGGTACAGGATGTAAGGTTACTTACAACATAAATAAAAATAAAATACAACAAAAATTAATCATGATTGAAGAACAATTTAATAAATTAGCCTATTATTGGAAAAATGTAATGGGGGTGGGGAGTACAACATTTCATGATAAAAGACTTGTGCAGCATCCATTTGATAACCAAAAGCTTGTCTGAATAAAAAAGTCTCTGCTGACAGGAGAGTAGAGAACTGGCTTGCCTTGGCCTCCTGTAGAAGATAATTCTGCAACATGGAGCAGCCATCAATAAGGCTCTCTATCAAATATCCCAAATATTAAAAATTCTTAGGAATTTACATTGTATTTTGAAGAATCAGTTCTGTACAGAGCTGTGAAAATGTTTCAGATTTTGAAATTCCACCAGTGATTTCTAGTGCTCTGTTTCCTCCTCCAATTCTATTGGTTTTTTTAATCCTGCACCAGTATCTGTGTTTTAATGAACTTTGCTATACATGTAAAAAAAATGACCCTCTAAACCTTAATAGGCTTAGCCTTTTAAATATTGTGCCTATAGTATCACTCCTATGGAGCTTTTCCTTCTCTGACATTTTAAAATGTAATTGTCTTTGTACTTTTGTTTCAAGCTGCGCGTATTGCAGACTGCGTATGCAGTCATGGTATATTGAGTTTGTTCTTCAGGAGAAGGCACTCCCTTGTCTCTGGAATTTGTGACACATTTATGTTAGGCAATTCTTGGAAATCAAATGTGTTAGCCAGAAACTCAAGCTTAGCAGGCAGAGACTAGCATGGAAGGATCCCATTGCTAAATTCTGCAGTATCACAGAGATATAAATGGAATGCTGCTCCCTGGGATTTCATCTCCTCCATTTTGTCGCTTGCAAGGGTCTCTTGCCTTTCACAGTGGTTGCCGTTCTGCGGGCACTGAACACACACATTCCTTATTGAGCTGCTTTAGAGAATTCCATCCACTTGAGCTTTTCCTTGTTTCTCTTGTGTGTGTGTGTGTGCGTGTGTATGCAATTTTCCTCCCTAGGTTTTTTAAAAAAATGTTTCTGCACATCTACTTCTTGATACTGCCAAACCTGTTCATACCTCTCTTTTGTGTGTGTGTTGCTCTTCTGACTATGCGGTTAATAGGACTCTTAGCCCGAACACTGGAATTAGAGGAAATAAAATGCAAACAACAACAAAGTATGGAGTTTGTGTGCTGAGGATTCCATCATCCCATTCCACTGCCAATAATGATAATAGTATATTAATAATTTACAAGGCATCTTGAAGGTCTCTCATTCATAAAGGTTCCACAAGGAAGCCAATTTGGTGGCAATTAATAACAAAAATTGATAACTTACTGCCTTTACATCATATTGAAATCTGCCGCTTGAGGTAGCTGGCTCACTCTCACTAATAGGATGAGTCCAGAGCCTTTGTTTTTGTTGAATTAGAGATCTCCATGAGCCCTAGTCACCAACTGCTGTACTTAGGGGTTTATAAACTCAGGATCATAGCTTTCTTGCCTGAAACAATGTAACTCTACCTCTTTCCCTATTGCCTTCCACTTCATCAGGCATTATTATCTTCCCCAGTGAGTCACATCTCATGATATATCCAAAATCTTGAACCAAGGAAAACCTGATACAGTGTAGTAGTGAGTGGGTTTGACTAGAATAGGGAGGCCCATCTTTAAATTCTCACTCAGGGCTTGAGTCAGTTACTCTCAAACTACCTTTCATCACAGGCTCCTTGTGAGGATGAGGGTGAGGGTAGGGGAAAGAAGGGATAGTGAATGCTTCTTGGAGGAAATTTGAGTATGAATATAATAAATAAACCAGTCCCTTGTCAATTAATCCTAATCTGTGGCTAGATGTCGAAAAGCCATTGGGAGTTGCTTTTAATCTCTGAGCATTCTAAAGAAAGAATTGATTGTATATTCAGAAGGTGTGTTTTGCTTAAGCAAGTACATGTACTTTGTTAATTCCTCACTCTTAATGGCTTTTCCCTTTTAAAAGTGTATGTTTTTAAGGTGCTACATCTTTAGATTTGTTTATTTGTGTACAAACATTTATATATTGCAACCTGCTGCAGGTTGCCAACAGAGAAGGCCTAAGAAGGTTTATAATGAGCTTTACTACATCTTTATTATCACCAAATGAAATGAGCCGTCTTTAGACCTTCCTCTTTTCTCTTCCTGTTTTGCTGAGAAAATGGTTGGTCCACAGTAACAGAGACACAAGGGAGTTTATCAGACAAGGGAAATTGGAAGTATAAGCTTCAATCGATCCTGGAAGAAACGGAGTATCTTGATCCATTTCAAACCGGCTATCGGGCGGGCTACGGGGTTGAGACGGCCATGGTCGCCTTGGTCGATGATCTCCGTCTGGGCATTGACAGGGGAAGCGTGTCCCTGTTAGTGCTCTTGGACATCTCAGCGGCTTTCGATACCATAGACCATGGTATCCTTCTGGGGCGCCTGGCAGGGGTGGGAATCGGGGGCACTGCGCTCCAGTGGTTCCGATCCTACCTCTCTGGGAGGTCCCAGATGGTGCAGCTGGGAGACATGTGCTCCGATGAGAGGCCCCTAACATCTGGGGTCCCTCAAGGGGCCATTCTGTCTCCCATGCTCTTTAACATTTACATGAAACCGCTGGGAGAGATCATCCGGAGACTGGGGCGCGGTGTTATCAGTACGCTGATGACACCCAAATAGTCTTCTCTATGTCCCCGACTGATGCAGTGACCGGGGTTGGCATCTCTCCTCTCGTGGGCTGCCTGGAGTCGGTAATGGGTTGGATGAGGGAAAATAGACTCAGCCTGAATCCAGAGAAAACGGAAGTACTAGTGATAGGTTCTCCTGGCCCAGGGATGGCGGTGGTTCCACCTGTTCTGAACGGGGTCACGCTCCCCGTGAAGGACTCTGTACGCAGTTTGGGGGTGCTCCTTGACTCGTCGCTCCATCTTACATCTCAGGTGGATGCGACGGTCAGGAGTGCTTGTTATCAGCTTCGGCGGATACGCCAACTGCGTCCCTACCTGGACCGGAGGAACCTTGAAACAGTTGTACATGCTCTGGTAACCTCTCGTTTGGATTTCTGCAACGCGCTCTACATGGGGCAACCCTTGTACCATTCCCGGAAGCGACAATTAGTGCAGAACATGGCAGCACGACTGGTCACTGGCACGTCCAGGGCCAGTCACATAACACCGGTGCTTAAAGACCTCCATTGGCTGCCTACTCGCTTCCGGGCGCAATACAAGGTGTTGGTTATTACCTATAAAGCCCTAAATGGCTTGGGCCCAGGGTATCTAGCGGACCGCCTCTCCCCATACATTCCGCCCCGCACACTCAGATCATCTGGACAGCTGCGCTTAAGCGTGCCAGAGGCAAGGTTAATATCTACATCAAAGAGGGCCTTTACCATCTTGGCCCCTAACCTCTGGAACTCGCTGCCAGCCGAGCTCCGTGCTGCCGCCTCCTTAGCCCAATTTAGGAAAGGGTTGAAGACCCTACTATTTGAGCAGGCATTCCCCTGACACTTACCCCGACTATGCTTTGATCCTCCCCCTAGCCAGTGTGGCCGCTGGCAGAATTGTGGTTTTAATCTGTATTTAATTTTGTATTTAATTGTGTATTATGTATTGATGTTGTAAACCGCCCTGGTATTTGATAGGGCGGTATATAAATAAACATTTTATTTATTATTTATTATTATAATCCAATGGCAATCCGAACTCAATCATGGGGTTTAACGTTATTGCGTGATAGATTACCACAAGCAATTTCGGGCAATGGGAAGTCAGTTTGAATGCAATCATTGGGTTTCACATTATTGCGTGATAGACTACCACACACAAATTTGGGCAATGGCATGTTATTTTCAGGCAATGGGGAGCCAGTTCGAATGCAATTCACATTCACGTAATTTTGCTGATCTAGCGAATTCACATGAATGTGGTCTGGCCCCACTTTCTTTTCATTCGAAAGAGAAATTCCTCCCATGTGATAAACTCCTCTATGTGAGTGAATGAGATTTAATGTTCACAACTAGTTTTGGGGCAGAATTAGCAGTTTCTCTCTTGGGGAAAAAAGAGAGATTACTCTCAAAATAAAATTAATAATTACATTTTTAAAAAGCATTATTTACTTGTTCCATGTTATACCATGCTATACCATACTATAGGTCAGAAAACTATAATGTGCACATCTGTTGCTTGTACAATGTTGAAATTTAATAGTTGGTTTCCTCATAATTTAATTTCCTTTTCTGACTTCTCATTATTACAGTGTTGGAATGACACAATGTTTTAGAAGATTCTTAAAGGAATTAGTGTTGAGTTTGCAATAGTGCATAATGAGCTTCCTCCATTAAGTGAGTCAGCAGCAACTAGATACCTAAACTGCATGGTTATATCTGAGTAAGCATCATGAGAGTGACTAAGTCTGATTAACATCAACCAGTGAATCATGAAACTGTCTGAAATAATTTGGCTGGATTACATTTTAGAATGAAAGTGGGGCTGGGGAGTAGTGGTGATTTTGGGGTTACTCTTTGTCCTACTCCAGAGCAAGATTTTTTTCTTCATGTTACTCCTACTCCTGTAAAAATTTATTAATCCTTTACTCCTTGCTCCTACTCCCCAGCCCTGAATGAAAGGATTGTGAAACATCTTTCCTTCTTTTATTGCTAGTGTTCATGAGAATGCAATATAGGCAAAACAGCACTAGCCACACATAAGAGAGATCATCATGCCTGCAAGAACTCCAGGGTTTGCTGCAGTAGATTTTAAAGGTTTAGGGAAACTAGGGTCAGAGCAGAAGAATATACGCCAGTCGGGGAGGGCCTATAGGGATTGTGAATATGCATGGGAATGTTTCAAAGAAATAAGTGGGGAAGAGTGTGGAGAGAACACTTGCACCTCATCAGACGGAGGGTTTTCCATTTTAGGTACCCTTGTCTGAGAAAGGGAATCTTTCTCTGCCAAGTAGGAAAAATAGCTGGTAGAATAGAGGCTAGAGAACAGAAAAACACCCTGTATTTCATTGCAGAGCCCATCTTATTTTTACACTGAAAATTTACTCCTCCCAGCCTTCTCTTAAGGGCCATGAGCAGCAAACTGGTTGTCAGGACTGAAGAACTGCTTAGAAAAAAAGGTCAGATCCAAAGAGGCAAGAAACAAGCCAGAAGTCAAGACCAAAAGTAACCAGGAGCCTCAGGACTTGCAACGGGGCTCAGGAAGACCTCATAGTTCAAGCAAGGCTCAACTGTAACAAGAAGGCCTCTTATATTTCTCTCTGTCCAGAAGATCCCACAAGCAACCTGAGCAGGTAAAATCAGCCCAGGGTCTGAGGGTACTACCCATAAAACCTAACCTAATAGCTTGGTGTACACTTGCAATAGTCTGTGCTCATAGTCTTGACCAGTATTTCCTGAACACCTGATAGCTGGGACATATTTTTTTGCTGTAATAATTATTTCCATTATATGAGCATACCTTCTCTTTTGCCATAGGAGACACTGATCTCACTTGGATGTGACTTCTGATTGGAAAGAACCAACCAAATAATGAGGGTGCAACAAGCCAAGTGTTCTGAGGATGGCTGTTACTCTTGAATCATGCTATCTAGAATGCTTGTGCAGCATTGGAATTTAATGATTCCATTTAAATTTGATGCAAAGATGTGACAAGATTTACCTGTTCCCAATAGTGGTCTGGTTAGAGGGCAAAATATAGAGTAGTTTTGAGCAACATATAGTAAATTCAGAAATTATATCAAGAATGTTAGCATTAGGGTGCCAAACATGGGAAGGGACTTTCATTTGCTCATCCAGTGTGATTTATGCCATACTATGTCACCTGAACATACATAAAACAAAAATAATGATCATGGGGGATCTACATACATTCAATAATGAATAAATTGAAATAAAGATTTCCCATAGCTTGGATCAAACACTGATCAAATGGAGACTTCAGTCAAAAAATAAGAAGACTAGGTGCTTATATAGGTCTGTGCCTGGACTTTCTATTCTACCCGATGAAGTAGACTCAAGTTTCTGAAAGCTCATGCTAGCAACTTATCTTGTTAATCTAAAAGATTCCTTTGCAAACTTGTGAAGTGTTCTACATTTGGAGGCAAAAACTATATAGCTAGATATAGTGAAACACATAGTTTGTACATAGAAGATCCTCAGCATCTCCAAATAGGAACAGGAAAGAAATGGAACTTGTGATGTGACTTCTTACAAGACAGCTTCCCCTGCTCCCAAATACATTTACAGTGGTACCTTGGGATACGAAATACCCAGGTTACGAATTTTTCGGGATACGAATAAATCCCATAGGGATTTATTGTTTCGGGTTACGAAGGTTTTTTCGGGTTACGAAAAAACCCCGGCGCTGTTTTCAATGGAGCCGCGGCAGAGCCGCGGCTTTTTTTCCATTAGCGCCTATGGC